>NC_063264.1:19730687-20330687 GCF_019578655.1 Ricinus communis
TTTATTTTCTTATATCGATAAATGTACCTTTTTACTTGTTTATTTTCTCATATTCTAAAATTATCCCATTTAAGGGGTTGTTTTCTCATACTCACAAATATACCAAAATTACAGGGTTATTTTCTCCGATCGATAAATATCCCGATATTACGGGGTTGTTTTCTAGTATTTATAAATATACCCCTCTTACGGGGTTGTTTTCTCATATTAAAAAATTTACCACTTCTAACGAGGCTGTTTTCTCAGACTTGCAATTATACTACTTTTATGGGGTTGTTTTCTCATATTCATAAATATACACGTTTTACGTGGTTATTTTCTTATATTGATCAACATACCACTTTTACGGGGTCGTTTTCTCATAATAAATTATTAGCACTATTATGGGTTTGTTTTCTCAAAATCATAAATATACACGTATTACGGGGTTATTTTCTTATATCGACAAATATAACCCTTTTACAGGGGATATTTTCTCATATTATAAAATTAATCCATTTAAGGAGTCGTTTTCTCTTACTCACAAATATAACAACGGGGTTATTTTCTCCAATTGATAAATATCCCCGTATTACGGGGTTTTTTTCTAATATTTATAGATATATGCCTCTTACGGGGTTATTTTCTCGTATTAATAAATTTTTCCCTTCTAACGATACTGTTTTCTCAGACTCGCAATTACACTACTTTTACGGGGTTGATTTTTCATATTCATAAATATACTCGTTTACGAGGTTATTTTCTTATATTGATAAATATACAACTTTTACAGGGTCGTTTTCTCATAATAAATTATTAGCACTATTATGGGGTTGTTTTCTCAAATTCATAAATATATACGTTTTGCGAGGTTATTTTCTTATATCGATAAATATACCCCTTTTACGGAGTTATTTTCTCATATTCTAAAATTACCCCATTTAAGGGGTTATTTTCTCATACTCACAAATATACCAATATTACGGGGTTATTTTCTCCAATTGATAAATATCCCCGTATTACGGGATTGTTTTCTGAAATTAAAAATTTACCCCTTCTAACGAGGATGTTTTCTAAGACTTGCACCAAGATTACTTTACGGGTTGTTTTCTCATATTAAAAAATTTACCCCTTCTAACGAGGCTATTTTCTCAGACTCGCAATTCACTACTTTTACGATGTTGTTTTCTCATATTCATAAATATACACGTTTTACGAGGTTATTTTCTAATGTTGATAAATATACTACTTTTACAGGATCGTTTTCTCATAATAAATTTATAGCACTATTATGGGGTTGTTTTCCCAAATTCATAAATATACAAGTTTTACAGGGCTATTTTCTTATATCGACAAACATAACCTTTTTACGGGGTTATTTTTTCATATTATAGAATTAATTCATTTAAGGGGTCATTTTTGAATACTCACAAATGTACCAAAATTACGGGGTTATTTTCACGGATTGATAAATATTAGTGTATTATGGTGTTGTTTTCTAATATTTATAGATATACCCCTCTTATAGGGTTGCTTTCTCAAATTCTAAAATTAACCCATTGAAGGGGTTGTTTTCTCATACTCACAATTATACCAAAATTACGAGGTTGTTATCTAATATTTATAGATACACACCTCTTACGGTGTTATTTTCTCATATTAGAAAATTTACCCCTTCTAACGAGGCTGTTTTCGGAGACTCGCAATTATACTACTTTTACAGGGTTGTTTTCTTAGATTCATAAATATACACGCTTTACGAGGTTATTTTCTTATATTGATAAATATACCACTTTTACAGGGTTTTTTCTCATAATAAATTATTAGCACTATTATGGGTTTCTTTTCTCAAATTCATAAATATACACGTTTTACGAGGTTGTTCTCTTGTATCGACAAATATACCACTTTTATGGGATTATTTTCTGATATTATAAAATTAATCCATTTAAGGGGTCGTTTTCTCATACTAACAAATATACCAAAATTACGGGATTATTTTCTCCGATTGAAATATCTCCGTATTATGGGGTTGTTTTCTAGTATTTATAAATATACCCCTCTTACAAGGTTCTTTTCTCAAATTAACAAATTTACCACTTCTAACGGGCTGTTTTTTCAGACTCGCAATTATACTACTTTTACGGGGTTTTTCTCTCATATTAATAAACGTACACGTTTTACAAGGTTATTTTCTTATATTTATAAATATACCACTTTTACGGGGTTGTTTTCTCATAATAAATTATTAACACTATTATGAGGTTGTTTTCTCAAATTCATAAATACATGTTTTATTTAGGCTTATTTTGTTATATCGACAACATAATCCCTTTACGAGGTTATTTTCTCATATTCTAAAATTACCCCATTTAAGGGGTTGTTTTCTCATACTCAGAAATGTACCAATATTACGTGGTTATTCTCTCCGGTTGATAAATATCCCCGTATTATGGGGTTTTTTTTTATATGAAAAGATTTACCCCTTCTAACGAGGCTGTTTTCTCAAACTCGCAATTACACTACATTTTTGGTACTGTTTTCTCATATTCATAAATATAAACGTTCTACGAGGTTATTTTCTTATATTGATAAATATACCACTTTTACAGGTTTATTTTCTCATAATAAATTATTAGCACTATTATGGGGTTGCTTTCTCAAATTCATAAATATACACGTATTACGGGGTTAATTTCTTATATCGACAAATATAACCCTTTTACGGGGTTATTTTCTCATTTTATAAAATTAATCCATTTAAGGGGTCATTTTCTCATACTTACAAATATACCAAAATTACGGGGTTATTTTTTTCGATTGATAAATATCCCGTATTACGGAGTTGTTTTCTAATATTTATAAATATACCCCTCTTACGGGGTTATTTTCTCATATTAAAAAATTTACACCTAACGAGGCTGTTTTATCAGACTCGCAATTACACTACTTTTACGGTGTTGTTTTTCATATTCATAAATACACACGTTTTACGAGGTTATTTTCTAAGATTGATAAATATACAAGTTTTACGGGGTTATTCTCTTATATTGATAAATATACCACATTTACGGGGTCGTTCTCTCATAATAGATTATTAGCACTATTATGGGGTTGTCTTCTCAAATTCACAAATATGGACGTTTTACGGCGTTATTTTCTTATATCGCCAAATATAACCCTTTTACGGGGTTATTTTCTCATATTATATAATTAATCCATCTAAGGGGTCGTCTTCTCATATTCACAAATATACCAAAATTACGGAGTTATTTTCTCTAATTGATAAATATCCCGACACGGGTTGTTTTCTAATATTTATAGATATATCCCTCTTACGGGGTTGTTTTCTCATATTAAAAGATGTACCACTTCTAATCTGAGCCTGCTTTCACGACTCAATTACACTACTTTTACGGGTTGTTTTCTCGATTCATGAATATACACGTTTTATGAGGTTTTTTTCTTATATTGATAAATATACCTGTTTTACGGGGTCGTTTTCTTAGAAAACATTATTAGCACTATTATGGGGTTGTTTTTTCAAATTCATAAATATACACGTTTTACGAAATTATTTTCTTATATCGACAAATATACCCCTTTTACGGGGTTATTTTCTCATATTCTAAATTACCTCATTTAAGGAGTTGTTTACTCATACTCATAAATATACCAAAATTAGGGGGTTATGTTCTCCGATTGATAAATATTCCCGTATTACGGGATTGTTTTCTAATATTTATAGATATATTCCTCTTACGGGGATATTTTTTCTTATTAATAGATTTACCCCTTCTAACGAGGTTGTTTTCTTATACTCACAATTACACTACTTTTACGGGGTTGTTTCCTCAGATTCATAAATATACACGTTTTATGAGGTTATTTTCTTATATTGATAAATATACCACTTTTACGGGGTAGTTTTCTCATAATAAATTACTAGCACTATTATGAAGTTGTTTTCTCAAATTCATAAATATACACATTTTATGAGGTTATTTTCTTACATCAACCAATATACCCCTTTTACGGAGTTATTTTCTCAAATTCTAAAATTACCGCATTTAAAGGGTTGTTTTCTCATACTCACCAATATACTAAAATTTCAGAGTTATTTTCTCCAATTGATAAATATCCCTGTATTACGGGGTTATTTTCTCATATTAAAAAATTTACCCCCTCTAACGTGGCTGTTTTCTAAGACTTGCAATTCACTACTTTTACGTGGTTGTTTTCTCATATTAAAAAATTTACACCTTCTAATGAGGCTGTTTTCTCAGACTTGTAATTACACTATTTTTACGGGGTTGTTTTTAGATTCATAAATATATACATTTTACGAGGTTAATTTCTTAGATTGATAAATATACAAGTTTTACGGGGTTATTTTCTTAAATTGATAAATATACCACTTTTACGGGGTCATTCTCTCATAATAGATTATTAGCACTATTATAGGGTTGTCATCTCAAATTCATAAATATACACGTATTACGGCTTTATTTTCTTATATCGACAAATATAACCCTTTTACGGGGTTATTTTCTCATATTATAAAATTAATCCATTTAAGGGGTCGTTTTCTCATACTCACAAATATACCAAAATTACGGAGTCATTTTCTCTGATTGATATATATCCCATTGTTACGGGGTTGTTTTCTAATATTTATAGATATACCCCCTCTTACAGGGTTGTTTTCTAAAATTTAAAAATATACATGTTTTACGAGGTTATTTATACCACTATTATGGGGTTGTCTTCTCAAATTCATAAATATGCACATTTTACGGGGTTATTTTCTTATATCGACAAATATATACCCCTTTATTTTTAAGTTATTTCTCATATTCTAAATTACCTCATTTAAGGGGTTGTTTACTCATACTCATAAATATACCAAAATTACGGGGTTATTTTCTCCAATTGATAAATATCCCCATAGTACGGGGTTGTTTTGTCATATTAAAAAATTTACCCCTTTTAACGAGGTTTTTTCTAAGACTTGCAATTCACTACTTTTACGGGTTTTTTTTTCTCATATTAAAAAATTTACCCTTTAACGAGGCTGTTTTCTCACACTCGCAATTCAGTACTTTTACAGTGTTGTTTTCTCAAATTCATAAATATACACGTTTTTACGAGGTTATTTTCTTATATTGATAAATATACCACTTTTACGAGGTCGTTTTCTCATAATAAATTATTAGCACTATTATGGGGTTGTTTTCTCAAATTCATAAATATACACGTATTACGGGGTTATTTTCTTATATCGACAAATATAACCCTTTTACGGGATTGTTTTCTCATGTTATAAAATTAATCCATTTAAGGGGTAGTTTTCTCTTACTCACAAATATAACAAAATTACGGGGTTATTTTCTCTGATTGATAAATATTCCTGTATTACCAGGTTATTTTCTAATATTTATAGATATATCCCTCTTACAGGGTTATTTTCTCGTATTAATAAATTTCTCCCTTCTAACGAGGCTGTTTTCTCAGACTCACAATTGCACTACTTTTACGGGGTTGATTTTTCATATTCATAAATATACTCGTTTACGAGGTTATTTTCTTACATTGATAAATATACCACTTTTACGGGGTCGTTTTCTCATAATAAATTATTAGCCCTATTATGGAGTTGTTTTCTCAAATTTATAAATATACACATTTTACGAGGTTATTTTCTTACATCGATAAATATACCCCTTTTACGGAGTTATTTTCTCATATTCTAAAATTACCCCATTTAAGGGGTTGTTTTCTCACACTCACAAATATACCAAAATTTCGGGGTTATTTTCTCCAATTGATAAATATCCCCGTATTACGTGGTTTTTTTCTCATATTTAAATATTTACCCCTTCTAACGAGGTTGTTTTCTAAGACTTGTAATTCACTACTTTTACGGTGTTGTTTTCTCATATTAAAAAATTTACCCTTTCTAACAAGGTTGTTTTGTCAGACTCGCAATTCACTACTTTTACGGTGTTATTTTCTCAGATTCATAAATATACACATTTTACGAGGTTATTTACTTATATTGATAAATGTACTACTTTTACAGGGTCGTTTTCTCATAATAAATTTTTAGCACTACTATGGAGTTGTTTACTCAAATTCATAAATATATAAGTTTTACGGGGTTATTTTCTTATATAGACAAATATAACCCTTTTACGAGATCATTTTGTTATATTGTAAAATTAATACATTTAAGGGGTCATTTTTTATACTCACAAATATACCAAAATTACGGGGTTATTTTCTCCGATTGATAAATATCACCGTATTACGGGGTTCTTGATATGAATCAAGGCTGCCATAAGATTCCATTGAAAAGGCATGCCCCAAAAGGCCCAAAATGGAAATGCAACTCATGCATGAAAACAAGAATCCAACCTTATAATGAAGCATTCGGTCCATTTTGAAGAATAAAAGCCATTCAGCTATGATTAGGCCTTTGGGCTTAATTCATATTTATATGGGTTCTTATCTTTTGGGTTTTAGCTTAAGTAATTGTTTTAGTTTATTTTTATTTAATTAAGGATTATTTTATTAGGTGTGAGTTATATGTGTGTTGTGTTGAGTTACAAATGAGTGCACATGTTTAGTTGTCATTTGGGAGTTACAAAATGAGGGCCATCAATGTAAAAAACAGCCATTTTTAATGAGTTTTAAGGGGAATTAAAGGGAAAACGTGGGAAAGCTTAAAAGACATCTATTTAGGTTCTTTGTCTTGTTTTGGCTATAAATATCAAAGCCAAATTCATTTGTAAAGAATAGAATTTTCGAATAATAATCTTTATTTTCTCTTTGTAAGTGTTTTTGCTTAAGTTCGTGCATGAACTTTGAACTGAGTGTTTTTGCTTAACTTCTTCCATGAACTTTGAACTTATCAAACTATTTTTAGTTTGTGGCGTTCTCTAATCAAAATCTTGTGTTTGATTCATAACTTATCAAATCATACTTGGTTTGTGGCGTTTGGAGTTGAATTCAAGTGCTAGTTTCATTGTTGGAACTAGTTTTTCCTATCTTCACTTGAGGAGATCCTTGGGTTTTGGAATCATCTTGTTTGGAGGGTGTTTTCTTGCATTCCATATGTATCATAACTCATTAGTTATTGGGGTGTGTGGTTGCTAAGATGATGATTTCCTATCATTTGGTATCAAAGCTTGCTTCAAGTTGAGGTTTGCTTATATTTGTGTTTTTTGTGTTATTAAAGTTTCTCATCTTCTCTACGTTTTTTTTTAGTGTCGAATTCTTCTTTTTCAATTTTTCCTTCTAAGTACTCTCTGTTTTAAATTTACACCTTTATGTTCACTAAATAAATGTTTGTTTTCCCTTCTTGTTAATCTCTTTATGTAGTTTTTTTCCTTCAAATTTCGTATCATATCTTTTATTATTTCCTTCAAACTTCTTTGTGGTTCTTTATTTTTATCTTTATTTCATCCATAGACACAAAAAAAAGAATGTTTCATGAAGTCGAGTTCATTAGACAATGTCGAATCTTCGTTATCAATCTTATGATAAGATGTGGGGTCAAAGAAATGATCGCAGAAAACCGTAGACAAATTTTTTATTCTTCTAAATCTAAACCTAAGAGGTTAGATAGACAACTAAGTCAAGCTTTTGTTGATGAATTGTCCAAGGAGAACAAATCTTTAAGAATCGGTCTTGAAGCATTTAAGCATGAGCTTGAAGAGTTCAAGATATTGACTAATAGCTTTCTTAAGCATCTTAAAGATAAACCCGATTCTAAACCATCATTAAAGACTAACATCGATGATGTAAAGGAGGTAAATTGCTCTACTGAAGTCAATGTAGATTTTGAAGACTTGATAAATGGAGATGGCAAGAAAGACAATGACTTGCTACCTTTGAATGAATTCAATAATGAAGAGTTTGTCAACGATGGAGTAGCAATGGTTCGATTAGCGAAGGATGAAAGAGGTCTGTTTGATGAAATTGAGCCTTTTGAGCATGTTGAATTTATTGGTACTAAAAATATTATTTGTTCTAAAGTTCCTCTAATCAATATTGCAAAGGAATTGCAGGTTGATGATGGCATTCTATTACCATTTGATATTATATGTTTATTTCTTTCGCAATATTTAGGCAAAATTCGAGGACGAATTTTCTTCCAAGAAAGGGGGAATGATATGAATCAAGGCTGCCATGAGATTCCATTGAAAAGGCATGCACCAAAAGGCCCAAAATGGAAATGCAACTCATGCATGAAAACAAGAATCCAACCTTATAATGAAGCATTCGGTCCATTTTGAAGAATAAAAGCCATTCAGCTATGATTAGGCCTTTGGGCTTAATTCATATTTATATGGGTTCTTATCTTTTGGGTTTTAGCTTAAGTAATTGTTTTAGTTTATTTTTATTTAATTAAGGATTATTTTATTAGGTGTGAGTTATATGTGTGTTGTGTTGAGTTACAAATGAGTGCACATGTTTAGTTGTCATTTGGGAGTTACAAAATGAGGGCCATCAATGTAAAAAACAGCCATTTTTAATGAGTTTTAAGGGGAATTAAAGGGAAAACGTGGGAAAGCTTAAAAGACATCTATTTAGGTTTCTTTGTCTTGTTTTGGCTATAAATATCAAAGCCAAATTCATTTGTAAAGAATAGAATTTTTGAATAATAATCTTTATTTTCTCTTTGTAAGTGTTTTTGCTTAAGTTTGTGCATGAACTTTGAACTGAGTGTTTTTGCTTAACTACTTGCATGAACTTTGAACTTATCAAACTATTTTTAGTTTGTGGCGTTCTCTAATCAAAATCTTGTGTTTGATTCATAACTTATCAAGTCATACTTGGTTTGTGGCGTTTGGAGTTGAATTCAAGTGCTAGTTTCATTGTTGGAACTAGTTTTTCCTATCTTCACTTGAGGAGATCCTTGGGTTTTGGAATCATCTTGTTTGGAGGGTGTTTTCTTGCATTCCATATGTATCATAACTCATTAGTTATTGGGGTGTGTGGTTGCTAAGATGATGATTTCCTATCATTTGGTATCAAAGCTTGCTTCAAGTTGAGGTTTGCTTATATTTGTGTTTTTTGTGTTATTAATGTTTCTCATCTTCTCTACGTTTATTTTTAGTGTCGAATTCTTCTTTTTCAATTTTTCCTTCTAAGTACTCTCTGTTTTAAATTTACACCTTTATGTTCACTAAATAAATGTTTGTTTTCCCTTCTTGTTAATCTCTTTATGTAGTTTTTTTTCCTTCAAATTTCGTATCATATCTTTTATTATTTCCTTCAAACTTCTTTGTGGTTCTTTATTTTTATCTTTATTTCATCCATAGACACAAAAAAAAAGAATGTTTCATGAAGCTGAGTTCATTAGACAATGTCGAAATCTTCGTTATCAATCTTATGATAAGATGTGGGGTCAAAGAAATGATCGTTATGAAAACTGTAGACAAATTTTTTATTCTTCTAAATCTAAACCTAAGAGGTTAGATAGACAACTAAGTCAAGCTTTTGTTGATGAATTGTCCAAGGAGAACAAATCTTTAAGAATCGGTCTTGAAGCATTTAAGCATGAGCTTGAAGAGTTCAAGATATTGACTAATAGCTTTCTTAAGCATCTTAAAGATAAACCCGATTCTAAACCATCATTAAAGACTAACATCGATGATGTAAAGGAGGTAAATTGCTCTACTGAAGTCAATGTAGATTTTGAAGACTTGATAAATGGAGATGGCAAGAAAGACAATGACTTGCTACCTTTGAATGAATTCAATAATGAAGAGTTTGTCAACGATGGAGTGGCAATGGTTCGATTAGCGAAGGATGAAAGAGTTCATTTGATGAAATTGAGCCTTTTGAGCATGTTGAATTTATTGGTACTAAAAATATTATTTGTTCTAAAGTTCCTCTAATCAATATTGCAAAGGAATTGCAGGTTGATGATGGCATTCTATTACCATTTGATATTATATGTTTATTTCTTTCGCAATATTTAGGCAAAATTCGAGGACGAATTTTCTTCCAAGAAAGGGGGAATGATATGAATCAAGGCTGCCATGAGATTCCATTGAAAAGGCATGCCCCAAAAGGCCCAAAATGGAAATGCAACTCATGCATGAAAACAAGAATCCAACCTTATAATGAAGCATTCGGTCCATTTTGAAGAATAAAAGCCATTCAGCTATGATTAGGCCTTTAGGCTTAATTCATATTTATATGGGTTCTTATCTTTTGGGTTTTAGCTTAAGTAATTGTTTTAGTTTATTTTTATTTAATTAAGGATTATTTTATTAGGTGTGAGTTATATGTGTGTTGTGTTGAGTTACAAATGAGTGCACATGTTTAGTTGTCATTTGGGAGTTACAAAATGAGGGCCATCAATGTAAAAAACAGCCAGTTTTAATGAGTTTTAAGGGGAATTAAAGGGAAAACGTGGGAAAGCTTAAAAGACATCTATTTAGGTTTCTTTGTCTTGTTTTGGCTATAAATATCAAAGCCAAATTCATTTGTAAAGAATAGAATTTTTGAATGATAATCTTCATTTGTAAAGAATAGAATTTTTGAATGATAATCTTTGTTTGCTCTTTGTGAGTGTTTTTGCTTAACTTCTTGCATGAACTTTGAACTTATCAAACTATTTTTAGTTTATGGCGTTCTCTAACCAAAATCTTGTGTTTGATTCATAACTTATCAAATCATACTTGGTTTGTTGCGTTTAGAGTTGAATTCAAGTGCTTTCCTATCTTCACTTGAGGAAATCCTTGGGTTTTGGAATCATCTTGATTGGAGGGTGTTTTCTTGCATTCCATATGTATCATAACTCATTAGTTATTAGGGTGTGTGGTTGCTAAGATGATTTCCTATCATTACCACTTATGATGGGAATTGTAGGTTTCATCAATTAACTCCCCAATAGCAAAAATACTATGATAAGTTGAATTAGAAGAAAACTAGAAATTACCAATTTAATCCACAAATTCGGATCGTTCAAAGATTGAAGTAAGAAGATGGATGCTACTTAAACCCTTTACCAACAAGGATAAAGATACTAAGATAGACTTTGAATTTCTCTTATGCTACAAACAAGAAAGTTTGATAAATAACAAGAAAACAAAGATTTAAATTTTGACACCACAAGCTAGAATAAAGCTTGATAAGTCGCAAAGTTCAAGCAAGAAATTAAAGACAAAATTCCTCACAATAAAACTGAAACAAAATTTCATATATCAAATTCAATCATAATGATAGGAAATCATCATCTTAGCAACCACACACCCCAATAACTAATGAGTTATGATACATACGAAATGCAAGAAAACACCCTCCAATCAAGATGATTCCAAAACCCAAGGATCTCCTCAAGTGAAGATAGGAAAAACTAGTTCCAACAATGAAACTAGCACTTGAATTCAACTCCAAACGCCACAAACTAAGTATGATTTGATAAGTTATGAATCAAATACAAGATTTTGGTTAGAGAACGCCACAAACTAAAAATAGTTTGATAAGTTCAAAGTTCATGCAAGAAGTTAAGCAAAAACACTCATAAAGAGCAAACAAATATTATCATTCAAAAATTCTATTCTTTACAAATGAATTTGGCTTTGATATTTATAGCCAAAACAAGACAAAGAAACCTAAATAGATGTCTTTTAAGCTTTCCCACGTTTTCCCTTTAATTCCTCTTAAAACTCATTAAAAATGGTTGTTTTTTACATTGATGGCCCTCATTTTGTAACTCCCAAATGACAACTAAACATGTGCACTCATTTGTAACTCAACACAACACACATATAACTCACACCTAAATAATTCTTAATTAAATAAAAATAAACTAAAACAATTACTTAAGCTAAAACCCGAAAGATAAGAACCCATATAAATATGAATTAAGCCCAAAGGCCTAATCATAGCTGAATGGCTTTTATTCTTTAAAATGGACTGAATGCTTCATTATAAGGTTGGATTCTTGTTTTCATGCATGAGTTGCATTTCCATTTTGGGTCTTTTGGTTTATGCCTTTTCAATGGAATCTCATGGCAGCCTTGATTCATATCAGTTCTTTTCTAATATTTATAGATATACCCCTATTACGGGTTATTTTCTTATATTAAAAAATTTACCACTTCTAACGAGGCTGTCTTCTCAGACTCGCAATTACACTACTTTTACGGGATTGTTTTCTCAGATTTATAAATATATACGCTTTACGTGGTTAGTTTCTTATATGGATAAATATACCACTTTTACAAGGTCATTTTCTCATAATAAATTATTAGCACTATTATGGGGTTGTTTTCTCAAATTCATAAATGTACACTTTTTACGGAGTTATTTTCTTATATCGACAAATATAACCCTTTTACATGGCTATTTTTTTATATTATAAAATTAATCCATTTAAGGAGTCGTTTTCTCATACTCATAAATATACCAAAATTACGGGGTTATTTTTGGAGATTAATAAATATCAACGTATTACGGGGTTGTTTTCTAATATTTATAGATATACCCCTCTTACGGGGTTGTTTTCTCATATTAAAAATTTACCCCTTTTAACGAGGTTGTTTTCTGAGACTCACAATTACACTATTTTTCCGGTGTTGTTTTCTCAGATTCATAAATATACACGTTTTACGATATTATTTTCTTATATTGATAAATATACTACTTTTACGGGGTCGGTTTTTCATAATAAATTATTAGCACTATTATGGGGTTGTTTTCTCAAATTCATAAATATACACGTTTTACGGGGTTATTTTCTTATATCGACAAATTATAGAATTAATTCATTTAAGGGGTCATTTTTGCATACTCACAAATATACTAAATTACGGGGTTATTTTCACCGATTGATAAATATCAGCATATTACAGTGTTGTTTTCTAATATTTATAGATATACCCCTTTTACAGGGTTGATTTCTCAAATTTTAAAATTAACCCATTTAAGAGGTTGTTTTCTCATACTCACAATTATACCAAAATTACGGGGTTGTTATCTAATATTTATAGATATACACCTCTTATGGTGTTGTTTTCTCATATTAAAAAATTTACCCCTTCTAACGAAGCTGTTTTCATAGACTCACAATTACACTACTTTTATAGGGCTGTTTTCTCAGATTAATAAATATACACATTTTACGAGGTTATTTTCTTATATTGAGAAATATACCACTTTTACGGGGTCGTTTTCTCATAATAAATTATTAGCACTATTATGGGTTTCTTTTCTCAAATTCATAAATATACACATTTTACGATGTTCTTCTCTTATATCGACAAATACACCACTTTTTCAGAATTATTTTCAAATATTATAAAATTAATCTATTTAAGGGGTTGTTTTCTCCGTATTATGGGGTTGTTTTCTAATACTTATAAATATACCCCTCTTACGGGGTTGTTTTGTTAAATTTACAAATTTACCCCTTCTAACGGGCTGTTTTTTCAGACTCGTAATTATACTACTTTTACGGGGTTGTTCTCTTAAATTAATAAATACACACGTTTTACAAGGTTATTTTCTTATATTTATAAATATACCACTTTTACGAGGTCGTTTTCTAATAATAAATCATTAACACTATTATGGGGTTGTCTTCTCAAATTCATAAATATACACGTTTTACGAGATTATTTTCTTATATCGACAAATATACCCCTTTTACGAGGTTATTTTCTCATATTCTAAAAGTACCCCATTTAAGGGGTTGTTGTCTTATACTCACAAATATACCAAAATTTTGAGGTTTTTTTTCTCCCATTGATAAATATCCCTGTATTACAGAGTTGTTTTCTCATATTAAAAAAATTACCCCTTCTAACGAGGTTGTTTTGTCAGACTCGCAATTCACTACTTTTACAGTGTTGTTTTCTCATATTCATAAATATACACGTTTTACGAGGTTATTTTCTAATATTGATAAATATACCACTTTTACATGGTCGGTTTCTCATAATAAATTATTAGTACTATTATGGGGTTGTTTTCTTAATTCATAAATATACAAGTTTTATAGGATTATTTTCTTATATCAACAAATATACCCCTTTTACGGGGTTATTTTCTCATATTGTAAAATTACCCATTTATGGGATTGTTTTCTCATACTCACAATATACCAATATTATGGGGTTATTTTCTCCGATTGATAAATATCCCCGTATTATGGGGTTATTTTCAAATATTTATAAATATACCCCTCTTACGGAGTTGTTTTCTCGTATTAAAAGATTTACCCCTTCTACGAGGCTGTTTTCTCAGACTTGTAATTACACTACTGAGATTCATAAATATACACGTTTTACGGAGATATTTTCTTACATTGATAAATATACCACTTGTACGGGGTCATTTTTTCATAATAAATTATTAGCACTATTATGGGGTTGTTTTCTCAAATTCAGACAAATATAATCCTTTTACATGATTTCTCATATTATAAAATTAACCCATTTAAGGGGTTGTTTTCTCATACTCACAAATATACTAAAATTACGGGGTTATTTTTTCCGTTTGATAAATATCCCCGTATTACGGGGTTGTTTGCTAATATTTTTAAAATACCCCTCTTACGGGTTGTTTTCTCATATTAAAAACTTTACACTTTCTAATGAGGTTGTTTTCTCAGACTCGCAATTACACTACTTTTATGGGGTTATTTTCTCATATTCACAAATACACACGTTTTACTGTGTTATTTTCTTATATTGATAAATAGAACACTTTTATGGGGTCGCTTCCTCATATTAAATTAGTAGCACTATTACGGGGTTGTTTTGTCAAATTTATAAATAGATACGCTTTACGGGATTATTTTCTTATATCGACAAATATACCCCTTTTACGGGGTTGTTTTCTCATATTCTAAAATTAACCCATTTAAGGGGTTGTTTTCTCCGATTGATAAATATCCCTGTATTACGGGGTTGATATGAAATAAGTATAAATATACCCCTCTTACGGAGTTGTTTTCTCACTTTAAAAGATTTACCATTCTACGAGGCAGCTTTCTTACACTATTTTTACGGGTTTGTTTTCTCAGATTCATAAATATACACATTTTACTATGTTATTTTTCTTAGATTGATAAATATATAAGTTTTACGGGGTTATTTTCTTACATTGATTAATATACCACTTTTACGGCGTCATTTTTTCATAATAAATTATTAGCACTATTATGGGGTTGTTTTCTCAAATTCATAAATATACACGTTTTCGAGGTTATTTTCTTATATCGACAAATATACCCCTTTAACGGGTTATTTTCTCATTTTCTAAAATTACACATTTAACGGGTTATTTTCTCAGATTCACAAATATACCTGTATTACGGGGTTATTATCCTATATTGATAAATATACCACTTTTATGGGGTCTTTTCTCATATTAAATAATTAGCTGTATTATGGGGTTGTTTTCTCGAATTCATAAATATACACGTTTTATGAGGTTATTTTGTTACATCAACAAATATACCCCTTTTACGGAGTTATTTTCTCATAATCTAAAATTACCCATTTAAGGGGTTATTTTCTCATACTCACAAATATATCAAAATATCGGGGTTATTTTCTCCAATTGATAAATATCCCCGTATTACGGGGTTGTTTTCTCATATTAAAAAATTTACCCCTTCTAACGAGGTCGTTTTCTTATACTCGCAATTCACTACTTTTATGGTGTTGTTCTCTCATAGTCATAAATATACACGTTTTACGAGGTTATTTTCTTATATTGATAAATATACCACTTTTACGGGGTTGTTTTCTCATAATAAATTATTAGCACTATTATGGGGTTGTTTTCTCAAATTCATAAATTTACTCGTATTACAGGGTTATTTTCTTATATCGACAAATATAATCCTTTTACGGAGTTATTTTCTCATATTATAAAATTAATCCATCTAAGGGGTCATTTACTCATACTTACAAATATACCAAAATTACGGGGTTATTTTCTCCGATTGAAATATTCCCGTATTATGGGGTTGTTTTCTAATATTTATAGATATACCCCTCTTATGAGGTTATTTTCTCATATTAACAAATTTACCCCCTCCAATGAGGCTGTTTTCTCATACTCGTAATTACACTACGTTTTACGGGGTTATTTTCTCAAATTCATAAATATACATGTTTTACAAGGTTATTTTCTTATATCGACAAATATACACCTTTAACGGGATTATTTTCTCATATTCTAAAATTACCCCATTTAAGGGGTTATTTTCTCATATTAAAAAATTTACCCCTTCTAACGAGGTTGTTTTCTCAGACTCGCAATTACACTACTTTTACGCTGTTGTTTTCTCAGATTCATAAATATTCATGTTTTACGAGATTATTTTCTTATATTGATAAATATACTACTTTTACGGGGTCGTTTTCTAATAATAAATTATTAGCACTATTATGGGGTTGTTTTCTCAAATTCATAAATATACACATTTTTCGTGGTTATTTTCTTATATCGACAAATGTACTCCTTTTACGGTGTTATTTTCTCATATTATAAAATTAATCCATTTAAGGGGTCGTTTTCTCATACTCACAAATATACCAAAATTAGGGGGTTATTTTCTCCAATTTATAGATATACCCCTCTTACGGTGTTGTTTTCTCATATTAAAAAATATACTTCTTCTAACGAGGCCGTTTTCTTAGACTCGCAATTACACTACTTTTATAGTGTTGTTTTCTCAGATTCATCAATATACACGTTTTACGAGGTTATTTTTTTATATTGATAAATGTACCACTTTTACGGGGTTGTTTTCTAATAATAAATTATTAGCACTATTATGGGGTTGTATTCTCAATTTCATAAATACACACGTTTTACGGGATTATTTTCTTATATCGACAAATATAACACTTTTATAGTGTTTCTCATATTATAAAATTAACCCATTTAAGGGGTTGTTTTCTCATACTCATAAATATACTCCGATTGATAATTATCCCCGTATTACGGGGTTGTTTGCTTATATTAAAAAATTTACCCCTTTTAACGAGCCTATTTTCTCATACTCGCAATTATACTATTTTTACGAGGTTGTTTTCTTAGATTCATAAATATATACATTTTATGAGGTTATTTTTCTTATATTGATAAATATACCACTTTTACGGGGGCATTTTCTCATAATAAATTATTAGCACCATTATAGGGTTGTTTTCTCATACTTACAAATATACCAATATTACAAGGTTATTTTCTCCGATTGATAAATATCCTCGTATTACGGGGTTATTTTCAAATATTTATAAATATACAACTCTTACGAGGTTGTTTTCTCATGTTCATAAATATACACGTTTTACGGAGTTATTTTCTTATATCGATAAATGTACTCTTTTACTTGTTTATTTTCTCATATTCTAAAATTATCCCATTTAAGGGGTTGTTTTCTCATACTCACAAATATACCAAAATTACAGGGTTATTTTCTCTGATCGATAAATATCCCCGTATTACGGGGTTGTTTCCTAATATTTATAATATACCCCTCTTACGGGGTTGTTTTGTCATATTAAAAAATTTATACCTTCTAACGAGGCTATTTTCTCAGACTTGTAAATACACTACTTTTACAGAGTTGTTTTCTTAGGTTCATAAATATACATGTTTTATGGGGTTCTTTTCTCATATTGATAAATATAACACTTTTACGGGGTAGTTTTCTCATAATAAATTATTAGCACCATTATGGGATTGTTTTCTCTTATTCATAAATATACACGTTTTATGGGGTTATTTTCTTATATTGACAAATATGTCCCTTCTACGGGGTTATTTTCTCATATTCTAAAATTACCCCATTTAAGGGGTTGTTTTCTCATACTCAGAAATATACCAATGTTACTGGGTTATTTTCTCCGATTGATAAATATTCCCATATTTCGGGGTTGTTTTCAAGTATTTATAAATATACCCCTCTTACGGGATTGTTTTCTCAGATTCGTAAATATACACGTTTTATGGGGTTATTTTCTTATATGGACAAATATACCCCTTTTATGGGGTTATTTTCTCATATTATAAAATTAACCCATTTAAGGGGTTGTTTTCTTATACTCACAGATATACCAATATTACGGTGTTATTTTCTCCGATTGATAAAATATCCCTATATTAAGGGGTTGTTTTCAAATATTTATAAATAAACCCCTTTTACGGGATTGTTTTCTCATATTCATAAATATACACATTTTACGGGGTTATTTTCTTATGTGGATAAATGTACCCCTTTTACGGGATTATTTTCTCATATTATAAAATTAACCCATTTAAGAGGTTTTCTCATACTCACAAATATACAAAAATTACGGGGTTATTTTCTCCGGTAGATAAATATTCCTGCATTACATAGTTGTTTTCTAATATTTATAAATATATACCCTTTACAGAGTTGTTTTCTTATATTAAAAGATTTACCCCTTCTACGATACTGATTTCTCAGACTCGCAGTTATACTACTTTTACGGGTTTGTTTTCTCAGTCCATAAATACACACATTTTATGGGATTATTTTCTTATATTGATAAATATACATGTTTTACGAGGTTATTTTCTTACATTGATAAAAATACCACTTTTATGGGGTCGTTTTCTCATATTAAATTATTAGCACTATTATGGGGTTGTTTTGTCAAATTCATAAATTTACATATTTTCGGGGTTATTTTCTTGTATTGACAAATATACCTCTTTTACGGGTTATTTTCTCATATTCAAACATTACGCCGTTTAAGGGGTTGTTTTGTCATACTTACAAATATACCAATATTACAAGTTTATTTTCTCCGATTGATAAATATCACGTATTACGGGGTTGTTTTCAAATATTTATTAATATACCACTCTTACGGGATTATTTTTTCAGATTCATAAATATACACATTTTACGGAGTTATTTTCTTATACCGATAAATGTACCCTTTTACTGGGTCATTTTCTCAGATTCTAAAATTATCCGATTTAAGGGGTTGTTTTCTCATACTCACATTTATTCCAAAATTTCGGGGTTATTATCTCCGATCGATAAATATCCTCGTATTATGGGGTTGTTTGCTAATAATTACAATATACCCCTCTTATGTGGTTGTTTTCTCATATTAAAAAATTTACACCTTCTAACGATGCTGTTTTCTTAGACTCGCAATTACACTTAGACTACTTTTATAGGGTTGTTTTCCGGATTCATAAATATTCATGTTTCTGAGGTTATTTTCTTATATTGATAAATATAACACTTTTACGGGGTCGTTTTCTCGTATTAAATTATAGCACTATTACGGGGTTGTTTGGTCAAATTTATAAGTATACACGTTTTATGGAATTATTTTCTTATATCGACAAATATGCACCTTTTACGGGGTTGTTTTCTCATATTCTAAAATTAACCCATTTAAGGGGTTGTTTTCACATACTCACAGTATACCAATATTACGCGGTTATTTTATCTGATTGATAAATATCTCCGTAGTACGGGGTTGTTTTCAAACTTTTATAAATATACACCTCTTACAAAGTTGTTTTATCATATTAAAAGATTTATCCGTTCTACAAGGCTGTTTTCTCATACTCACAATTACATTATTTTTACTGGTTTGTTTTCTTATATTCATAAATATACACATTTTACGAGGTTATTTTCTTATATTGATAAATATACCACTTTAACGTGGTCGGTTTCTCATAATAAATTATTAGTACTATTATGGGGTTCTTTTCTCAAATTCATAAATATACACGTTTTGCAGGATCATTTTCTTATATTGACAAATATACCCCTTTTACAGGGTTATTGTCTCATATTGTAAAATTACCCATTTAAGGGATTATTTTCTCATACTCACAATATACCAATATTACGGGGTTATTTTCTCCGATTGATAAATATCCACGTATTACGGGGTTGTTTTCAAATATTTATAAATATAACCCTCTTACGGAGTTGTTTTCTCATATTAAAAGATTTACCCCTTCTACGAGGCTGTTTTCTCAGACCCGTAATTACACTACTGAGATTTATAAATATACACATTTTATGGAGATATTTTCTCACATTGATAAATATACCACTTGTACGGGGTCGTTTTTCATAATAAATTATTAGCACTATTATAGGGTTGTTTTCTCAAATTCATAAATGCACACGTTTTACGGGATTATTTTCTTTTATCGACAAATATAATCCTTTTACATGGTTTCTCATATTATAAAATTAACCCATTTAAGGGGTTGTTTTCTCATACTCATAAATATATTAAAATTACGGGGTTATTTTTTCCGTTTGATAAATATCCCCGTATTACGGGGTTGTTTGCTAATATTTTTAATATACCCCTCTTACGGGTTGTTTTCTCATATTAAAAATTTTACACCTTCGAACGAGGCTGTTTTCTCAGACTCGCAATTACACTACTTTTATGGGGTTATTTTTCCAGATTCACAAATACACACGTTTTACTGTGTTATTTTCTTATATTGATAAATATAACACTTTTATGGGTCATTTCCTCATATTAAATTATTAGCACTATTACGGGGTTGTTTTGTCCAATTTATAATTCTCAAATTCATAAATATACATATTTTCGAGGTTATTTTCTTATATCGACAAATATACCCCTTTAACGGGTTATTTTCTCATTTTCTAAAATTACACATTTAAGGGGTTGTTTTCTCATACTCTCAAATATACAAAAATTACGGGGTTATTTTCTCAGATTCATAAATTTACCCGTATTACATGGTTATTTTCTTATATTGATCAATATACCACTTTTATGGGGTCGTTTTCTCATATTAAATAATTAGCAGTATTATGGGGTTGTTTTCTCGAATTCATAAATATACACGGTTTACGAGGTTATTTGTTACATCAACAAATTTATCCCTTTTACGGAGTTATTTTCTCATAATCTAAAATTACCCCATTTAAGGGGTTGTTTTCTCATACTCACAAATATATCAAAATTTTGGGGTTATTTTCTCCAATTGATAAATATCCCCGTATTACGGGGTTGTTTTCTCATATTAAAAAATTTACCCCTTCTAACGAGACTGTTTTCTTATACTCGCAATTCACTACTTTTACGGTGTTGTTCTCTCATATTCATAAATATACAAGTTTTACGAGGTTATTTTCTTATATTGATAAATATACCAGTTTTACGGGGTCGTTTTCTCATAATAAATTATTAGCACTATAATGGGGTTGTTTTCTCAATTTTATAAATATACACGTTTTATGAGGTTATTTTCTTACATCGACAAATATACGCCTTTTACGGAGTTATTTTCTCATATTCTAAAATTACTCCATTTAAGGGGTTGTTTTCTCATACTCACAAATATACCAAAATTTCGGGGTTATTTTCTTCAATTGATAAATATCCTCGTATTACGGGGTTGTTTTCTAATATTTATAGATATATCCCTCTTACAGGGTTATTTTCTCAAATTAATAAATTTACCCCTTCTAACGAGGCTATTTTCTTACACTCGCAATTATACTACTTTTACGAGGTTGTTCTCTCAAATTAATAAATATACACGTTATACGAGGTTATTTTCTTATATTTATAAATATACCACTTTTACGGGGTCGTTTTCTCATAATAAATTATTAGCACTATTATGGGGTTGTTTTCTCAAATTCATAAATATACACATTTTACGAGGTTATTTTCTTATATCGATAAATATACCCCTTTTACAGGGTTATTTTCTCATATTCTAAAATTACCCCATTTAAGCGGTTGTTTTCTCATACTCACAAATATACCAAAATTTTGGGATTATTTTCTCCAATTGATAAATATCCCCGTATTACGGGGTTGTTTTCTCATATTAAAAAATTTACCCCTTCTCATATTATTTTCTCGCAATTACACTACTTTTATGGTGTTGTTTTCTCAGATTCATAAATATATAAGTTCTACGAGGTTATTTTCTTGTATGGATAAATATACCACTTTTACAGGGTCGTTTTCTCATAATAAAATATTAGCACTATTATGGGGTTGCTTTCTCAAATTCATAGATATACTGTATTACGGGGTTAATTTCTTATATCGACAAATATAACCCTTTTACGGGGTTATTTTCTCATTTTATAAAATTAATCCATTTAAGGGTGTCACGACCCCACTCGTGGGCCCGTGACCGGCACTAGGGAATGGGTAGGCTTAAGGCCACCGAAACCCGTAGTAAGCCTGACACTCACTGATTTAAACAAATCTCATCTCAAATTAATATTATTAAAACCATAAATTATCTTAATAGCCACATTCTACATAAATACTTGATTCGCCAAAAAACTAGGCGAGACCCGAAGCTCAGAAAATTTACTACTGATACATCTACTATTTACTACTGCGGAGAATCTAAGATTTACCATTTTACATACCAAATCAAATACTTCACCCGATGATGAAGGAGTCGGGTTACTGAATAAGAGTCGCGAGAGAACTAACGGTCACGAATCCGAAAACAATAAATGAGTATGGGTCGAGAGTGAGTTAAAATCAAATAATCTAGGGACTATTGCTTCTTCTCGGAAAACATAGATTATTCAAATCATACTATAATCATACCCTACTATTTCCTTCACATAAAATATTAATCATTCGAATCAAAATATCAACCATGCACGTAAATACAATCCATATTATAATCATACCACAATAAATTAATAAATGAATAAATAAAAATATATTTTTACTTTTCACGGGACGAGTGGCTCGGTAGAACCCTAAACCCCAAAATCTAGTAGCCATTCGGCTCTCTTAATCCAATAAGACTGGCGCCCGAGAGCAATGCTCGACTGTGGACCTTACCTCCGGTCAGTCACTTAAATATCCAAATAAGCCGGCCTTGAGAGCAATGCTCGGGGACCTTACCTCCGGCAATTTACACAAATCAGCCCAGAGAGCCATGCTCACCGTGGGGCAAACCCATAAATATCTTATTACATGTCCATGATCATTACCGGTAAGACGCTAGTCCCGATGTAACCCATCAAAGTGGCATGTTCTACAAGCCACATTTCCCAATTCGCAATCATCACATATAATAAATATCATTATCTCACTGAACTCATCCAACACATATCGGAAATAAAGATTAAAGATTTAAGATAAAATAACGTGCAATTTGTGAGGGGAAAATAATAACGTTTGTCTTATTATAACATACTAATAATCATATTAAGCACAAATTCTAAATAGCATATTAAAATCAGACTAGCAATAGCGCAAAGATTAAATGACTTTAACTCACAGGATTGGCGACCTCCTAGCTCGCTCCGGTGCCTCGGTAGGAGCGAGCCGAATGCATGATCATCTAATCACGGAAAACAATTTATCAATACCGAGACAATCCATCATTAATCCTAGGTCTAGACTCCTAGGATCGACTGTCTAAGAATCTAGACTGAACTACCGAAAATTCAGTGAACCTCCCCTACAACACGAACATTACCCCCCGTAAAAACGGGTCCAGAACCTGCCAGAAAAACACTCCAAATATCCAACAATTAAAACAACGGGAGTCGGGTCCCCAAACTTCACTATTTCCCGACTCCGCCACACAAAGACAAAACACAAGGCGGACGATTATTTTGACTCATAAAATCATCAAATACTCAAAATAATCTAATAGACACAAATTAAACCAAGGATTTCTAAAATTAATGGGCCAAAGAAATTTACCGAGACGTTCGATCGCTCGGTCGACTCGCCTCCAGCCGCCGGAGTCCGATCGACGATCCAAACACACCATCGGACTCACAACGACGCTACCGATGACGATCCTCGCCCGATTTTCCGATCCGACACCCGATCATCCGGGAGAGATTTGCGGACGATCTCGACCGTCGATTCGCAAACGAAGCCCGATCGCCACGAAACCAGTGCCATCGCGAAGCTTGAGCCGAGGAGAGTCGGGATACATCTTCCGATCATCCATCCTCCGGCCGGAGCTCACGGAAAAGCCCAAAAATGCCGTACCGCCACCATTTTCTCTCTCCACCGTGAATCTCCGATTCCGGCCACCACTGGCCGACACCGCCAAAACAAAGCCGAGGGCCGAGAGGAGTCGATCGGCACCAAAATCGGCCGACCACCGACGCCGGAACGCCGCGACGGCCAAGAAAGAAGCTTCGGCCATCTTCCTCCTAGCGCCGTGGTGCACCCATTCTGCCGCTAACGCCGGCTTGACGCCGCGCCGCCAAGACTCCGCTCCCGACGACGACGCCACCACAGCTCCTCCTTCTACTTCTCTCTCTTTCTCTCTTCCTCTCTTCCTTCCCCGACTTCCATTCCTTTCAATATCGACATTTGACCCTTGAACTTTTCCTTATTACAATTTCGTCCCTCAACTTTCTTAATTACTTACAATTCCATCCTGCAGAATTTCAATTTAACCCCCAAACTTCTTTTTAGCCTTTCAATTAAGCCCTTAACTATTTAATTTGGGCCAAATCCGAATTATTGAAAATACCAAACTCACAAATTTCCATTAAAACCCCATAAAAATAAAATTATACTTTCAATCCTTATTCCAAAATAAATTTCCAATTTAGTCCTAACACACAATTAAATTAAATAATCGATTTTTCCAAAATTCTTTTATAAACACATCCTTTACAATTCTACCATAATTTTCCAATATATAATTTTACTTATATAAATATGCATTTGGAAAAATTTGAATAACCAAAATATAATCATTTTAAATTAAACCCAATAATAATGAGGCTAAAATTAACTTAAATAAAAACTCATTATTAAATATATAAAAATTCCGGGTGTTACAAAGGGATTGTTTTCTCATACTCACAAATATACCAAAATTACGGGGTTGTTTTCTCTGATTGATAAATATCCCCGTATTACGGAGTTGTTTTCTAATATTTATAGATATACCCCTCTTACGGGGTTATTTTCTCATATTAAAAAATTTACACCTTCTAATGAGGCTGTTTTATCAGACTCGCAATTATACTACTTTTACGGGGTTATTCTCTTGTATTGATAAATTGACCACTTTTACGGGGTCGTTCTCTTATAATATATCGTCTTCTCAAATTCATAAATATGCATGTTTTATGGTGTTATTTGCTTATATCGACAAATATAACCCTTTTACGGGGTTATTTTCTCATATTATATAATTAATCCATCTAAGGGGTTGTTTTCTCATACTCACAAATATACCAAAATTACGGAGTTATTTTCTCTAATTGATAAATATCCCCGTATTACGGGGTTATTTTCTAATATTTATTGATATACCCCTCTTATGGGGTTGTTTTCTCATATTAAAAGATATACCACTTCTAACTAGCTTGTTTTCTCAGACTCTTAATTACACTACTTTTTACAGGGTTGTTTTCTCAGATTCATAGATATACACGTTTTATGAGGTTATTTTCTTATATTGATAAATATACCAGTTTTACGGGGTTGTTTTCTCAAAAAAAATTATTAGCACTATTATGGGGTTATTTTTTCAAATTCATAAATATACACGTTTTACGAGGTTATTTTCTCATATTCTAAATTACCTCGTTTAAGTAGTTGGTTGCTCATACTCATAAATATACCAAAATTAGGGGGTTATGCTCTCCGATTGATAAATATCCCCGTATTACGGGATTGTTTTCTAATATTTATAGATATATCCCTCTTACGGGGATATTTTCTCGTATTAATAGATTTACCCCTTCTAACGAGGTTATTTTCTTATACTCGCAATTACACTACTTTTACGGGGTTGTTTTCTCAGATTCATAAATATACACGTTTTATAAGGTTATTTTCTTATATTGATAAATAAACCACTTTATTGGGGTCGTTTTCTCATAATAAATTATTAGCACTATTATGGAGTTGTTTTCTCAAATTCATAAATATACACGTTTTACGAAGTTATTTTCTTACATCGACCAATACCCTTTTTACGGAGTTATTTTCTCATATTCTAAAATTACCACATTTAAGGGGTTGTTTTCTCATACTCACCAATATACTAAAATTTTAGAGTTATTTTCTCCAATTAATAAATATCCCTGTATTACGGGGTTGTTTTCTCATATTAAAAAATTTACCCCCTCTAACGTGGCTATTTTTTAAGACTTGCAATTCACTACTTTTACGGGGTTGTTTTGTCATATTAAAATATTTACCCCTTCTAACGAGGCTGTTTCATGAGACTTGCAATTCATTACAATTACGGTTTTATTTTTTCAAATTCATAAATATACATGTTTTACGAGGTTATTTCTTATATTGATAAATATACAACTTTTACGGGGTAATTTTCTCATAATATATTATTAGCTCTATGATAGGGTTGTTTTCTCAAATTCAAAAATATACACGTTATTTTCTTAAATCAACAAATATAACCCTTTTACGGGGTTATTTTCTCATATTATAAAATTAATCCACTTAATGGGTCGTTTTATCATACTCACAAATATACCAATATTACGGGATTATTTTCTCCGATTGATAAATATCTCTGTATTACGGGGTTGTTTTGTAATATTTATAGATATACCCCTCATATGGGGTTATTTTTTCATACTAAAAAATGTACACCTTCTAAGGAGGCTGTTTTCTTAGACTCGTAATTACACTACTTTTACGGGGTTATTTTTAGATTCATAAATATACACATTTTATGAGGTTACTTTCTTAGATTGATAAATATATAAGTTTTACGGGGTTATTTTCTTAAATTGATAAATATACCCCTTTTACGGGGCCATTCTCTCATATTAGATTATTAGCACTATTATCGGGTTGTCTTCTCAAATTCATAAATATACACGTTTTACCGCTTTATTTTCTTATATCGACAAATATAACCCTTTTACGGGGTTATTTTCTCGTATTATAAAATTAATCCATTTAAGGGGTCGTTTTCTCATACTCACAAATATACCCCTCTTACGGGGTTGTTTTCTCAATTTTAAAAATATACATGTTTTACGACGTTATTTATACCACTTTTACGGGGTCATATTCTCATAATAAATTATTAGCACTATTATGGGGTTGTTTTCTCAAATTCATAAATATACACATTTTACGGGGTTATTTTCTTATATCGACAAATATACCCCTTTTACGGGTTATTTTCTCATATTCTAAATTACCTCATTTAAGGGGTTGTTTACTCATACTCATAAATATACAAAAATTACGAGGTTATTTTCTCCAATTGATAAATATCCCCATATTATGAGGTTGTTTTCTTATATTAAAAAATTTACCCCTTCTAACGAGGATGTTTTCTAGGACTTGCAATTCATTACTTTTACGGGATTATTCTCTCATATTAAAAAATTTACTCCTTCTAACGAAGCTGTTTTCTCAGACTCGCAATTCACTACTTGTGTTATTTTTTCAAATTCATAAATATACACGTTTTACGAGGTTATTTTCTTATATTGATAAATATACCACTTTTATGAGGTCGTTTCTCATAATATATTATTAGCACTATTATGGGGTTGTTTTGTCAAATTCATAAATATACACGTATTACGAGGTTATTTTCTTATATCGACAAATATAACTCTTTTACAGGATTATTTTCTCATATTACAAAATTAATCCATTTAAGGGGTCGTTTTCTCTTACTCACAAATATAACAAAATTACGGGGTTATTTTCTCCGATTGATAAATATCCCCGTATTACCCAGTTGTTTTCTAATATTTATAGTTGTATCCGTCTTACGGGGTTATTTTCTTGTATTAATAAATTTTTCCCTTCTAACGAGTCTGTTTTCTCAGACTCGCAATTACACTACTTTTACGGGGTTCTTTTCTCATATTCATAAATATACTCGTTTACGAGGTTATTTTCTTACATTGATAAATATACCGCTTTTACGGGGTTGTTTTCTCATAATAAATTATTAGCACTATTATGGAGTTGTTTTCTCAATTTTATAAATATACACGTTTTACGAGGTTATTTTCTTACATCGACAAATATACCCCTTTTACGGAGTTATTTTCTCATGTTCTAAAATTACCCCATTTAAGGGGTTATTTTCTCATACTCACAAATATACTAAAATTTCGGGGTTATTTTCTCTAATTGATAAATATCCCTGTATTACGGGTTTGTTTTCTCATATTAAAAAATTTACCCCTTCTAACGAGGTTGTTTTCAAAGACTTGTAATTCACTACTTTTACGGTGAACTTGCAAAAATTAATCGATTCTAATAAAAATTAATCAATTATGACATTAATCAACCTAGTAAGAGGGATATATTTTTTAGTATTCAAAAATAACCCTGTAGGAGGAGTATATTTTTGAGTGAAAGAAGAACATCGTAGAAGGGGTATATTTGTAAAAATGAGAAAACAACCCAGTAAGAGGGCTATATTTTTTATTATGAGAAAACACACTTGTAATAGGGGGTATAATAGTGAGTACGATAAAACAACAAGTTAAGAGGGATATATTTTCTAGTATGAGAAATCAACACAATAAGATGGGTGTATTTGTGAGCATGAGACCCTGTATGAGGGGTTACATCTAGGAGTATGAGAAAACAACCCCGTAAGAGGGATATATTTGTAAACATTGGAACACAACCCTGTAAGAGGGGTTTATTTTTGAGTGTGAAAAAACAATCCTGTAAGAGTGATATATTTGTGAGTATGAGAAAACAACCATGTAAAATGTGATATATTTCTGAATATGAGAAAATAATCCCATAAAAAGTGAAATATTTGTGAGTATGAGAAAATAATCCCGTAAGATGGGTATATTTGTAAAAATGACAAAACAACCTGGTAAGAGTGTATATTTGTGAGTATAAGAAAACAACCTCATAAGAGGGGGTACATTTGTGTATATGAGAAAAAAATCCTGTAACAGGGATATATTTCTAATGGAAAATAACCCTGTAAGAAGGATATATTTGTGATTATAAGAAAACAACCCTGTAGGAGGAGGTATATATATGTGTATGAGAAAACAACATTGTAAGATGAGTATACTTCTTAGTATGAGAAAACAACACAATAAGAGGTATATATTTTTTACTATACAAAAACAACCCTATAAAAAGGGGTATATTTGTGAGTATGAGAAAACTACCCCGTAACTGGCGTATATTTGTGAGTATGAGAAGATGACATTGTAAGAGGGGTGTATTTATGAGTACGAAAAATAACTCCGTAGAAGAAGTATATATGTAAATATAAGAAAGCAACCTAGTAAGGAAGTATATATGTGAGTATGAGAAAACAACCCCACAAGAGGGATATATTTATGAGTATTAGAGAAAACTCCTTAGGAGGGAATATTTGTAAAAATGAGGAAATAACTCAGTAAAAAGGTATATTTGTGAGTATGAGAAAATAACCCCGTAAGAGGGGGTACATTTATGAGTATGAGAAAATAACCCTGTAAGAGGGATATATTTATTAATATTGGAAAGCAATCCATATGATGGGTATATTTATGAGTATAAGAAAACAACCTATAATAGGGGGTACATTTGTGAGCATGAGAATACAACCTCGTAAGAGGGACATATATGCCAATATTGAATAAGAACCCCATAAGAGAGGTATATTTATGAGTATGAAAAAATAACCATGTAGAAGAAGTATATTTTTAAATATGAGAAAGTAACCGAGTAAAGGGGGTATATTTATGAGTATAAGAAAATAGAGAGTTATCAGATGATTTATGTTAATTTATACATCACAATTGATGGCATACAATTATACTAGGAAGGAGTTGAACATAATTAACTAGTTACTTAGATTAAAAATATTAACATGGGATGGGTTTAATAAAAATGGGCTAGACTTAAGTGAACTATATGTGTTATTTGATATGTTTGTATATGAACTGTTGTGGCCATCGGGAATGATCTATTAATCACTAAACTTACAAACTAAGAAACACAAATAAGGATGTTGGCTTCCGGATCCATCTTTGTATTTATATGGCGTAAGCTTCCTTATGAAATTTGAGAAATGCACTCATTAGTAAAGGTTTCTCAATGAATTGGTCGGGTGACGACTTCTGTCTCCGCGCTAGTCTAAATGATTAGTTAGCGTGTTTCCCATTAGGTTGAAAAGCCTTGCAGGGCCGTAGTCGCTAAAAACATTTGAGTGCGAGCTTGAAATCGCTGCCCCTAGTAGCGACTCCGTTGGAGATAAGAGAAGTTGATTCTAGTATATGTTTGTCTTTAATTTTATTATTTAACAGATTATTCTTGCATCATTACACCATTTGCACATATTATGCACTTTAGTCTTTATAGCCCTGACGGTGTCGATTAGTGGTTCTTTGATTCCACTCAAACCTTAAAATTATGACACGGGCTAAACATCACTAATAAGTAATGAGTGAATTTTCTTTATTACATGGACCCTTGAGTGGGGAGATGAGCCAAGAAAGACTATCTTTTACTTGTGGGAGCCTTTTATCCTTACCCAAGACTCAGCTCACAGTAATGACAGTAGCTATATGAAATGTTTCTCCTTATAAGTGTCTAAACCCTAAGTATTAAAAGCCTTGGCCCAAATACAGAGAAACATTGCCTTGTTTATTTTAAATCTACTTTGAGAGTTTATGGCATGTGCATCGAGCCTACTATTCCTAATTGATAGAAAGCCTAGACCTAAAATCCTAGAGAAGAAAGACTCACCATGAACAGTGTGTAGGAGTAATAAGGTTGGAAGGATGAATTGATGCACTTTTTCTTCTTGTTGTTCATCTTCTCATTCTCTTAGTGATGATGTGTTGGATGACAAGGATAAGCTTTTATAAAATATGCTTTCAAAACTAAGCTTTTGTAAAAATAAGTGCTCAAGCTTAGAAGATCTTAAGAGGTCAAAGAAAGAAATTGCCTCTTTAAAACTTCTAATGACGATCTAAAGAAATCATTGGATGAAGTTTCAAATGAAAAGCTTTTAAGGAAACAACTCCTTGAAAATGAAGTTCAAGAGTTTAGGAATTCAATTTCAAGATTTCTCAAAGGTAAAAAGTCTTCAAATACAGTAGTTGTATCTCAAAGACCTCCCCTTGTGAGATATGGACTTGGGTTCAATGGAGCTTCATCTTCCATACCTCAAACATCCAATTCCACAGTCTTTGTTAAGGCCACTCAAACTCCAATCATTGTGAGAAACTCCAATAGAGTCTAAAAGGACAAAGCACACTCTAAACCTCTGTTCAAAAGAAAAGGAAAGGTACACATGCTCTAAAGGCTAAGCTAAAAGGAACAAGACATGCATTCACATATAGGAAACTAAAATTTAATAAGTCTTGCTCATGCATGTGTGATGATATAATTGTGTGAGGTCTAAACCTCAACCAAAAGTGGTTAAAAAGACCAAATCTAATTTTAAGCTCACTTGCCATTATTGCATAAGAGTTGGACATATCAATTTTAAATGCCAAATAAGGAAGATGCATCTCTTCATAGATGAATTTTCCAAAGCTAACTATAAAGGACCCAACCTTTTTTGGGTACCTAAAATCAAATTATTTAACCTTCTTTTGTAGGTGTGTCTTAAATCCACAAGCATAAATCTTTGGCATGTTGATAATGGATGCTCAATGCACATGTCAGGTGACAAAAGTCTCTTTGTAAATGTCAAGAACTATGATAAAGGCAAAGTCACATTCAGAAATGATGCCAAGGGTAAGGTAATTGGCATGGCTCCATTAGTAAGAATGGTAAATCTTTCATTGATGATGTTTTCTTAGTTGATGGATTGAAACACAATTTGTTGAGTGTAACTCAATTGTGTGACAAAGGTAATAGAGTTGCTTTTGACTCCAATGTCAATGCCCTAGTGGATGAAAATGTGATATTCAAAGGAGAAAGAAGTAGCAACACCTACATAATTAACCTATACAAAGTTGTTAATCAATATTTCAAGTGCCTTATTTCTATTAGTGATGAATCTTGGCTATGGCATAGAAGACTTGGTCATGCAAGTATGGAGCTTATAGACAAGTTAGCCAAAAAGGAGCTAGTAGATGGACTCCTCAAAGTGAAGTTCATCAAAGACAAGCCTTGTGAACCATGTCAAATGGGAAAAACATCTATCATCTTTTAAGTCTAAAACCATTGTACGTAGCTCTAGACCACTTCAACTATTACGTATAGACTTGTTTGGGCCTACAAGAGTAGCTAGGTTGGGTGGAAAGTCATTTGCATTTCTGATTGCAGATGACTACTCTAGATTTACTTGGGTTAATTTTCCTGCTCATAAGAATGAAGCCTTTAACATTTTCAAATCATTTGCAAAATGGGTTCAAAATGAAAAAGGATATTTGATTTCTTCTATAAGAAGTGATCATGGAATAGAATTTAAAAATGATTTTTTTTGAAATCCTTTGCAAAGAATTTGGAAATTCACACAAATTTTCATCTCCTAGGACACCACAACAAAATAGAGTTTTAGAAAGAAAAAATAGAACACTAATGTAAATGGCTAAAAGAATGCTCAATGAGTACAAACTCTCTTCTTACTGTTTGGTGGAAGCTGTTAGCACTAGTTGTTATATTGTAAATAAAGTTTCAAAAGACCTTTATTAAATAAAACTTCTTATAAGCTTTGGAATAGAAGAAAGCCTAAGGTTTCATACTTTAGAGTATTTGGATGCAAATGCTACATTTTGAATACTAAGGAAAATCTTAGAAAATTTAACTCTAAACCTGATATTGGAATCTCCCTAGGCTACTCAAGTATTGGAAAAGCCTATGAATCTAGGAAGCTTGATCTTGGGAAATGTACTTATGTGAATGATCTTGTAGGTATATTTGAGGAGCTAAATATAAACCTTGATAACCCATCAAAAGAGGTTGATAAATCCATAGAAAGGAATCAAGAAGATCAAAAAAATCATGATGCAACTCAAGATCCTCAAATATTGGAAAATTTACAAAGTCCTCCCAAGGAGTGGAGCTTCAAAAAGGATCACCTTCTCTCTCAAGTTATTAGAGACTCATCAAAGGACGTAAGTACTTGTTCTAAACTAGTAGCTTTAAATAATCTAGCATTTGTTTCTCAATTTGAGCCAAGGAATATTGTGAGGATCTAAATGATGAGAGTTGAGTGATTACTAAGCAAGATGAACTTAACCAATTTGAGAAAAACAAAGTATGGAAACTTGTTCCTGGACTTAAGGAGCCCTAAATTATTAGGTGTAATGGGTGTTTAGAAACAAGTTAGATGAGCAAGGCTCTATCACGAGAAATAAAGCTAGATTGGTTGCAAAAGGTTACAACCAAGAGGAAGGTATTGATTATGATGAGACCTTTGCTCTGGTTGCTATACTCGAAGTTATTGGGATACTCTTAGCTTATGCATGTCACATAAATTTTAAATTGTTTCAAATGGGTGCGAAAAATACATTCTTAAATGGATATATTGAGGAGGAAGTCTATGTTGAGCAACCTCCTGGTTTTGCAAGTTTCATAATCATGTTTTTAAATTGACTAAAGCCTTATATGGATTGAAACAAGCCCCTAAAGCTTAGTATGAAGGGCTTAGTTCCTTTTTAATTGAAAATGGATTTTTAAAAGGAAAGGTTGATACTACACTATTTGGTAAGAAACACAAGCACGATACTCTAATTGTTCAAATTATATTGATGACATTATGTTTGGTACTACTAATGAACTGCTTTGTAAGGATTTTGCTAAGTGTATGACTAGGGAATTTGAAATGAGCATGATGGGAGAGCTCAAATTCCTTCTTGGTCTTCAAATCCAAAAAAGCAAGGATGGAATATTTATTAACCAATCAAAGTACATAAAAGAACTCCTTAAGAAATTTGAGATAGACGGTTGTAAAGTAGCAAAGACTCCCATGAGTGTCATAACTAAATTGGACAAAGATGAGATGGGTAATAGTGTTAATGAAAAGCTCTATAGAGGTAATGATAAGATCTCCCTTACATTTAACCGCTTCTAGACCTGATATTAAGTAAGAAGAAGAAACTACAAGCTAAATATGAATAAATAAATGAATAAACTTGTCAATTGTGTTCCTATGATTCTTTACACCAATCCATGTGTCATCAAGAGTCCTTATGCCTAGAGGAACAAGAAATGAGAGGAACAAGGAATGATAGAGATTCTAATGGTGCAAAACCTGAATCGAAATTTTGGGTCATGCCTCAATTTTCGTCGTTCTCTCATTCCTCTAGAAGATTCATCTGCAATCATTCAGAGAATGATATCAATACTCGATCAACTAATTTTTTTCTTCGCATTTGTCCAGGTATTGGATCGTGCCTATAATTGCCGCTTGCATGTGCTTTCACTAAACACTCGTGTTTTTCTCTAAATAAAACCATTCTTACTAGACATAGATTAAAAATAGAGGCACAAAAGAAACAAACAAAATGAGAACTTAGGTAGAATTTCAGATTCAACAAGGAAAGAAATCATAAGCTATTTGTTCTCTTCCATTTCAGACGTGAGCGATAAGTCTTTTTGCTAGCGCAAGTCTTGACCAGTCCGCAAAGTTCTTGTACGAATCTAAAAACTTTGTTTACCACAAGGAGAAAATAAAAAAAAAATATGTTCATTAGCCTCTAGTATTCAATTACATGTGGTTTCTATACTGCAAAAACCCTCATTCCATAAGAAGAAGTAACTAGAAGCTAATTATGAATAAATAAATAAAGAATGATCAATAATCTAAAGTCAAATAATGGACTAGAGAGTAGTTGACTAGTCAACAACTCTCGTAGTCTCAAATTTTATGAGTCAGCTTTATGAAACCAAGAGAAAATTCGTGTTGGCCTACCCAATAATACTCCGACCCAAATTACTTCATTATATGCATCCCAAATGTCAAATGCTCATATTCCCACTTATATTATGCTTTTATTAATTGAAAATAGCATGATTTCTCCCTTACGCGCATAGATTTACATCTCCTCCTCCTTGATTATAAAATCACGCACCAATCCACTGGCCAAGCGTGTCAGTTGCATTCCCATAATTCCTTATGTCAATTCTTGTGTCATCAAGAGTTCTCGTGCCTATAGGAACAAGAAAGGATAGAGATCCCAATAGTACAAATCCTTAATTAGAATATTTGGGCATTGCCTCGATACTCGACATTCCCTCTTTTCTCCAAATGATTCGTCTGTTATCATTCAAAGAATATAATATCAATACTCGATCAACTAATTTTCTTTCTTCACATTTGTGCAATCATTGCATCGGTGCCTATAATTTCTGCTTCCTCGCGCTTTACCTCAACACTCATATTTATGCTCGCAAAATAAAACCAAATCATCATACTAGATATAGATTAAAAAGGGACGAATAAAAGAAATGAAGAAATGAGAACAGATGTAGGATTTCAAATTGAATAAGAAAAGAAATCACAAGTCCTTTATTCTCTTCCGTACGGCTAAGCATGAGGATAAAATAGAATTATTTTAAACACAAGGGTAGAGAAAGAATACAAAAGAGAGGAAGGATGTGAGCAATAAATCTATATGTTTGGTAGCGCGAGACTTGATAAGTCCATAAGCTTCTTGAAAGAACCGATATCTTGATTTCTTGCAATGTAGAATATTGAAATAATATGCTCACTAGCCTCAAATATTCGGTTGCATGCGGTTTTCATAGTGCAAAAAGCTCTCATTCCATAAGAAGAAGAAACTACAAGCCAAATATGATTAAATAAATAAATATGAATAAAGTTAAATCAAGAACCATAGAGGAGTTGACTAGTCAATAACTCTTGTAGTCCTAAATTTTATGACCGTGCTTAAGGAAAATAAGGAAAATTTTCCATGGGCCTATCCAATAACACTCTGGCCCAAATTACTTCATTATATGTGTTCTAGACATCAAAACATGTGCATCCTGCTTGGATTAATATAAAGCAACATGGTTCCTCCCTTATGCATATGGATTTGGGTCTTTCCTTACTTGATCATCAAGTCACACGCCAATGCCACTAGTAAAACTTATCAATTGCATGATTCTTTACCCTTATCCATATGTCATCAAGAGTCCTCAAGCCTATAGGAATAAGAAATGAGAGGAACAAGGAATGATAAAAATTCTAATGGTGCAAAAGCTAAATCAGAATATTGGGTATGCCTTTATTCTCATCGTTCCCTTTTTCCTTCAAAAGATTCATCTGTGATTATTCAAAGAATGATATCAATACTCGATCAACTAATTTTTTTCTTTGCATTTATCCAAGCATTGGATCGATGCCTATAACTGCCACTTCCACATGCTTTCACCAAACACTCGTGTTTATGCTCTCTAAATAAAACCAAACCTACTAGACAGAGATTAGAAAGAGAGACACAAAAGGAACGAAAAGAATAAGAACATAAGTAGGATTTTAGATCTAATAAGGAAAGAAAACATAAGTTATTTGTTCTCTTCCATGCGTCAAGGTAAGATAAAGAACATAAAAGAAAGGAAGGACATGAGTGATAAGTCTATATTTGCTAGCGCGAGTCTTGATTAGTCCATAAAGTTCTTGTACAAATCCAAAACTTCATTTCCCACGAGGTAGAAAATGGAAATAATATACTCACTAGCCTTAAGTATTCACTTGCATGCGTTTTCCATATGGCGAAAGTCCTCATTCTATAAGAATCAGTAAGTAGAAGCTAAATATAGATAGATAAATAAATAAATAAAGACTGATGAATAAACTAATTTCAAATCATCGACTAGAGAGGAGTTGACTAGTCAATAACTCTCGTAGTCCCAAATTATATGAGCCAGCTTTATGAAACAATGGGAAAATTCACGTTGGCCTACCTAATAATACTCCTACCCAAATTACTTCATTATATGCATCCCAAACATCAGAATGCTTGCATTTCTACTTGTATTATGCTTGGATTAATTAAAAACTACATGATTTCTCCATTACGCACATTTAGTTACGTCTCATCCTCCTTGATTATCAAGTCATGCCCTAACCGACCGGTCAAGCTTATCAATTGCGTTCCCATGATTCCTTATACCAATCCTTGTTTCATCAAGAGTCCTCGTGCATAGAAATCCCTTATTACATAAGAAGAAGAAACTACAAGCTAAATATGAATAAGTAAATAAATAAATATGGATAAACTAAAGTCAAATCAAGAACTAAAGAGGAGTTGACTGGTCAATAACTCTCGTAGTCCTAAATTTTATGAGCAAGCATAATGAGAATAAGGGGAAATTCGCATGGGCCTATCTAATAACACTTTGGCCTAAATTACTTCATTATGTGTCCTAAACAGCAAAACACGCGGATTCTTTTATACGCGTGGATTTGGGTCTTGTCTTGCTTGGTCATCAAGTCATGCGCCAATGCCACTAGTGAAACTTGTCAATTATGTTCCCATGATTCTTTATGCCAATCCTTGTGTCATCAAGAGTCCTCATGCCCAAAGAAACAAGAAATGAGAGGAATAAGGAATGATAGAGATTCTAATGGTACAAAACTTGAATCGGAATATTGGGTCGTGCCTCGATTCTTGTTATTCCCTCTTTCCTCTAGAAGAATCGTTTGCGATCATTTAGAGAATGATATCAATACTCGATTAACTAATTTTTTCTTTGCATTTGTCCAAGCTTTGGATCGGTGCCTATGATTGCCGCTTCCACGTGCTTTCACTAAACACTCATGTTTATGCTCTCTAAAAAAACCACACCTACTAGACAAAGATTAGAAAGAGAGGCATAAAAGAAACGAATAAAATGAGAACATAGGTAGGATTTTTGATTCGATAAGGTAAAAAATCACAAGTTTTTTATTCTTTTCCATATGGCTAAGCGTAAGGATCAAATCCAATTGATTTAAACACAAAAATAGATAAAGAACACAAAAGAAAGGAAGGACGTGAGCAATAAATCTACATTCACTAGCGCAAGTATAGATAAGTTCACAAAGTTCTTCAAAGAACCGTTAACTTTATTTCCCGCAAGGTAGAAAAAAATATATGCTCACTAGCCTCACGTATTTAGTTGCATACCATTTTTATAGTGCAAAAGCCCTCATTCTATAAGAATAAGACACTAGAAGCTAAATATGAATAAATAAATAAAGAAACATGAATAAACTAAAGTCAAATCAAGAACTAGAGAGGAGTTGACTAGCCAATGAAACTCGTAGTCCCAAATCTTATGAGCCAGCTTAATGAAAACAAGGAAAAATTTGCGTGGTCATACCTAATAACACTTTGGCCCAAGTTACATCATTATATGCATCCCAAACATCAAAATGTGCGCATTTCCACTCGTGTTTCTTCTCACCAAATAACACTAAATCATCATACTACACATAGATTAGAAAGAGACAAATAAAAGAAATGAACAAATGAGAACTTAGATTACCAGTTCTTTATTCTCTTCTATGGCTAAGTGTAACGATCAAATTGAGTTGATTTAAACACAAGGGTAGATAAAGAACACTAAAGAAAGGAATGCCATGAACAATAAGTCTAGGTTCACTAGTGCTAGTCTTCATAAGTCTGCAAATTTCTTGAAAGAATCCATAACTTAATTCTCTATAAGGTAAAAAACTAAAATAGTACGCTCACTAGCCTTAGACATGCAGTTCCATGCAATTTTCATATTGTAATAACCCTCATTCCACCAGAAGAAGAAAATAGGATAAATATGAATATAAATAAAGAAAGATGAATAAACTAAAGTCAAATCAAGAACTAGAGAGGAGTTGACTGGCCAATAACTCTTATAGTCCCGAATTTAATGAGCCTGCTTAACAAAAAAAAGGAGAAATTCACGTAGGCGTACCTAGTAACAATTCAGACAAATTACTTCATTATATGCATCCAAACATAAGAAAATATACAATTCACCCTCGTATTAATCAAAAGAAACATTATTTCTCCATCACACACGTGGATTTGCCTCTCGTCCTGCTTAATCATCAAGTCATGCTCCAATGCCACCAGTGAAGCTTGTCAATTATATTTCCATGATTCCTTAATAGAAAAAAGGAGAAATTTGCATGGGCACACGTAATGAAACTCCAACCCAATTTACTTCATTATATGCCTCCCAAATATTTAAATGCATGCATTCCCACTTGTTTTAATCGAAAGCAACATGATTTCTCCCTTATACAGGTGGATTTGTGTCTCGTGCTGCTTGATCACCAATTCATGACACAATGCCGTCGGTCAAGCTTGTCAATTGCATTTCCATGATTCCTTAACGAGAATAAAGGGAATTCGCGTCGGCGCACCTAATAACACTCTAGCCTAATTTACTTCATTATACTCTTGCCAAACATCAAAAGATGCTCATTCCCGCTTAGATTAATCAAAAGTAAAATGATAGAGATTCCAATGGTGCAAATAGTGAATCGAAATACTAATCCCAAGTATTTGGTTGCATGCAGTTTTCATAGTGTGAAAGCCCTTATTCTGTAAGAAAAAGAAACTACAAGCAAAATATGAACAAATAAATCAAGAACTGGAGAGGAGTTGATTGGTCAACAACTATTAAGTCCCAAATTTCATGAGCCAGCTGAAAAAAAATAAGGAAAAATTTGTATGGGCATACCTAATAATACTCTGACCCAATTTGTTTCATTATATGCCAAACAAGGAATGGTGGAGATCCCAATGGTAGAAATCCTGAATTGGAATATTTGGGCGTGCCGAGATTCTCGTTGCTCCCTATTTCTTCTAAAAGATTCATCTGCGATCATTCGTAGAATTATATCAATACTCGATCAACTAATTTTCTTTCTTTGCATTCGTTCAAGCATTGGATCGATGCCTAAGAGTGCTGCTTCCATGCGCTTCTATTCAACACTTGTGTTTATGCTCCCCAAATAAAACCAACCATCATATTAGATAGAGATTAGAAAGAGATACACAAAAGAAGCAAACAAAATAAGAACATAGATAAGGTTTTTGATTCGATATGGAAAGAAATTAAAAGTTCTTTGTTCTCTTCTATTCAGTTACATGCAGTTTTTATAGTGTGAAAGCCCTCATTCCATAAGAAAAAGAAATTAGAAGCTAAATATGAAAAAATAAATAAAAAAAGATGAATAAACTAAAGTCAAATCAAGAACCAGAGAGGAGTTTATTGGTTAACAACTCTCATAGTCCCAAATTTTATGAGCCAGCTTAACGAAGAAATAAGGAGGAATTTGCATGCACCTACCTAATAATACTCCTACCTAAATTACTTTATTATATGCATTGCAAACATGAAAACGATCGCATTCCCACTTATATGACGCTGGGATTAATCGAAAATAATATGATTTCTCCCTTATGTGTGTGCATTTATGTCTCATCCATCCAAATCATCAAGCTAAGCTCCAATGCCATCGATCAAGCTTGTTAATTATGTTTCCATGATTCCCTATGTATTTTCAATAGTACTCGTGCCTAGAGGAACAAGGAATGATGGAGATCCCAATGGTGCATATCTTTTGAGCCAAAATATTTAAGAGTGCCTCGATTCTTGTTGTTCCCTTTTTCCTCCAAAACATTCATCAGTGATCATTCGAAAAATGATATCAATTCTTGATCAACTAATTTACTATCTTCGCATTCATCCAAGCATTGGATTAGCGACTATGACTACCGCTTCCACGCGCTTTCACTCGACAGTTTATGCCTCCAAATAAAACCAAACCATCATACTAGATGAAGGGGCACAAAGAAACGAATAAAAAGAGAACATAGGTAGCATTTCAGATCCGATAAGGAAAGAAATCATAAGTTCTTTGTCGCTTCCACGTGCTTCAACTCAACAATCGTGTTGATGCTCGCCAAATAAAACTAGACCATCATACTAGACATAGATTAGAAAGAGACAAGTAAAGGAAACAAACGAATGAGAACATAGTTAAGATTTCATATCCAATAAGGAAAGAAATTGTCAATTCTTTGTTCTCTTCCATGGCTAGGCATAAGGATTGAATCAAATTGATTTAAACATAAGGGTAGACAAAGAATACAAAAGAAAGGAAGGACGTGCGCAGTAGGTATAGGTATGCTAGTGCGAGTCTTCATAAGTCCGCAAAGTTCTTGAAAGAACCAATATCTCAATTCCTTGAAAGGTAGAAAACTGATATAATATGCTTACTAGGCTTAAATATTAGTTGCATGTGGTTTTTATAGTGCGAAAGCTCTCATTTCAAAAGAAGAAGAAACTAGAAACTAAATATGAATAAATAAACAAAGAAAGATGAATAAACTAAAGTTAAATCAAGAAGTGGAGATGAGTTAACTGGCCAACAACTCTCATAGTCCCAAATTTAATGAGCCAGCTTGATAAAAAGGAGAAATTCACGTGGGCCTACCTTGTAACACTTTAGATAGATTACTTCATTATATGCATCCCAAACAGAAAAGATGTACGATTTATGCTTGGATTAATCAAAAGACACATGATTTCTCCATCAGATGCGTTGATTTGTCTCTCGTCCTGCTTGATCATCAAGTCATCCTCCAATGCCACTAGTGAAGCTTCTCAATTATATTTTCATGATTCCTTAATAAAGACAAGGAGAAATTAGTATGGGCCTACCTAATGACATTCTAACCCAATATACTTCATTATATTAGGTAAATTAGCATGGAGAGGAGTTGACTGGTCAACAACTATTGAGTCCTAAATCATAGGATTCCTACTTCTTTTAATCAAAAGTAACATGATTTATCCCTTACACGGGTGGATTTATGTCTCGTTCTGCTTGATCACCAATTCACGACCCAATGCCATCGGTCAAGCTTATCAATTGCATTCCCATGATTCCTTAACGAGAATAAGGAGAAATTTGCATCGACGAACCTAACAGCACTCCAGCCTAATTCACTTTATTATACGCTTACCAAACATCAAAACACGCTCATTCCTACTTGGATTTATCAAAAGTAAGATGATGGAGATTCTAATGGTGCAAATCCTGAATCAATATACTAATTCTAAGTATTTGGTTGCGTGCAATTTTCATAGTGTGAAACCCCTCATTTCATGAGAAGAAGAACCGGAGAGGAGTAGACTGGTCAACAACTATTGTAGTCCCAAATTTTATGAGCCAGCTGAAAAAAATAAGGAAAAATTCGCGTGGGCGTACCTAATAACACTCCGACCCAATTTGTTTCATTATATGCCAAATAAGGAATGGTAGAGATCCCGATGTGGGAAATCTTAAATTGGAATATTTGGGCGTGCTGAGATTCTCGTTGCTCCCTATTTCCTCTAAAAGATTCGTCTGTGATCATTCAGACAATTATATCAATACTCGATCAACTAATTTTCTTTCTTTGCATTTGTCAAAGCATTGGATCAATGCCTATGAGTGCTACTTCCACACGCTTTGCTGTGCGTAAAATACACACATCTAAATGGGGTTTTTAAGATTGATTTTATGGACATTTGGATGTGAATTGGTCTCAACACTCACCTTATACATATGTTTGTGTGCATTAGGTCCAAAAGAGGTCAAAGGATGAAAAAGGAAAGAATTGGAGCATAATTGGACGTCAAAGCTGCCGAAACGAGCTAAGTACAAGCATGAAGAAGCTGAACATGGCCGTGTTGATCTCAACACTGGCTGTGTTCTCATTACGGTCACAAACATGGGCCGTGTTACCAACACGGGGACAAACACGGCCGTGTTGGACATCAAAGAAGAAGTAAATTTTAGGGAGCACGACCACAGACAGTAACACGGCCAGGAACACCATCCCGTGTTGATAACACGGCTAGGAACACGGCCGTGTTGGAGGCGACAGGGGGTATTAATTAAAAGAATGAAAAGAAGAGAAAAAGAGGAGGCTAGGGTTAGAACGTCCCAAACCCTAATTTTTCTTTCTCTAAGGGTTTTCTGAGCTGAAACCAAGGGAAAAGGAGACTTGGATCAAGGTTTCAATCAGATTTCCTTGAAGGATCGAAGATTGGGCAAGGTTCGTTGATTGATTTTCAAATCGAGCAAGAGGAACAAGAATCGATTCAATTGGAGCAAAAGGATTTGGGGCTGTTTACTCTCATCCAAGGGTGTAATCGGGTTTTCTCTACCTTTGCTTATTGTTGTAATTGAATTCTTGTATATTTTGAGAATAAACATGATTAGCTAGATTGATTAAATCCATTGGGATTTCTTTACTATGTTGGCTTGATATATATTGTTGGATTGTTTGAGTTGGTTTTGTATTCTTCTTGTTTTCAGTATTAATAAGATTATGCATTATTCATGAGACGTTGTGAATTGTGATGTTTAGATTAGTTTATGAGATTGAGAAATCCGTTTGGCAATTGGAATTTTGAATAGCAAGGACTGGTTAATAATCGCTTAGAGATAAGGATAATTAACTAGCCGGATTAAGAATTAACAAAGCTTAATAGAGGCGGATTAAAGCTTAATGCTAATTTAAGAATCAATCGTTAGGAAGAGATTCCAACTTTAGGTTATTAGGTTTAGGAATTCGGTTATCTCGAGAGAAACCGATTAAAGAATTCGTCCACGGGTAGCATAATTAGACTCACCGATCCTTTATCTTTTGTTTGATTGCCAACTATGTTTAGATTCCCTTTGGGTTTTTCTTCTTGTCTTGATTATTTCGTTTATCAATCACTCGTGCATCTCCCTTAGGACTTAGCTTGTAGCTATTAGTTAGTTTAGAAATTATTTATCGCTAAATTTAGGTTAATATAACAAAGAACAAAGGAGTAACTCTGGGCTTTCACTTTCCCGAGGAATACGACCTTGATACTCGCCATTAGTGCTAGACTGCATCGATAGGTACACTGCCTTATATTGTAGCTAACACGAGTAGCACCCATTAAGTTTTTGCCGCCGTTGCCGGGGAATGTTTGAAAACTAGAGTGAAATTTGCTATTTGTTAATTTAGCCATTTTTTTTCTTTCTTATTATTTTATGATTTTTATTTTTATTTGTTTAATTATTTTATTTTATTTGTACATATTTATTTTGTTTAAGTTTATGATTCAGATAGTGAATGATAAGGAGGTTCAATGCTAAACTCAAACTCTTTGTGTGACGCATTGGAAAATGGGATTGGGAACCAAGAGAGTGCTAAAAATTGGGATACCCGTGCATCTTTAGAAGCTCAAGTGGAATCGTTTTGCAGGACTACCGATCAACTCTCCACTCCTATCCTTTCATCTCAAGTTTTTTATGAATTTTGTTGTGGTTTACATTTGAGTAATGATTGTCCATTGTGCGTTGATTTTACTCCTTATTCTTATAACTGTGAATGTGAATTATAATTGGCCAAGTGACTCGTATGGAAGCACCTATAATCAAGAGTGGAGTACTCATTCACCCTATGGATGGAGCTTAGATGGCCGAGAACCACCGGAATCTCAAAGAACTACATCAGCAGCCTACTCTTGCACCTTCAACTCAAGATGAAGAGTTAGTGCTCGGAGAGCCGATGATGAGGTTCATTACAAGTCTTGATGATAGATTCCAACAAATGAGAGGATACTTGAAGATCAACAAGCCTCGATTAATAACATAGAGCATTAAGTAGGCTTAATCTTCAAGTTACTAGTACGAAGAGCAATCGAGAACTCTATCAAACGCCATCAATCCGAGGAACATTTGAGCTCGTCACTTTACGCTCAGGTGAGAATTTTTCTAGTTTATCTATTATGTTTGATGATGATGCTTATGTGCAGGACGATTTCTTGAACATGGAGATGGAACCAGAAAAGGAAGAGGCAAACATAATCCGTCTGAAAGACTACCAACTGGAATGTACAGTTGATGATGCTGAGTTGCAGTTAGAGGAATTGTTGGTAGATTTTCCACAAGTCCCTTTGATGATGGAAGATGAGCACGAGTTATCCAATGAAGTAGTCTTGGAGGAGCTCGAGTTTCTTCTAGCAAGTGAACCAAGCCAGGGACTGAAGAAAACCATCGACACTCCTGAAGAGATTGCCCAACCATCGATCCTTCCAATTGGTGAAACTCCAGCTTTCAAATTGGAAGAGCCCCTAGAGCATCATGACTACGTGCAATTATACGAGGAGCGAGTCTTGCCCATCATACTAGCAGCTTGCTTGATAGTCGGGAAGAGGAAGTCGACGATTATCCCTTTAAGCGGATACTTGAAGCCATTTGCTTGGAAGAAGGATGGATGGTCGCCAATCCCCACCGTTTGCTTTTCACCATGAGTCCAGCTAAGAAGACTCATCACATAAAAAAAGAAGCGCTTTTGGGAGGCACCCCAAATTCTATTTTTCAATTTGAATACTTTACCCTTGCATTGTGAACTTAATTGATTAGGTTTTATAGTTGGTTTTTGTTAAGTTTTATTTATGTTGAGTGTATGAGTTGAGGATTTATTGGTTTTGCAGGTGAGAAAGAGTGAGAAAGTGCTGAGAATCGCAACTTTTGCATTATTTGGAGATCAACACGGGCGTGTTAAAGACCGTGTTCATTAACACGGCCCGTGTTCTGATTGAAGAAAATCAAACTAAAATGAACACGTTCACAGAAGCTAACACGGGAATTTATGCCCTGCCGTGTCCACAACACGTTCCCGTGTCAAAGACCGTGTCCGTAACACGGGCGTGTTCTGAGAAGTGGTAAGTCAGCACGTTTTTATTCGCTTAACACGGCCCGATATCCATACCGTGTTCATGAACACGGCCCACGTTGTTGAACACGGGCGTGTTCCGCACACTTGCCTATATATACCACTTCATTCCAAAAAAATTTTGCTCTGCCCCATCTCTTACTCTCTCACATCTTATTTCTCATTTCGAAGGCTTTGGATATTGCGTTTGTCAAGTAAGTACCCTCCAACTTCATTTTTCATTATTTTATTTTGATATTAGTTCGAATTTATATTTTCTTTGTGTTTCAATTTTTTTTTATTTTTTTTATTTATTTATTTTTTGTTTATTCCCTTATTTTATTATTTGGTGCATGCATTTACATTCGTGTTTGTGCTTAATTTTCTTTTATTTTCTTTAATATAGTTTATATACTTAACTTGCTCATATTTTCCGTTTTTCTTTTCTACCATTATTTATGATTGTGATTAATTCCTTATTTTTCTCTTTATCATTATTGTCGATTACCGGCTAAACAATAGGCTCTGTCATAGATAGTCGACTGTTTTGTATCTATTTTATATTAGCATGTTGGTTTGCCTTGTGATGGATTATGGCGAAGTAAACTCCATATGAATGAATTGCAAATTTAATTGGTTAGCATTAGTTGGCAGTGTTGTGGATTAAATTTTCTTTGCAGGACATTGAGCAGTTTAATTTTATCGAGTTAAATCGTTTGGTTTGTTCATTTTATGCCGTTATACGCTGTGAATTTTGTTGATCCTTAGTACTAAAAGTTTCCTTTTCAGGTACCATGTCCACCGGACGAGGATCGGGGAGTTTACAAGAGGAGGCGGACCGATGGTTCCTCTTCCTCTCGATCATCAGGCCGCACCGACTAGTTCAGGCCAAATTAGACCACCGCAGCCAGCCATCGATTCCTACTTTTCCAAGGGTAGCCCACCTTTGAGCGGTAGATATCAATCGATGAGGCACAAAGATTTGGGAAAGGGGCGAGGATAGGACCGGCCAAGATCGGAGACTGGACTTGCAAATGCATCACCGATATCTCGAGACGCCCCCATTTCAACATTTCTTTGACATTGTTGAACCAACATATAGGGAGTTGACCGTGGAGTTTGCCAAGACTTTCTTTCCGCAGCTACCATGGACTTCCAACAACCGGATGCGATCGATTTCGGACTAGCAAGGCAGACTTTCACGATGAGTGTACAACAGTTTGGGGTACACTTAGGCTTGTGGACCGAGGAGGATGCAACCGGAGAGGCTTATAGTCGTCAGATACACACACCGGTGTGTCATATCCGCAGATGTGGGCCGAGATTTCCCGATGACACTGAGGGTTACATTGCCGGCCACCCAAGGCGCCTAACTTACGTGGATCATGCAGTACTTGCATGCATTACTGGCTAGGACCATCGGCAGGGAGATAGTGGTGGTGTAGCACTACCCACCTGCACTGCTTATACTTCTACAAAGATGTACCAAAGACCGATCACGACCGGGGTACTTATTGGCCAGACAGATCAGTGCCTTCTGCAACAACTCAAAGAAGGTATTTTTCTGTTTCGAGACTTACATTACTCGACTGGCTAGGAGCTTAAGAGTTTTGGAGGAAGCGATACCACATTTGACAGCGCTGGGGGTGATGGAAACGTTGGGACTTCCCTAGATGGTTAGTATGGGGATGGTGACTCGTAGGCAGGGTCCGCTAGGACCAGAGTATAGACTGAGGAATGCTCTCTTGGTAGCACTCAGAGAGGAGCGACCTGCCCCACAAGCCCATGGTACATAGGATGTCCCACCTTCTTTTGATATTCCGGAGTTTTCCTCCAGACCATCTACTTCAGCTCCTTCTGGTTCTTCATCAGCTGTTTTAGGAGTCTCCCCAATTGAGTTTAGAGAGCTGCAGCTTAGAGTGCAGAGGTTGGCAGAGGAGCAGCAGCAGCATTTCATTCGACAAGAGGCTTTTCAACAGGACCTTTTACGCTGCCGAGTTTTGAGCCGATGATGGCTCGCTTGAGTGAGGGCTATGCTTCAAGCCCCCGATTGAGCAGGGAGGTAGGTTAGAGGCCTCTATGGCCAATGACATGTTCGATGATATTTTTGCTACAGACTTTGCACCTGCCTGTCCACAAAGCCGGGTTCCAGAGCAGAGCCATTTTGCACTAAGTTGCTTTGGTTTATTTAATTCTGTTTTGATGATTTTTGTTTGGAACCTACTCAAAAGCACACTTGTGAGAAATTGAGCCTAAATTGTAAGCATACACTTTATATGCTTGTATTTATTTCTTCTTGAGAGTGCCAAGTACTGTCTTTACTTTTAGAACTTGCTCGGTAATGCTTATGAGGGCCATAAGGAGAGTTTAACACTTTGGTATGATAGAGGCACTTAGGTTTTTCATTCTAGCCAAATAGCCTTCATTCGTTTATTGATTCTGTAGATAACCCCCTCTTTCACCATTTTCTATCATATTTCATTGCCACTTAGTTTTATTCTGCTTTGGGTTATGATTTTGCACATGAGTTGTTTTTATTGAGAATTTTTGTCTTGGGAATAGCTTTGGAATCTTGTAGCAGCTTACTTCAATCCAAAAAGAAATTCACTCTATTATGTGAATGTTCTTCCCTTATGAAAAAAAAAGAAAAAAAAATAAAATAGAAATAGAAGAATAAGAGGGAAAGGTGATGAAAAGAAAGAAAGTAAGTGAGCCAAACATTTGGACTTGATTCCTATTTCCCACCTTGGACTACTGTTCATTGTTTATCCCTTATAATTTTTATGGCTTGTGTGCAGGTCATGTAATTCATTGCAGAACACCATAGGTTCAACTCTGACCAAATTTACCTACCCTTACCTAATCCCCATTACAACCCTTATAAAGACCTCTTGACATGGTTGTTGACTCTCCATAAGTGGTAGGAGTAGGATTTAAGAGCAAGCATATAGTAAGTAAGGCAGTAGTTGATGCATTGAGTGATTAAACACTACCCTTTAAACACTTTGAGTGATTTAGAGTGAATCTGGTGAGGAGATGGTTCTGAATAATTTCCTTGAGACAGTATTTTGTGAATTATTGGCATCTTGGTTGTGATACTTGAATTGATTGCTTCATTTCTTTTTGTTTGACTTGTGCTTGTTAAGGATATGTGCAGGAACTCTCTAGCTTGTTTGTCAGTTTAAGTATTGTTCCTTAGTGGTTTATTTTCCTTATTTTACTTTTGATTGCTTGAGGACAAGCAATGAGCTAAGTGTGGGGTTATTTGATGTGCGTAAAATACACACATCTAAATGGGGTTTTTAAGATTGATTTTATGGACATTTGGATGTGAATTGGTCTCAACACTCACCTTATACATATGTTTGTGTGCATTAGGTCCAAAAGAGGTCAAAGGATGAAAAAGGAAAGAATTGGAGCATAATTGGACGTCAAAGCTACCGAAACGAGCTAAGTACGAGCATAAGGAAGCTGAACATGGCCGTGTTGATCTCAACACTGGCCGTGTTCTCAACACGGTCACAAACATGGGTCGTGTTACCAACACGGGGACAAACACGGCCGTGTTGGACATCAAAGAAGAAGTAGATTTTAGGGAGCACGACCACAGAGAGTAACACGGCCAGGAACACCATCCCGTGTTGATAACACGGCTGTGAACACTACCGTGTTGGAGGCTGCATGAGGGGTATTAATTAAAAGAACGAAAAGAAGAGAAAAAGAGGAGGCTAGGGTTAGAACGTCCCAAACCCTAATTTTTCTTTCTCTAAGGGTTTTCTGAGCTGAAACCAAGGGAAAAGGAGACTTGGATCAAGGTTTCAATCAGATTTCCTTGAAGGATCGAAGATTGGGCAAGGTTCGTTGATTGATTTTCAAATCGAGCAAGAGGAACAAGAATCGATTCAATTGGAGCAAAAGGATTTGGGGCTGTTTACTCTCATCCAAGGGTGTAATCGGGTTTTCTCTACCTTTGCTTATTGTTGTAATTGAATTCTTGTATATTTTGAGAATGAACATGATTAACTAGATTGATTAAATCCATTGGGATTTCTTTACTATGTTGGCTTGATATTATATTGTTGGATTGTTTGAGTTGGTTTTGTATTCTTCTTGTTTTCAGTATTAATAAGATTATGCATTATTCATGAGACATTGTGAATTGTGATGTTTAGATTGCTTTATGAGATTGAGAAATCCGTTTGGCAATTGGAATTTTGAATAGCAAGGACTGGTTAATAATCGCTTAGAGATAAGGATAATTAACTAGCCGAATTAAGAATTAACAAAGCTTAATAGAGGCGGATTAAAGCTTAATGCTAATTTAAGAATCAATCGTTAGGAAGAGATTCCAACTTTAGGTTATTAGGTTTAGGAATTCGGTTATCTCGAGAGAGAAACCGAATTCGGTTAAGAATTCGTCCACGGGTAGCATAATTAGACTCACCGATCCTTTATCTTTTGTTTGATTGCCAACTATGTTTAGATTCCCTTTGGGTTTTTCTTCTTGTCTTGATTATTTCGTTTATCAATCACTTGTGCATCTCCCTTAGGACTTAGCTTGTAGATATTAGTTAGTTTAGAAATTATTTATCGCTAATTTTAGGTTAATATAACAAAGAACAAAGGAGTAACTCTGGGCTTTCACTTTCCCGAGGAATACGACCTTGATACTCGCCATTAGTGCTAGACTGCATCGATAGGTACACTGCCTTATATTGTAGCTAACATGAGTAGCACCCATCATGCTTTCACACAACACTTGTGTTGTGCTCCCTAAATAAAACCAACCATCATACTAGATAGAGAGTAGAAAGAGATACACAAAAGAAGCAAACAAAATAAGAACATAGATAAGGTTTTCGATTCGATTTGGAAAGAAATCACAAGTTCTTCATTCTCTTCCATTATGTTGCATGCAATTTTTATAGTGTGAAAGCCCTCATTCCCTAAGAAAAAGAAACTAGAAGCTAAATATGAAAAAATAAATAAAGAAAGATGAATAAGCAAAATTCAAATCAAGAACTGGAGAGGATTTTATTGGTGTCATAGTCCCAAATTTTATGACCTCGCTTAACAAAGAAATAAGGAGAAATTTGCATACGCCTACCTAATAATACTCCTACCTAAATTACTTCATTATATGCATCATAAACATGAAAACGATTGCATTCCCGCTTATATGATGCTTGGATTAATCGAAAACAATATGATTTCTCCCTTGCGCGTCTAGATTTACATCTTGTCCTGCTTGATCATCAAGCTAAGCCCCAATGGCATCAGTTTTGCATTCCTATAATTCCCTATGTCAATCCTTGTATTATTAGTAGTACTCGTGCCTAGAGGAACAAGGAATGATGGAGATCCCATTGGTCCATATCTTGAATCAAAATTTTTAGGAGTGCCTCGATTCTTGTCGTTCCCTCTTTCCTCCAAAATATTCATCAATAATCATTTGAAGAATGATATCAATTATTGATCAACTAATTTTCTTTCTTCGCATTCGTCCAAGCATTGGATTGGTGCCTATGATTGCTGCTTCCACACGCTTTCACTCAACAGTTTATGCCTCCAAATAAAACCAAACCATCATACTAGACTAAGGGGTACAAAAAAATGAATAAAAAGAGCACATAGGTAGGATTTCATATCCGATAAGGAAAGAAACCATAAATTCTTTATTGCTTCCACACACTTCAACTTAACAGTGATATTGATGCTCGCCAAACAGAACTAGACCATTATACTAGACATAGATTAGAAAGAGACAAGTAAAAGAAACGAATGAATGAGAACATAGGTAGGATTTTGTACCCGACAAGGAAAGAAATCATCAATTCTTTGTTCTCTTCCATGGCTAAGCGTAAGGATCGAATCGAATTGATTTAAACACAAGAGTAGACAAAGAACACAAAAGAAAGGAAGAACATGCATTGTAGGTCTAGGTTTGCTAGTGCAAGTCTTCATCCATAAAGTTCTTGAAAGAACCAATATCTCAATTCTCTAAAAAGTAGAAAACTGATATAATATGCTCATGAGGCTTGAATATTCAGTTGCATGTGGTTTTCATAGTGCGACAACCCTCATTTCATAAGAAGAAGAAACTAGAAACTAAATATGAATAAATAAATAAAGAAAGATGAATAAACTAAAGTCAAATCAAGAACTGGAGAGGAGTTAACTGGCAAAAGAAGGAGAAATTCACATGGGCCTACATAATAACACTCCGGACAAATTGCTTCATTATATGCGTCCTATACATAAAAATTGTACGCATTTACGCTTGGATTAATAAAAAGCATAATAATTTCTCCATCACGCGGGTGGATTTGCCTCTCATCCTGCTTAATCATCAAGTCATGCTCCAATGCCACTAGTGAAGCTTATCACTTACATTTTCAAGATTCCTTAATAAGAACAAGGGGGAATTTGCATGGGCATACCTAATTACACTCTAATCCAATTTAGTTCATTATAGGCCTAACAAATGTCAAAATGTGCGCATTCTCGCTTGTTTTAATCGAAAGCAACATGATTTCTCTATTACGCGGGTGGAATTGCATTTCTTGCTGCTTGATCACCAAGTCACGACCCAATGCCACCGGTTAAGCTTGTCAATTATGCTCCTATGATTTCTCAATGAAAACATGGGAAAATTCATGTAAGTGTACCTAATAACACTTTGGCACAATGTACTTCATTATATGCCTCCCAAACATCAAAATATGTTGATTCCCACTTGGATTAATCGAAAGCAATATCATTTCTCCCTCACCTGTGCGGATTTACATCTCATCCTGCTTGATCATCAAGTTGAGCCCTAATGCCACCGGTCAAGCTTGCCAAATGCATTCTATGATTCCTTATACTAATCCTTGTTTCATCACGAGTTCTCATGCCTAGACAAACAAGAAATGATGGAGACCCCAATGGTGCAAATCCTAAATCCGAGAATTTGGTCATGCTTAGACTCCCGTCGTTCCCTCTTTTGTCCAAAAGATTCATCCGATTTCATTTGGAGAATATCGATATCAATACTTGATCAACTAATTATCTTTCTTCGCATTTGTCAAAGCATTAGATCGGTGCCTATGAATAATGCTTCTAAGGCCTTTCACTCAACACTCATGTGTATGCTGCCTAAATAAATTCAAACCATCATATTATACAAAGATTAGAAAGATAGGCACAAAAGAGATGGATAATGGTTACATAGATAGGACTTCGGATCCAGTAACGAAAGACATCAAAAGTTAGATAGGACTTCAGATCCAGTAAGGAAAGACATCAAAAGCTCTTTGTTCTCTTCCATATGGCTAAGCGTTAGAATCAAATCGAATTGATTGAAATGCAAGTACAAACAAATAACACAAAAGAAAGGAAGGACGTGAGCAATAAGTCTATGCTCGCTAGTGAGATTGCTGATAAGTCTACAAAGTTCTTGAAAGAACCCATAACTTGATTTTACGCAAGGTAGAAAACTCGAATAATATGCTCATTAGCCTCAACTGTTCGGTTGCATGCGATATTTATAGTGCGAAAGCCCTCATTCTATAAGAAGAAGAAACTAGAAGCTAAATATGAATAAATAAATAAATAAAGATGAATAAGCTAAAGTGAAATCAGGAATGAGAGAGGAGTTGACTAGTCAACAACACACGCAGTCCCAAATTTAATGAGCCAGCTTATCAAAAATATAGGAGAATTCGTGTGGGCCTACCTAATAACACTCTAACTCAAATTACTTCATTATATGCATCCTAAACATCAAAACGCTCGCATTACCACGTGTATTATGCTTGGATTGATTGCTAACAACACGATTGCTCCTTTACGACTGTGGATTTACGTCTCATCCTACTTGTTCATCAATCTAAGCCCCAATGCCACTAGTCAAGCTTGTTAATTGTGTCCCCATGATTCCTTATGCCAATCCTTGTGTCATCAGGAGTCCTCGTGCCTAGAGGAATAAGGAATGATGGAGATCCTGATGATGCAAATCCCGAATCTAAATATTCAAGCATTCCTCGATTCTCGGCGATGCCTCTTTCCTCCAAAAGAATCATCCACTATCATTCGGAGAATGATATCAATACTCAATCAACTAATTTGAATATTTGGGCGTTGGATAGGTGCCTATGATTGCCGTTTCCATGTGCTTTAACACAACACTCGTGTTTATGCTCGACAAATAAAACTAAACCATCATGATAGAAATAGATTAGAAAGTGATAGAAAAAGAAATAAATAAATGAGAACATGGGTAGAATTTCGTATTCGATAAGGAAAGAAATTACCCATCAAATTAATTTATTTAAACACAATGGTAGACAAAGAATATAAAAGAAAGGAAAGGAGTGAAGAACAAGTCTAGGTTCGCTAGTACAAGTCTTCAAAAGCTATAAAGTTCTTGAAAAGACCCATAACTTAATTCTATGCACGATAGAAAACTGGAATAATATGCTCACTAGCCTCAGATATTCGGTTGCATGCAGTTTTCATAGTGCGATAGCCCTCATTCCATAAGAAAAAGAAACTAGAAACTAAATATGAATAAATAAATAAATAAGGATGAATAAACTAAAGTTAAATCAATAACTGGAGAGGAGTTGACGGGCCAACAACTCTCCTAGTCCTAAATTTTATGAACCAACTTAACAAAAAAAGGAGAAATTCATGTGGGCCTACCTAATAACACTCTGGACAAATTATTTCATTATATGCATCTCAAAACATAAAAAATATACGTATTGCCATTGGGATTAATCGAAAACAACATGATTTCTCCATCACATACATGGATTTGCCTCTCGTCCGCCTTCATCATCAAGTCATGCTCCAATGCCACCATTAAAGCTTGTCAATTACGTTTACATGATTCCTTAATGGAAATAAAGAGAAATTTGTGTGGGCATACCTAATCACACTCCAACACAATGTACTTCATTATATGCCTCCTAATTATCAAAATGTGCGCATTCCCGCTTGTTTTAATTGAAAGCAACATGATTTTTCTCTTATGCAAGTGGACTAGTTATGGGTTCTTTCAAGAACTTTGTGGACTTATCTAGACTCGCACTAGCAAACATAAACTTATCGCTCATGTCCTTCCTTCCTTTTGTGTTCTTTATCAATGAATTCAATTTGATCCTTACATTTATCTGTATGGAAGAGAATAAAGAACTTGTGATTTCGTCTCATATTAAATTTATAATTCTACCTATGTTCTCAATTTGTTCGTTTCTTTTATGCCTCTCTTTCTAATCTCTGTCTAGTATGATGGTTTAGTTTTATTTGGGGAGCATAAACACGAGTGTTGAGTTAAAGTGCATGTATGCAGTAATCATAAGCAACAATCCAATGCTTGGACAAATGCAAAGAAAGAGAATTAGTTGATTAGGTATTGATATCATTCTTCGAATGATCGTAGATGAATCTTCTAGGGGAAAGAGTGAACAATAAGAATTGCGACATGCCTTAGTATTTTGATTCAAGATTTGCACAATTAGAATCTCCATTATTCCTTTTTTTTAAGCACGAGGAGTCCTGATGACACAAGGATTGGCATAAGGAATCATGAGAATGCAATGGACAAGCTTGACTAGTGGCATTACAACTTAGCTTGATGATTAAGTAGGACCAGACATAAATCCATGCCCATAAGGGAGAAATCATGTTGCTTTTGATCAATCTAAGAAGGTATGACCATATTTGGATGTTTGGCAAGTGTATAATGAAGTAGATTAGGCTGCTGTGTCAGGTACACCGATGTGAAATTCCCCTTATTTTCGTTAAGGAATCATGGAATGCAATTGACAAGCTTGATCGATGGCATTGAGGCATGACTTGATAATCAAGCAACATGAGATGCAAATCCACATGCATAAGAGAGAAATCATGTTACTTTCAAGTAATTATTCCAATCTTCTACCTTACGAGAAATCAAGCTATAGGTTCATTGAAGAACTTTGCAGACTTATCCAAACTCGCGCTAACGTACATGGGCTTATCACTCACGTCGATCATTTCTTTTGTGTTCTTTGTCTACCCTTTTGTTTAAATCAATTTGATTTGATCCTTATGCTTAGCCATATGAAAGAGAACAAAGAACTTGTAATTTCTTTCCTTATCAGATCTAAAATCCTACTTTTGTTCTTATTTAATTATTGCTTTTGTGCCTCTCTTTCTAATCTCTGTCTAATATGATGGTTTGGCTTTATTTAGAGAGCATAAACACGAGTGTTGAGTGAAAGTGCATGGAAGTGGCAATCATAGGCACCGACCCAATGCTTGGACAAATGCAAAAAAAGAAAATTAGTTGATCGAGTATTGATATCATTGTTTATATGATCGCAGATGAATCTCTTGTAGCAGATAGGGATGACGAGAATTAAGGCATGCAAAGTTTCCCTTCTTTACATTAACGAATCATGGAACTGTAATTTATAAGCTTCACCGGTGGCATTAGAGCATGACTTGATAATCAAGCAGGACAAGAGGTAAATGAACCTCCATGATGGAGAAATCATGTTGCTTTCGATTAATCCAAGCAGGAATGCGTCCATTTTTTATGTTTGGGATGTATATAATAAAGTAATTTATCTGAAGTGTTATTAGGTAGGCCTACATGAATTTTTATTTTTTTTTATTAAGTTGGCTTATAAAATTTAGGACTACAAGATTTGTTGGCCAGTCAACTCCTCCTTGGTCCTTGATTTGATTTTAGTTTACTCATATTTATTTATTTAGTTATTCATATTTAGCTTCTGGTTTCTTCTTCTTATGGAATGAGGACTTTCTAGTATACATTGCATATATAGCGCAACGAAGCATTATTAATTCACAATACTTAGAAATTTAGGTTTACAAGTTGAAATTGAGTTTAGATTAGAAACTGAATTTTTCCTTTAACGAAGAAATGAATAATATAAAACCTTGAAGAACAGATTTCTTCTCTTGTTTTTTTATGTTGATTCGGATAGAGAATTAAATAGAGATTTGCAAATGCAAATTCTCTAGATTATCTCACACAATTGACTCTTTGGCAAAGCTTAATTCCTTGAAGAAAAACAAGAACAGTTCTTCTTCTTCTTCTTCTCTGTATCCTTTTCTTTTTCAAAAGTTAGGTTACCAGTGCATTAGAAAACTATTTTGAATATGATATATTGATAACGTAAATGTGCCTGATGTTAATGACAAAATAACATATTTATCCACTTATACGTGTCATCACAAACCTTTTGTGATGATGTGTATAAAACACCCATAATAAATATTTAACATTATCAAAACAGACTTTCCTACCCGAGGCATAGGCCAAGTCCTTCGCTTTGCCTAATGTGTGTGACTTTCTATGTTCATTATTAATTGGCAATGGAAATTTAATATTAAACTCTTTAATATTAATTAAAATAATTTAATCATTTAAGGGAACAATTAAATAATTATCTCTTAGTTGTTCCCGTAAATTATAAGTGACGTCTAGCAACATATTATAATTACCCAATTAATAATAAAGGCATTGATCATCCATGAACCCATTATTTTATGATTACCATGTAATTAATGATGTATCCATAATTACACTATATTTTAGTAGTATTTTAATTAGTATTTGTGTTTAATTTAGTCCAATTAGTTCTACATTTGGTTAATTTTATGATATATTTGTTATATTTCACATATCCCTTGACTTTATGTCTTGAGGGTCGTTTTTAGTGTCTTTATGAAATTTATGGGCTTAAAAATAAAGAAAAACGAAGTTTGAAAGTTTAGGAGACAAAACAAGGCAATATCGGGCAAGTTTAGCTGTCCCGGGCCAGGACAAGAGTGCTCTAGCCGAGACAGAAACATTATGTCCCATGTGGAGGCTGTTGAGCTCGGGCCGGGACATGTCTCCTTAAAGAGGTGGATTCGACAGTTTTGACATGGTTTGGTAAAACGGACATAACTTTCTCTTTTTAGGTCCAAATAAGGTGCGTTGGAAAGCTAAGACATAAGGCTACAATTGAATGAGTCGTGTCGTCACATCTAAGGTTGGTTCTGTCGAAGGATCTATTCAGACTCTATCTATGCCTAAATTGGGTTTGAAGTTGCTGCTGAACAGTTGCGACCCTCTGTGAACGTCTTTTAGTAAATTGGCTGTAGATTCTTCTTTTCTTATCGAAAAGGGGTGATTCAAAAGCTTATGTCTTCTGCATTAAAAGGGGTACAACTCTCTTAAGGGATTTTGCAACAGAAGATGAAATTTTCAAGACTTTATGACCCTTGGAAGTAACTACCAATGCTGGAAACTACATTTTAGAATAGTTTTGACTCTTTGTAAAGATGCATGATGCCTAATCCGAATTTCTATCTATAAATAGGCCTTGTAACTTCATTTGTAGGGAAGAGAGAGATTATCTTGGATATTCCATCTCAAGATATATCATATTTAATAAAAATACTTCTTCTGCTACAAGCTTCTAAGTTTTAGTTTTATCTTCAAGACTGTCAAGTCTAAGGAGAACAAGAATTCTTCAAGTACTTCCTGAGGAGCCATGAAGGACTATTTAATTCATCATTCTATTTGCTTCACTCCCTTTTCACTTCTAGGATTACTTGAGTGTTTTCTTGTTTCATCCGTGTGCTTAATCCATATGATTAGTGACTTGCTTTATTTGCATTTAGTTTTTATATGATGATTGGTTTATTTATTGATTGCATGTATAGTTTGAATATCATTTTCATAATTTGATTTCTCTTATGTGCTTAAATAGATTGGTATAAGTATGACATATTATTGAAATCATAGACAACATCTTTATTCGTAATCTCACTATACTTAGGTATGATGTATTACTGAAAGGTCTATATATGATTTATTTGCAATACCATTGTGCTTATGTTTTATCGCCTATCTAAATTACATCTTACGACGAGAGTATGGTTTTGTAGTGGAAGAGTAAGGGATTTCACTTTCATTAAAAGGGCGTTCTCATTTATGGGAATGGCGCTACTTCTTAAAGGGATTTCTATAGAGTTAGGCACAAATCTTCATGATTTCTTAGTACATGTATAAATGCGAGAGCCGGTATATTATCTACTAGGAAATACTGTAGAATGTCATAGAGATATGCTTCTATGTACCTTAGGTCGACTCTCCCAATTAATGAATTTGTAATATTTCATCTTTGTAGTCATGATATGATCATAACATGTATTTATATTTGCAGCCTTTTATTTAATTGTAGTATTTTATTTACTTGCTTTATTAGTTTAGTTTTATTTATCTTAATCTAATCATTCTATAATCTTTAATTTTACCCACATTTGCTTAATCATCTTATACATTTAGGAATTAGTAAGGCTATAATTCACTCTGAATTCCCTAGAGTTCGACACCTTACTTCCCTATACTTAGTCAAGTAGGACTAGGATAGAATGCACTTCTACCCACATTAATTAAATCCTTCCACTGAATAATATCCTGATCAACTGAGGATCATGGAATAGGCAAATCCACTAACTTGATTCTATAACCAAATCCATGATACATCTTGACTAAATATGATTATTGCAAAAACTCTTCTTCTATTAATCATAATTACCTCGGCTAAGGATTTTCTAGTCAAGATGTTGCCAGATTGCATAAGACATTCTCCTTGTTTACTCAAGGCAATGGATTCCTTGTTGATGAACACCCGCTTCCATGCATATGCAACTGGAGCCACTATTTGCAAGTAACCATTCTTGTCATGAACAGATACCTATAGCAGAAGCAAATTCCAATTACATGTTCATGAGATGACTTTGTCATCTCAGGTCTAAGGATTAGTTACACCGTAACAACTTAATAATAATAATAATAAATCAATGACTTAAGTAAATTATCCATGTGATCTATTATTTCTGCAAGTCATGTTTAGTCCACTTTGTCCCACAAGTGACACATAATGATTAACTTAGTACCTCATACTAAATGGCATGAGACTCACCATCCTATATATATTAGTATCTCATACTAATCATAGGGTTAAACACATTATGTTGGTCTTTTGGATTAAAGATGTCTAGTATTTTATCCTGCGACCAAGAACTATTATATAATATTTATTCTAAAGACCATTCGTCACTCGTATTCTTAACTCTTAAGAATGGAGTCTTCAATAAATATTATTGGACTCATTCAATAATTATATTACTACAAAAATGAATGAAAGACAATTACCATAAATGAAAATATATTCATTACATAATAATATCACAATGTATGAACCAAAAGTTAAAAAGTCCAATTGGTTTTAGGACATACATCTAACATTTTCGCACTATAAAAAACTACATGCAACTGAATACTTTAGGCTAATTAGCATATTATTTCAGTGTTCTACCTTGCGGGATATCAAGTTATGGATTCTTTCAAGAACTTTACAAACTTATCAAAACTCACGCTAGCGAGCACAAACTTATCTTGTGTTCTTTTTCTATCCTTGTGTTTAAACCAATTCGATTTGATCCATACACTTAGCATGGAAGAGAATAAAGAACTGACAATTTTCTTTCCTTATCGAGTATGAAATCCTACCTATGATCTCATTCCCTCATTTCTTGACCAGTGGTTGGGGCTTAGCTTGATGATCAAGCAAGAGGAGACGTAAATCCGCAGTAGTAAGGGAGAAATCATATTGTTTTCAATTAATCCAAGCATAATACAAGCAGTAATGCAAGCGTTTTGATGTTTTGCATGCATATAATGAAGTAATTTGGATTGGAGTGTTATTAGAGAGGCACACATGAATTTCTCCTTGTTTTCGTTAACTTGGGTCATAAAATTTAGGACTACGAGAGTTGTTCACCAGTCAACTCCTCTCTCATTCATGATTTCACTTTACTTACTATCGGGAATATTAGCATTTTGATGTCTGGGACACATATGATGAAGTAATTTAGTTCAGAGTGTTATTAGGTACGGCCACACGAATTTTCCCTTATTTTTGTTAACCCCTCTCTAGTTCTTAATTTCATTTTAGTTTATTCATCTTTCTTTATTTGTTTATTCATTATTTAGCTTCTAGTTTCTTCTTCTTATGGAATAAGGGCTTTCGCACTATAAAAACTGCATGCAACCGAACACTTGAGGTTAATAAGCATATTATTTCAGTTTTCTACCTTGCAAGAAATCAAGTTATGGGTTCTTTAAAGAACTTTGCGGAGTTATGAACACTCGTGCTAGCCAGCATAGACTTATTGCTGACGTCCTTCTACTTTGTTGATCGAGTATTGATATCATTCTACGAATGATGACGGATAAATCTTTTGGAGGAAAGAGAGGACGGCGAGAATCGAGCCACGCCCAAATATTCTTTTTCAAGATTTGGACCAATGGAATCTCCATTATTCCTTATTCCTCAAGGCACGAGGGGGCCTGCTGATACAAGGATTAACGTAAGGAATAATGGAAACGCCATTGACAAGCTTGACTGATGGCTTTGGGACTTAACTTGATGATCATGTAGGTCAATACGTAAATACACTCACGTAAGGGAGAAATCATGTTGTTTTTAACTAATCCAAGCTAATAAATTGGAATGCTAGTGTTTTAATATTTAGGACGCATATAATGAAGTAATTTGGTTCGGAGTGTTATTAGGTAGGCCCACTCGAATTTTCCTTTTGATTCATTAAGCTAGTTCTTAAAACTTAGAATTACAAGAGTTGTTGACCAGCCAACTCCTCTTTGGTTCTTGATTTGACTTTTCATCTTTCTTTATTTATTTATTCATATTTAGCTACTAGTTTCTTCTTCTTATGGGATGAGATCTTTTGCACTATAAAAAATGCATCCAACTGAATACTTGTGGCTAATGAGCATACTATTTCAGTTTTCTACCTTATGGGAAATCAAGTTATGGGGTCTTTCAAGAACTTTGCGAACTTATCAACACTCGCGCTAGCGAGCACAGACTTATTGCTCACATCCTTCCTTTCTTTTGGGCTCTTTGTTTACCATTGCGTTTAAATCAATTTGTTTTGATTCTTATGCTTAGCGGTATGGAAGAGAACAAAAAACTTTTAATTTCTTTCCTTATCGAATATGAAATCCTATCTATGTAATCATTTTGTTCGTCTTGATTGTGCCTTTCTTTCTAATCTCTGTATAGTATGATGGTTTGGTTATTTGGGGAGCATAGACACGAGCGTCGAATAAAAGCGCATGGAAGCGGCAATTATAGCAACCAACTCTGATTAATTTCTCAGAATTTTTAATTTAATCACAAGCCAACATAGAACGTATCCAACCAACTAATATTTTAAATTACTCGAAATTAAGCCAAAATAAGACTAATAATTAATTTACAAAGTTTACTGCATTAAAACCATTAATTAATAAAATTGTATAACTGAAGATAAATATTAAATTAAATTAAATTAAGTCCTCAAGTCCAAATTATTTTACCAAGACGAGCTAACATTCGCGAACTAGCACCCAATAAATCGAGAAGCCAAGATGAATTTTCTGCCTACCAGCATGCCAAATTATAGATCAAAATGTCGGGAGTCAAGATATGTAGTTACCTTCACCAAATGATCACCAGAAGGCCACCAAAATCACCAAAAACCAAACAAGTCCGGTGAAACCACACCCACTCTAATCACTAATCCAGTGGCGTCGTTAGAGGCTGCAACTGTTCGGGTTAGGTTTTAGGGGGTGGAAAAGCTATTTTTGATGTCAAAATTAGCTAAAAAACATTGATAATGAGGTGGTTCTACGTTGGCAGTGGAGGGTAGCTTTCTTTCCTTCTCCTTCGAAGCTGTCGATGGCTTTAGGCGGAAAGAGGAGGCATCATGGTGCGGGCGATGCTAAGAACTTCCCTTGGCCAGAGCTTGACGCCAACGATGGCAGAAAATAGAAATTGGAGGAGGGGAGGTCGATGGCAATGGAAGGGAGAAGGGGGAGGATATACATAGAGACCTAACTCAAGTTTTTTGAAGAGAAAAGTGCCTTTAAGCCCCCTCAAAATGAAATATTTAGTTATAGCCAATTAAGTTAATATAAATTTTAAGCTTATTAAAACGTCTCGATGATAAATAGATAATATTTAACATAGCTTAAATCCTCCCTTTTATTTTTTATTTTATTTTATTTTTATGATAAACACACATTTTAAAGTTAATTTAAATAGAATTTGACTCATTTATTCAAAATCATAAAACTATACCTTACTTTTATCGAGAATCGATACTATAAAATTATTTGTGAGAATACTAAATTTAAAATGTTACTTATAGTAATCAATTATTATTATTTTGAAAATATTTTATAAAAGGCTCAATTCCCATGATTCCTTACTCCAATCCTTGTGTCATTAAGAATCCTTATGATTAAAGGAAAAAGGAATTATGGAGACCCCAATAGTGCAATCGAAATATTTGGTCATGACTCGATTCTCATTGTTCCCTCTTTCCTCCAAAAGATTTGTTTGCGATCATTCTGAGAATGATACTAATACTTGATCCACTAATTTTCTTTCTTTGCCTTCTCTAAGCATTGGATCGGTGCCTATAATTGTCGCTTCCACACTCTTTCACTCAACACTCGTGTTTATGCTCCCCAAAGAAAATCAAATCATCACACTAGACAAAGAGGCATAAAAGAAACGAATAAAATGAGAACATAGGTAGGATCATATATGATAAGCAAAGAAATCACAAATTCTTTGTTCTCTTCCATATGACTAAGCATAAGGATCAAATCAAGAATAGACAAAAAACACAAAAATGAGGAAAGACGTGAATGATAAGTCTATGTTCCCGAGCGCGAGTGTTGATAAGTGCCCAAGATTCTTCAACGAGCCCATAGCTTGGTTTCCCGCGAGGTAGAAGACTAGAATAATATGCTCATTAGCCTCAAATATTCAGTTGCATGCGATTTTCATAATGCGAAAGCCCTTCTTCCATAAGAAGAAGAAACTAGAGGCTAAAATTGAATATACAAATTAAAAAAGATAAATAAACTAAAGTCAAATCAAGAATTGAAAAGGAATTAACTGGTCAACAACTCTCATGGTCTCAAATTTTAAGAGCCAGCTTAAAAAAAATAGGAGGAAATTTATGTGGGCCTGCATAACAACACTTTGATCGAAATTACTTCATTATATGCATCCCAAACTTCAAAATGCTCGCACTCCCATTTGTATTATGCTTGAATTTATCAAAAACAACCTGATTTCTCCCTTACGTGTGTGGATTTACATCTCGTCCTGCTTCACCATCAAGCTAAGCCCCAATGCCATTGGTCAAGCTTGTCAATTGCATTCGCATGATTCCTTAGATATATCCTTATCATCAGAAGTCCTGATGCCTAAAGGAATAAGGAAAGATTTAGATCACAATGGAGCAAATCTTAATTCAGAATATTTAGGCGTGCCTCGATTCTTGTCATTCTTTCTTTCCTCTAAAAGATTCATTTGTGATCATAAATTGAATCATATCAATACTTTATTAACTAATTTTATTTCTTTGCATTTGTCCAAGCATTGAATCGGTGCCTATGATTGTCGTTTCTATACACTTTCACTTAACACTTGTGTTTATACTTCCCGAATAAAACCAAACCATCATACTAAACAAGAGGCACAAAAGAAACAAATAAAATGATTTAAACACAAGGGTAGACAATAAACACTAAAGAAAGGAAGGACGTGAGTGATAAGTCTATGTTTGGTAAGTGCCCAAAGTTCTTTAATGAACCCATATCTTGATATTCCGCAAGGTAGAAGACTAGAATAATATGCTCACTCGCCTTAAATATTTGGTTGCATGCGGTTTTCATAGTGTAAAAGCCTTCATTCCATAAGAAGAAGAAACCGAAAGCAAAATATGAATAAATAAATAAAGAAAGATGTATAAACTAAAGTTAAATCAAGAACTAGAGATCCCTTGTAGTCCCAAATTTTATAAGGTAGCTTAACAAAATAAGGAAAATCCGCATAGGCCTACCTAATAATACTTGGTCAAAATATTTCATTATATGCATCCCAAACATCAAAACTCATGCATTCTTGCTTGGATTAATCGAAAGCAACATGATTTCTCCTTATGCACAAATCTGCGTCTCATCTTGCTTGATCATCAAGTCACGCTCTAGTGCCGCAGATCAAGCTTGTCAATTGCATTCCATGATTCCTTATGCCAATCTTTGTGTCATCAGGAGTACTCATGCCTAGAGGAATAAAGAATAATGGATATCCCAATGGCGCAAATCCTAAATCGAAATATTGGGCAATGCCCCCATTCATGTCGTTCCCGCTTTCATCCAAAAGATTCGTCTGCTTTCATTTGGACAATGACATCAATACTCTATCAACTAATTTTCTTTCTGTGCATTTGTCTAGGCATTGGATCGGTGTCTATGATTGTAGGTTCCATGCACTTTCACTCAATACTCATGTTTATGCTCGCCAAATAAAATAAAATTATCATACTAGATAGAGATTAGAAAGAGATGCACAAGAAAATGAACAAAATGAGAATATAGGTAGGATTACTGATAAGTGTTATAAGCACTTACTTGTGAGTCTTATTTTATCTTGATTTCATCCTAAATTCAGTTTAATTTGTTTGGTAGAGTTTATTTTCAGTCCTTTTTAGGTACTTGGCAAAGCTTATATGACTAGAACAAGTTTTGGCATCAAAATACATGGAAATCAACCTAAGAAACACTTGTTTATTAGGAGATGGGAACCATACAGGCACAATACGAGAAGAACTTGCTCGTGTGGCCTTCTCGTGTGAAGTTCAGAAAGTGGCAGATTGAAGGAATTTGTCACACAAGAAGCACACGCCCGTGTGGGCTTTCCATGTGAGTTGTAAAAAATGGCAGTTTGTTCAAGGCACAACATGAGAGGAGGACATGCCCATATGATCTACCTAAGTGACCTAGAGGATTGTTTCAAGAGCGATTATAAGCTAAGGATGTCACACGGCCATGTGGTGCCCATGTAGCCCCCGTGTGGCAAATAGAAAGATACTATTTAAGGGGACTTGTGGGTTCTTTTGAAGGGGGTTCCATCACATTTTCATTTCTAAAGCAAGAAACACTTAAAAAATTCCTTTTCCTTTCATATTTAGGGTTTTGATTAGTTATTTCTCAAGGAAGAACATCATTTCCTTCATTACTTTCCACGATTAGAGATTCAAGATCGAAGGCTTTCATCTCTACTCTTTCATGAATAGTTTGAGATTTTCTTTCCCTAATCTTTATTTCTTTATTGTAATGTTTAGGAACTAATTTTCTTACTATTTGAATTTTGATGAACCCTAATTTGTTTTATATGGATTGATTCAAAGTTAATGCAATTAAATATTTTATATGAGTTGTTTTGTTCCTTTGATTGCTTAATTTATCTATTTCATTTGATAAGTAGACGTATTAATTGGGATTTATTTTCATAAACTGATTAAAGATAACTTTTTATGAATTGATCACATCTTAGGGATTGAAGATTGATTGGGATACTAGAGATGGATCTACAAGATCCTTTGGTTCAATGGTTCCTTAATCTTAATGCATGACCTAAGTGAATGTGTTTGAGAAGAGATTCCTCTACCTCCTCTTAGGAATTAGGGGTTTAATCACTTGAGACAGGTTTAAACCTAATTTTGTGTAATGCCAACTCAATTCATTAATTGAATTAATTATTATTTATTTCATGAAATACTTAACTTCTTAGAGGGATTCAATACCTAAATAGGCTTTTATCCTTGACAACTCTCATATTTCTAAATTTTAAGAGCTAACGTAACAAAAAGAAGGGAAAATTCGTGTGGCCCTACCTAATAACACTTTGAACCAAATTACTTATTATATGCATACCAAACATCAAAATGCTCGTATTCCCAAACATCTAAATCATCAACATACAATTCTTTTATATATTAAAATCCTATAAACTTAGAATCAACAGTTTTAAGAAGTGCATACCTTCAAGATAAAGCATCAGCAACCACATATTTCTTACCTTTCTTGTACTGGATCACGTATGGAAAGGTCTCAATGAATTCCACACCTTCGAGATTCAGCTTGTCTTGCCTTTTGAGATGCTTCAAAGATCCATGATTTGTGTGTATTACAAACTATTTGGGCCACAAATAATGTTGCCAAGTTGATAATGCACGAACCAATGCATATAGTTCCTTATTATATGTTGGGTACCTCAATGCTGACCCATTCAATTTTTCATTAAAGTAACATATGGGTCTTCCCTCTTGCATCAAAATAGCCCCAACTCCAATGCCACTAGCATCACACTCAATCTCAAAGGTCTTATCAGAGTTAGGTAAAATCAACAAAGGTGCATTACACAATTTATCTTTAAGTAAATTAAGTGTATGTTCTTGTGCATCACCCTAATGAAACCCAACATTCTTTTTCACTATCTTACTGAATGGTGCGGATAGCTACTAAAGTCTCTAATGAACTGCAAATAAAAGCTAGTCAAACCATGGAAAATTTTAACTTGGCTAATATTTTGAGGTGTCGGCTATTCTTTGATAGCTTTAATCTTTTCTTCATCAACCTCTAAACCATTAGAACTAACTACAGAGCCAAAAGCATGACTCGATCTAAACAAAAGATGCACTTTTTAAGATTAGCAAATAGTCTATCCTTCTGTAAGAACTTCTAAGACACATCTAACGTGAAAACATGATCATCAAGATTCCTAGAATAAATCAAGATGTCATCAAAATATACAACTATAAAGTTATTAAAAGATTCATGCAACACATGGTTCATTAATGTCATAAATGTACTTGGTGCATTTGTTAACCCAAATGACACTCATATAGCCATATTTGGTCTTGAAAGCCGTTCTCCATTCATCCCCAATTTTCATGCGAATTTGATAATACCCACTTTGCAAATGTATCTTAGTTAAAAGAGATGCACCATGCAGCTCATCAAGCATATAATCTAACCTACGGAGAGGGCGATGATACTTTACCATTATTTTGTTAATTGCACAGCAGTCTACACACATTCTCCACGTGCCATCCTTCTTTGGAACCAAAATTACTAGAAGTGCACAAAGACTCGAGCTCTCACGCATAATACCCTTTTTTCATTCGCTCATCTACTTGCGATTGAAGCTTCTTTCTTTCCTCGGAATTGTTTCAATAGGCTATTTTTTTGGTATGGCAGCCCTTGGCATGAAGTTGATTTGATGTTCTATACCCCTTTCTGGTGGTAAAACAATTGGCATATCTTTAGGGAAAACATCATCAGACTCTTGTAAAAGGTTAGCAAACATACTCAGCAAGGAAAGATCAAGATCAGCAGTGTTCAAATATACATCCTTGTAAGTAACCAAAAACACTACCTTGTCAGTATGCAATGCATGCCTAATCTTACCTTCCCTAGCCAATAAACTTCCACTTTTCAGTTTTAGGTTTCTCACTTGCTTGATTACCACTATCTTTACCATTCTTTTGTGGTTCAATAACACGCTTGGCATTTTTTAGTGTAAACCCTTTCTTTCTCTAATTTACTTTGGTCATCATACACTTCCTTGGGAGAAAGAACTGTCAATGTAACTTTCCTCCCTTCCTTCACAAGATTATACCTATTAAAAAAGCCATCATGATGAGCTTTGCTATCAAATTAACACTGATGATTGCTATCTATGCAGCTACAATCTAAGGCAGTGTACCTATCGATGCAGTCTAGCACTAATGGCGAGTATCAAGGTCGTATTCCTCGGGAAAGTGAAAGCCCAGAGTTACTCCTTTGTTCTTTGTTATATTAACCTAAAATGAATGATGAATAATTTCTAAACTAACTAATGGCTACAAGCTAAGTTCTAAGGGAGATGCAAGAGTAAATGGATAAATGAAACAACTAAGACAAGAAAGCAAACCCAAAGGGAACCTAAACTAGTTGGCAATCAAACAAAAGATAAAGGATTGATGACTCCAATTATGCTACCCATGGATGAATACTTAACTGAATTCGGTTTGTCTCTCTCGATAACCTAATTCCTAAACTTAATAACCTAAAGTAGGAATCTCTTCCTAATGATTGATTCTTAAATTAGCATTAAGCTTTAATCCGCCTCTATTAAGCTTTATTAATTCTTAATCCGACTAGTTAATTATCCTTATCTCTAAGTGATTATTAACTAGTTCTTACTATTCAAAATTCCAATTGCCAAATGGACTTCTCAATCACATAAAGCAATCTAAACACCATAATTCACAACGTCTCATAAATAATGCATTATCTTATTAATACTGAAAGCAAGAAGAATACAAAACTAACTCAAATAATCCAATAATATAACATTAAGCCAACATAGTAAAGAAATCCCAATGGATTAAATCAATCTAGCTAAACATGTTCATTATCAAAACCCATAAGAATTCAATTACAACAATGAGTAAAGGTAGAGAAACCCGATTACACCCTTGGATGAGAGTAAACAGCCCCAATTCCCCTTACTCGAATTGAATCGATTATTGTTCCTCTTGCTCAGATTGAAACTAATCAATGAACCTCACCCAATCTTCAATCTTTTAAAGGAATCTAATTGAAACCTTGGTCCAACTCTCCTTTTTCCTTGGTTTCAGCTCAGAAAACCCTTAGAGAGAGAAAAATTACGGTTTGGGATGTTCTCCCCCGCTTTTTTTTCCTCTTGCTCTTTCTTTTAATTAATTTGTCCTGTCGCTGTGAACATGGTCGTGTTGATGCCCTTGTTGGGAACACGGGCTGGTGTTGATGGGCGTGTTTGGAACACGGCCCCATGCTAATGCCCGTGTTTCTCTCTGTGGCCATGCTCCTTAACGTTTCTTTTTCTTTAATGTGAATGCACCCAACATGGCCCGTTTTGGTGCCCGTGTTGCGAACACGGCTAGTGTTAAAACCAACACGGCCATGTTCAGATTAGGGATGCGCAAACTCGACTAGTCTCGACAACTTTGACGTCCAATTCTGCTCCAAATCTTCCCTTTTTCACTCTTTGACTTCTTTTACTAAAGCACACAAATAAACGCATAAAGTGAGTGTTGGGACCAATTCATATCCAAATGTATATAAATTCTACGCACATCAAATAACCTCACACTCAGCTCATTGCTTGTCCTCAAGCAATCAAAAGTAAAATAAGGAAAATAAACCACTAAGGAACAACACTTAAACTGACGGACAAACTAGAGAGCTCCTACACATATCCTTAATAAGCATAAGTCAAGCAAAAAGAAATGAAGCAATCAATTTAATCATCACGACCAAGATGCTATTGATTCACAAAATACTATCTCAACAAAATTATTCAGAACCAACTCCTTACAAGATTCACTCTAAGTCATTCAAAGTGTTGAAAGGATAGTGTTAAATCGCTCAATGCATCAAATACTGCCTTACTTACTATATGCTTGCTCTTAAATCCTACTCCTACCACTTATGGAGAGTCAACAACCATGTCAAGAGGTCTTTATAAGGGTTGTAATGGGGATTAGGTAAGGGTAAGTAAATTTGGTAAGAGTTGAACCTATTGTGTTCTACAATGAGATAAATGACCTGCACACAAGCCACAATAATCACAAGGGGTAAACAATGGACAGTAGTCCAAGGTGGGAAATAGGAATCAAGTCAAAATGTAAACTCCGAAAAGCAATTAAATAATTAGCTTACTTACTTTCTTTCTTTTCATCACCCTTCCCTCTTATTCTTCTTACTATTTTTTCTTTTTCTTTTTCTTTTTTTTAATTTTTTTAATTTTTTTTTTATTATTATTATTATTTTGAATAAGGGAATAACATTCACATAATAGAGTGAATTTCTTTTAGATTGAAGGAAGCTGCTACAAGATTCTAATGCTATTCCCAAGAAAAAAAACTCCCAATAAAAACAACTCATATGCAAAATCATAACCCAAAGCAGAATAAAACTAAGTGGTAATGAAATATGATAAAAAATTTGGCGAAAGAGGGGGTTATCTGCAAAATCAATAAACGAATGAAGGCTATTTGGCTAGAATGAAAAAACTAAGTGCCTCTATCATACCAAAGTGTTAAACTCTCCTTGTGGCCCTCATAAGCATTATCGAGCAAGTTCTAAAAGTAAAGACAGTAATTGGCACTCTCAACAAGAAATAAATACAAGCATATAAAGTGTATGCTTACAATTTAGGCTCAATTTCTCACAAGTGTGCTTTTGAGTAGGTTCCAAACAAAAATCATCAAAACAGAATTAAATAAACCAAAGCAACTGAGTGCAAAACTCAAACTAATTATCTTACATTCTTTCGCAAGACTCAACACTATCAGTTTTACCCGATCAGATGGACATAAACAGGATTTCAAAAGCAAGTCAACAGTAAGAGCATCGAAACAAAGTGAAAAATTTTCAAAATATTAAAAAAATTGCACAAAGAATAAACAAATAACTGAGATGGGATAAATATCACCCACCCTACACTTGAAGGACACACTGTCCCCAGTGCAAAATAAAAAAAAATAATATAAGAAATGAAAAAGGAAAAAGAACTAATACTGCCCTGAGTATGGCTCCAGAGTGAAAAGAGGTGCATCATCAAGGATATTAGGGTGCTGGCTATTCTGTGGTAAAGGAGTGGCTGCAAATAATAAAATAAAGAATTAAAATCGAAACTGAAACAAAAATTAAATAAAATATGAAAACTAAAACTAATAAAATGTTTCAAAACAAAAGGTTAAAATATTAGAAATTAAAGATAGAAATTGGGGTGCCTCCCAAAAGCGCTTCTTTTTTATGTGATGAGTCTTCTTAGCTGGACTCATGATACAAAGCAAAAGGTGGGGATTAATGACCATCCATCCTTCTTCCAAGCAAATGGCTTCAAGTATCCGCTTAGAGGACTAATCGTCAAATTCCTCTTCCCGACGGTCAAGCAAGATGCCAGTATAATAGGCAAAACTCGCTCCTCATATATTTGCACGTAGTCATGATGCTCTAGAGGCTCTTCCAATTTGAAAGCTAGAGTTTCACTAATTGGAAGGATCGACGGCTGGGCAATTTCTTCAAGAATGTCGATGGTTTTCTCCAGTCCTTGGCTTTATTCACTTGCTAGAAGAAACTCGAGCTCCTCCAAGACTTCTTTATTGGATAACTCATGCTCATCTTCCATCATCGAAGGGACGTGTGGAAAATCCACCAAAAATTCCTCTAACTACAACTCAGCATCATCAACTGTACATTCCTGTTGGTAGTCTTTCAGAGGAATCATGTTTGCCTCTTCCTTTTTTGGTTCTATCTCCATGTTCAAGGAGTCGTCTTGCACATAAGCATCATCGTCAAACATAATAGATAAACCAGAAAAATTCTCACCTGAATGCAAAGTGACGGCACTCAAATGTTCATCGGATTTAGTAGCGTTTGATGGAGTTCCCAATTGCTCTTCAGCTAGTAACTCAAAGATCAAGCCTACTTGATGCTTTATGTTCTCAATCGAGACTTCTTGACCTTTAAGTATCCTTTCTATTTGTTGGAATCTATCCTCAAGACTTGTAAAGAACCTCATCATCAGCTCCTCTGACACTAACTCTTCATCTTGAGTTGAAGGTGCAAGTTTATGCTGCTGATGTGGTTGCTGAGATCCTGGTGGTTCTTGGCCATCTAAGCTCCATCCAAAGGGTGAATGAGTGCTCTACTCTTGATTGTAGGTGCTTTCATACGAGTCTTTTGGCCAACTTCCCGTATAATTCACCTGTTCACAATTATAAGAAGAATGAGTAAAATCATTGCATAATGGACAATCATTACTCAAATGTAAACCACAACAAAATTCATAAAAAACTTGAGATGAAAGGATAGGAGTGGAGAGTTGATCGTTAGCCCTTCAAAACGATTCCACTCGAGCTTCTAAAGATGCACTGGTATCCCACTTTTTAGCACTCTCTTGTTTCCTGATTCCATTTTCCAACATGTCATACAAAGAGTTTAAATTTAGTATTGAACCTCTTTATCATTCACTACTTGAATCATAAACTTAAACTAAATAGATATGTACAAATAAAATAAAATAAATAAATAAATAAATAAAAATAAAAACCATAAAATAATAAGAAAAAAAATGGCTAAATTAACAAATAGAAAATTTCACTCTAGTTTTCAAACAGTTTCCGGGCACAGCGCCAAAACACTTGATGATTGCTATCTGTGCAGCTACAATCTAAGGCAGTGTACCTATCGATGCAGTCTAGCACTAATGGCGAGTATCAAGGTCGTATTCCTCGGGAAAGTGAAAGCCCAGAGTTACTCCTTTATTCTTTGTTATATTAACCTAAAATGAATGATGAATAATTTCTAAACTAACTAATAGTTACAAGCTAAGTTCTAAGGGAGATGCAGGAGTAAATGGATAAATGAAACAACCAAGACAAGAAGCAAATCTAAAAGGGAACCTAAACTAGTTGGGAATCAAACAAAAGATAAAGGATTTATGACTCCAATTATGCTACCCATGGACGAATTCTTAACTAAATTCGATTTCTCTCTCGAGATAACCGAATTTCTAAACTTAATAACCTAAAGTTGGAATCTCTTCCTAACGATTGATTCTTAAATTAGCATTAAGCTTTAATCCGCCTCTATTAAGCTTTGTTAATTCTTAATCCGGCTAGTTAATTATCCTTATCTCTAAGTGATTATTAACCAGTTCTTGCTACTCAAAATTCCAATTGCCAAATGGACTTCTCAATCACATAAAGCAATCTAAACACCACAATTCACAACGTCTCATGAATAATGCATTATCTTATTAATACTGAAAGCAAGATGAATACAAAACTAACTCAAACAATCCAACAATATAACATTAAGCCAACATAGTAAAGAAGTTCCAATGGATTTAATCAATCTAGCTAAGCATGTTCATTATCAAAACCCATAAGAATTCAATTACAACAATGAGTAAAGGTAGAGAAACCTGATTATACCCTTGGATGAGAGTAAACAGTACAATAATCTACTTATTCACCTTAACTGCACCATAATTGTTAAGCCATAGCAATCTATATGGTCTAGGATGAGGTATCAAGTCTAATCCTAGTTTTTCAACCATTGTAACACTAGAAAAATTAATACAACTTCCATTATTAATGTTAAGGATATAAGTCTTACCTTGTACATAGCACCTGGTCTAGAAAACATTGTTCCTTTGCTGCTGCACATCACCTGCATCCTTCATTCACGCACTAAGTGTATGCCTAGCAACCAAAAGGTCACCCCTCATTGGCTTTTCAACACCATCATCATTGCAATCTCTTAATTATAGAATTTCATCCTCTTCATGGTCACTATCCTCACTTTCAGATTCAATCTCCCCATGCTATCTAACCATCATAGCTTGCCTATTTGGACATTTGGAAGTAATGTGTCCAATTCCCAAGCATTTAATGTCTCTGTTTTTGCTTTTGTTCAATTCAGGTTTAGTTTGTACTTTAGTGTCTGAACTCCTTTCTACTTTGTTATCCTACAAAATAGATTTATCATCATCTTGTTTACCTCTCTTCCAAGAGCAATTCCAATTCGGTTTGGAACTAAAACTGCTCTTGGCGTCATTCTTTGCTGGCCATCTCGGTTTGAGTTGTTTTTCTATTTTGATGACAATGTGCACCATCTCATCAATCTCCATAAAATATTGTAACTCAACCCTATCAATAAATTCTTTGTTCAAACCTCTAAGGAAACGTGCCATTATGGCTTCCCTATCCTCCCCTAATTCTAGCCTAGTCATCAACATCTCCATTTTCTTAAAGTAATCTTCAACACTCTTCGTACATTACCTTAAGTATTGAAGTTTTTGATGCGACTCTCTTTGATTATGCAAAGATACAAACCTCTTCTTTATGATATTCTTAAGAGCCACCCAACTATTTATTAGCTCTTCCTTATTTCTTCTCCTATTCATTGCCATCTGCTCATACGACATAATAGCATAGTCACTAAAATGACTAACCACCAATCTCATTTGGTTATCATTAAAAAACTTATGACAATCAAAGATATAATCAACCCATTTTTCCCACTCCAAATAGGCTTCAAGGTCATATTTACCGACAAAGTTGGGTATCCTAAGTTTCATACTACCTAGGTTTCAGACAACATCATTATTACCATATGAGTAAATTATATTAGGAGAATTACACTTATTACGGCTTTTTCAAATAAGTAGACTAAGTCCTTGAATAGAAGAATTGATATTTTAGCCTATGATCATGATTACAATTGGATGGAATTAGCACTCTTGAATTGGAAATTCGTTAAGATTGATTTTTATTCACTTTAATATTCAGCCTTCATTATTTTATGTTTATTTATAATTTTGATTCAAACATTCAAAATCCCCCCATTTTTATTTTACTTTGAGAAGCTATCCACATTGGTTCCCTTGGGATTCGACTTGGTTTCACTATTTCTACAAGTTAGTTTAGGAAAATCAACAATTTACTTTGAAGGGTTTCGACAACCCGTTCAGTTATCTTTTGTTTGATTGCCAACTAGTTTAGGTTCCCCTAACTTTCTTGTCTTGGTTGTTTCATTTATCCATTCATTCCTACATTTCACTTAGAACTCAGCTTGTAGTTATTAATAAATTTAGGAATCATTCATCATTTATTTCAGGCTAATATATCATAAAACAAAGTAGTAACTCTAGGCTTTCATTTTCCCGAGGGATACGACCTTAATACTCGCCATTAGTGCTAGACTGCATCGATAGGTTCATTGCCTTAGATTGTAGCTACATAAATAGCCTATCAAGCGATAATCATAGGCACCGATACAATGCTTGGACGAATGCGAAGAAGGAAAATTAGTTGATCGAGTATTGGTACCATTGTCAGAATGATCATAGATGAATCATTTAGAGGAAAGAGGGAACGATGAAAATCGAGACACCCTTAAATATTTGGATTCAGGATGTGCATCATTGGGATCTCCATCATTCCTTATTCCAGTATGCATGAGGACTCCTGCTGACACACAAATTAGTGTAAGGAATCATGGGAACATAATTGACAAGCTTAACCACTATATTGGGGCTTAGCTTGATAATCAAGCAGGATGAGACGTAAATCCATATGCGTAAGGGGAAATCATGTTATTTTCGATTAATCCAAGTGCAATACAAGTGGGAATGCGAGCATTTTGATGTCTGGAAAGTAATAATGATGTAATTTGGCTCGAACTTTTATTAAGTAGGCCCACGCGAATTTACCGTTCTCTTCGTTAAGCTGGCTCAAATAATTTGGGACTATGAGAGTTGTTGACCAGTCAACTCCTCTTTGGTTCTTGATTTAAATTTAATGTATGCATTTTTACATATTCATATTTAGCTTCTAGTTTCTTCCTCACATTGAATGAGGGCTTTCACACTATTAAAACTACATGCAACCGAATACTTGACGCTAGTGAGCATATTATTTCAGTTTTGTACCTGGCGGGAAATCAAATTATGGATTCTTTTAAGAACTTTGTGGACTTATCAACACTCAGGCTAGCAAACATAGACTATTGCTCAAGTCCTTCCTTTCCTTTATGTTCTTTGTTTATCCTTATGTTTAAACCAATTTGATTTAATTCTTACGCTTAGCTGTATGGAAGAGAACAAATAACTTCTAATTTATTTCCTTATCAGATTTGAAATCCTATCTATACAATCATTTTGTTTGTCTCTTTTGTGCTTCCATTTCTAATCTGTATATAGTATGATGGTTTGGTTTTATTTGCGGAGCATAAACACGAGTGTTGAGTGAAAGCACAAGGAAGCAGCAATCATAGGCACCAATCCAATGCTTGGAGAAATGTGAAGAAAGAAAATTAGTTGATAAAGTATTGATATCATTCTCTGGATGATCGCAAATGAATCTTTTAGAGGAAAAAATGAACGACGAGAATTGAGGCATGACCAAATATTACTATTCCATATTCCTCTAGGCACTTGGATTCTTGATGGCATAAGGATTAGCATAATATGGTGAAGTAGTTTGGGTTGAATGTTATTATGTAGACCTATGCGAATTTTCTGTTGTTTTCATTATGCTGGCTCTTATAATTTGGGACTACGAGTGTTGTTGAGCAGTCAACTAATCTCTAGTTCTTAATTTGAATTTAATTTATTCATCTTTCTTTATTTATATATTCATATTTAGCTTTTAGTTTCTTCTTCTTATGGAATAAGGGCTTTCATGTTAGATGTATGTCCTAAAAGCCAATTGGATTTTTGCTTTTTGGTTCATACATTGTGATATTATTATGTAATGAATATATTTTTATTTAATGGCACTAGTCTATCATTCATTATTGTAGTAATATAATTATTGAATGAGTCCAATAATATTTATTAAAGACTCCATTCTCAAGTGTTGAGAATATGAGTGACGGCTGATCTTTAGAATATATATAATAAAATAGTTCTTGGTCATAGGATTAAACATTGGACATCTTTAATCTAGAATACCAACATAATACGTTTAACCTATGATTAGTTTGAGATACTAATATATATAGGATGGTGAGTCTCATGCCATTTAGTATAACTTATTAAGTTAATCATTATGGGTCGCTTGTGAGACGAGTGGACTGAACATGATTGAAGAAATAATGAATCACATGGATGATTTACTTAAGTCACTGATTCATTATTAAGTTATGATGGTGTAACTAATCCTCAGACTTGAGGTTATAGAGTTGTCTCATGAATATGTAATTGGAATTTGCTTATGCTTTAGGTATCCGTTCATACCTAGAATGGGTAGTTGCAAATAGTGGCTCTAGTTGTATATGCATGCAGATAGGTGTTCATCAATAAGGAATCCATTACCTTGAGTAAATAAAGGGAATATCCTATGTGATCCGATAACATCTTGACTAAGGAATCCTTGGCTGAGGTAATTATGATTAATGGAAAAGGGGTTTTTGCATTAATCATATTTAGTCGAGATGTATCCTGGATTTGGTCATAAAATCAAGTTAGTAGATTTGACTATTCCATGATCCTTACTTGATCAGGATATTGTTCACACGGTAATCATAAATAAAAGGTTCATGGATAATCAATACCTTTATTATTAATTGAATAATTATAATATGTTGCTAGATCTCACTTATAATATATGGGATCGATGAAGGGACAATTGATTAATTATTCCCTTAGTTGACTAAAGTGTTTTTAATTAATATTAAAGAGTTTAATATTAAATTTCAATTGCCAATTAATAATGAACCTAGAAAGTCACACACATTAAGATCAACTCAAGCACGGCGATGGACTTGACTTGTACCTCGAGTAGGAACACTAGCATTTTTCGAAGTTAAAGTCCATCAATATCTAACTAATAATAATGTACAATATATAAGTGTTATATATTGAAGGAGATTGACACATGTCATCATAAAAGAGTTTGCAATGACATGTGTTTATGCAGCAGCTGGACACATGTCATCACAAAAAAGATTTTATGATGACATGTGTTAAGAAAGTAGCTTAACACGTGTCATCATAAAAGGATTTATGATGACATGTGTGGAGAAAGCATCTAGACATGTTTCATCACAAAAAGAATTTTATGATCACATGTGTTAGGGAAGCAATGTGACACGTGTCATCACAAAAAAAGGTTTTATGATGACATGTGTTAAGAATTAAGCTTGACACGTGGTCATCATAAAAGAGTTTTAGGATGACATGTGTTAATACTCCTTGAAACATGTCATCACAAAAGAGTTCTATAATGACATATTTTTCTACAACTGTGTTAAGGATTATGAATCCTTAACACTATATAAGAGAGTTTCTTAGTCCTATTATCATAAGAAGAATAAATATAATCGACATACTTACTATGATAACAAGGTTATTCTAGTAGGAAACTTGAAAGAGGAGAAGAAGTTCTTCTTTTTCAAGGATTGAGTAGCTTTGCTTGAGATTAGTTGTGTGAGATAATCTAGAAGATTTGCAATTGCGAATCTCTAGTTGATTATCTAACAGAAACATCATCAACAATCAAGAACCTTTTTCTTTTTGTTCTTCACGTTCATAAAAGAAAAGTTATTTCCTTTTTCAACTTAAATCATCAATTACAACTTGTAACCTTAATTTCTATGAGATGTGAAACGTTTAAAGCTTCCATTGCACCACTACATGTGTTTTTCCAAAATTTCGCACTGTAAAACCGCATGCAATCGAATATTTGAGGGTAGTGAGCACAATATTTCAGTTTTTTACCTTGAGGGAAATAAAGTTATGGATTCTTTAAAGAACTTTGCGGACTTATCAAGACTCGCAGTAACGAACATAGATTTATCGCTCACATACCTCCTTCCTTTTGTGTTCTTTATCTACCCTTATGTTTATAACAGTTCTATTTGATTCTTATGCTTAGTCATATGGAAGAGAACAAAGAACTTTTAATTTCTTTCCTTATTAAATATGAAATCCTATCTATGTTAGCATTATATTTGTTACTTTTGTTCCTCTTTGTCTAGTATGATGTTTTGACTTTATTTAGGGAGCATAAACACGACTATTGAGTGAAAGCACGTGGAAGCGGCAATCTTAGGCATCAATCCAATGAATGGATGAATGTGAAGAAAGAATATTACTTGATCTAGTATTGATATCATTCTCCATATGATTTCAGACGAATCATTTGGAGGAATGAGGGAATGATGAGAATTGAGGCACACCTAAATATTCCGATTCAGGATTTGCTCCATTGGGATCTCCATCATTCCTTATTCATCTAGGCACAAGGATTCCTAATGACATAAGGATTAGTGTAAAGAGTCATAGGAATACAATTTATAAGTTGGACCGATGGAATTGGGGCTTAGCTTGATGATAAAGGAGGACGAGATGTAAATTCATGCTCATATGGAAGAAATCATGTTGTTTTCAATTAATCCTAGGGTAATACAAGTGTTTTGATGTCTGAGATGCATATAATGAAATAATTTAGGTTATAGTGTTATTATGTATTCCGACGTGAGTTTCCCCTTTTTAAGTTGGCTCTTAAAATTTGGGACTATGAGAGTTGTTGACCAGTCAACTCCTCTCTAGTTTATTAATATGACTGTAGTTTATTCATCTATTCACATTTAGCTTCTATTTTCTTCTTCTTACGGAATAAGGGCTTTCGCACTATAAAAACCTCATGCAACCGAATACTTGAGGCTAGTGAGCATATTATTTCAGTTTTCTACCTTACAGGAAATCAAGTTATGGGTTTTTTCAAGAACTTTATGGATTTTTCAACACTCGTGCTAGTGAACATAGACATATCGTTCACGTCCTTCCTTTCTTTTGTGTTCTTTATCTACCATTGTGTTTAAATCAATTCCATTTGAACCTTATACTTAGCTGTATAGAAGAGAACCAAGAACTTGTGATTCTTTTCTTATCAGATTGAAAACCCTACTTGTGTTCTCATTTTGTTTGTTTCTTCTGTGTCACTATTTCTAATTTATGTCTAGTATGATGGTTTGGTTTTATTTAGAGAGCATAAACACAAGTCTTGAGTGAAAGCGCATGGAAGCGGCACTCTAATGCACTGATCCAATGCTTGGAAAAATATGAAAACATTGATATAATGCTCTAAATGATCACAAACGAATTTTTTAGAAGAAATAGGGAATGACGAGAATCGAGGCATGCCCAAATATTCTAATTCAAGAATTGCACCTTTGGGATCTCCATCATTCTTTGTTCCTCAAGGCACGAGGACTCTTAGTGGTATAAAGACTAGCATAGGAAATTATGGGAGTGCCATTGACAAGCTTGACGAGTGGTATTGGAGCTTAGTTTGATGATAAAAAAGGACGATATGGAAATCCACCCACATAAGGGAGAATTCATATTGCTTTATGTTAATCCAAGCAGGAATGACAACGTTTTAAAGTTTGGGAGGCATATAATGGAGTAAATTGGGCTGAAGTGTTAATCGGTATGCCCACTCGAATTTTCCCTTGTTTTCCTTAAGGAATCATGGGAACACAATTGACAACTTGACCGGTGGCATTGGGGCATGACTTGATGATCAAGCAGCACGAGATCTAAATCCATGCGCGTAAGGGAGAAATCATATTGCGTTCAATTAATACAAGCAAGAATGCGTGCGTTTTGATGATTGGGAAGAATATAACGAAGCATATTGGGTTGGAGTATTATTAACTATGCCATCGAATTTTCCCTTATTTTTGTTAAGAAGTCATGAGAACGTAATTGACAAGCTTCATCAGTGGTATTGTAGCATAACTTGATGATCAAGCAGGACGAGAAACATATCCAGACGCGTGATGGATAAAGCATGTTGTTTTCGTTTAATCTATGTGGGAATTTGCACATTTTGATGTTTGGGATGCATATAATGAAGTAATTTGGTCTAGAGTGTTATTAGGTATGGCCATGCGAATTTTTCCTTATTTTTGTTAAGCTGTCTCATAAAATTTGGGACTGCGAGAGTTATTGGCCAGTCAACTCCTATGCAGTTCTTGATTTGACTTTAGTTTATACATCTTTATTTATTTATTTTCTCATATTTAGCTTCTAGTTTCTTCTTCTTATGGAATGAGGGATTTCATACTATTAAAACTGCATGCAACTCAATACTTAAGGCTAATGAGCATATTATTTCAGTTTTCTACCTTGCAGGAAATCAAATTATGGACTTATCAACAATCGTGCTTGCGTACATAGACTTCACTCACGCCTTCCTTTCTTTTGTGTTCTTTGTCTACCATTGTGTTTAAATCAATTCGATGCTTATGCTTAGCCGTATGGAAGAGAACAAAGAACCTATGATTTTTTTCCTTATCAGATCGATAATCCTACCTATGTTCTCATTTTGTTCGTTTCTTTCTTTTTTAGGAGTATAAATAGGAGTGTTTAGTGAAAGCACGTGGAAGCGGCAATCGTAGGCATCGGTCCAATGCTTAAAAAATGCAAAGAAAGAAAATTAGTTGATCGAGTATTGATATCATTCTCTGAATGATCATAGACGAATTTTCTAGAGGAAAGAGGGAATAGGGAGAATCGGGACATGCTCCAATATTTCGATTCAGTTTTTGCTCCATTAGAATCTCCATCATTCCTTGTTTTTCTAATTTATTGTTCCTCTAGGCATGATGATTTTTTATGACACAAGGACTAATTTAAGGAATCATGGGAACACAATTGACAAGTTTTACTAGTGGCATTAGGCGTGACTTGATGATCAAGCAAGACGAGACCTAAATCCATGCGCGTAAAGGAGAAACCATGTTGCTTTATATTAATCCAAATATGAATGCGGGCATTTTAATATTTGGGAGACATATAATGAAGTAATTTGGGCTAGAGTGTTATTATATAGGCCCATGTGAATTTTCCCTCGTTTTCATTGAGCTCGCTCATAAAATTTAGGACTACGAGAGTTGTTGACCAGTCAACTCCTCTCTAGATCTTGATTTGACTTTAGTTTATTCATCTTTATTTATTTATTTATTCAAATTTATTTATAGTTTCTTCTTCTTGTGGAATGAGGTGTTTTGCACTATAAAAACTACATGCAACCGAATATTTGAGGCTAGTGAGCATATTATTTGATGCTTACACTTAGCCATATGCACGAGAATAAAGAACTTGTGAATTGTTTTCTTATTAGATCTGAAATCCTACCTATGTTCTCATTTTTTCATTTCTTTTGTTTGTCCCTTTCTAATCTATGTTTAGTATGATGGTTTGGTTTTATTTGGCGAGCATAAACATGAGTGTTGAGTCAAAGCGCGTGGAAGCAGTTCATAGGCACCGACCCAATGCTTAGACAAATGTGTTGAAAGAAAATTAATTGATTGAATATTAATAACATTCTTCGAATGCTCGTAGAGGAATCTTATGGAGGAAAGAGGGAACACCGAGTATTGAGGCATGCTTAAATATTATGATTTAGGATTTGCACAATTGGGATCACTATCATTCCTTGTTCCTCTAAGCTCTTGATGATGCAAGGATTGGCATAAAGAATTATGAGAGCACAATTGACAAGCTTGGCCGATGGCTTGGGGCGTGACTTGATGATCAAGCAGGACGAGACGTAAATCCACGCACGTAAGGGATAAATCATGTTGTTTTCAATTAATCCAAGCATAATACAAATAGGATTGTGAGCGTTTTGATGTTTGGAACGCATATAATGAAGTAATTTGGGTCAAAGTATTATTAGGTAGGCCCAAATGAATTTCCTCTTGATTTCATAAAGCTAGCTCATAAAATTTGGGACTATGAGAGTTGTTGACCAGTCAACTCCTCTCTGGTCTATGATTTGACTTTAATTTCTTCATCATTCTTTATTCATTTATTCATATTTAGCTTCTAGTTTCTTCTTCTTATGGAAATGAGGGCTTTCGCACTACAAAAACCTCATGTAACTGAATACTTGAGGCTAGTGAGCATATTATTTATGTTTCCTACCTTGTGGAAAATCAAATTTTGGGTTCATATAAGAACTTTGTAGACTGATCAAGACTCATGCCTGTAAACGTAGAGGAAAAAAGAATGATGGAGATCCCAATAGAGCAAATCCCGAGTCAAAATAATTAGGCGTGCCTCGATTCTTGTCTTTTCCTCTTTCCTCTAGAATATTCATCCGCGATCATACAGAGAATGATATTAATACTCGATCAACTGGTTTTCTTTCTTCCATAAACTTTCAATCAACACTTGTGTTTGTGCTCCACAAATAAAATCAAACCATCATACTAGACAGAGATAGAAAGAAAGGCACAAAAGAAATGAATAAAATGAGATCATAAGTAGGATTTTGGATCCGCAAGGAAAGAAATCACAAGTTGTTTGTTCTCTTCCACACGGCTAAGTATAAGGACAAAGAAAATAAAAGAAAGGAAGAACGTGATCGAGAAATCTATATTCACTGGCACGAGTGTTGATAGATCTGCAAAGTTCTTCAAAAAACTCATAGTTTGGTTCCCTACAAGGTAGAAGACTGGAATAATATACTCATTAGCCTAAAATTATTCGGTTGCATGCGATTTTCATAGTGCGACAGGCCTCATTCTATAAGAAGAAGGAACCAAAAGATAAATATGAATACATAAATAAAGAAAGATGAATAAACTAAAGTCAAATCAAGAACTAGAGAACCCCCGTAGTCTCAAATTTTATGAGGCGTCTTAACGAAATAAGAAAAATTCGCATGGGCCTACCTAATAACACTGTGGTCAAAGTACTTCATTATATACATCCCAAACATCAAACTCATGCATTCCCGCTTGGATTAATCAAAAGCAACATGATTTCTCCCATATGCGCAGATTTGCATCTCCTCCTGCTTGATCATCAAGTCATGCTCGAGTGCCGCCGATCAAGCTTGTCAAATACATTCCCATGATTCCTGATGCCAATCTTTGTGTCATTAGGAGTACTCATGCCTAGAGCAATAAAGAATAATAGAGACCCCAATGGTGCAAATCCTGAATCAGAATAATTGGGCATGCCTCCATTCATGTCATTCTCGCTTTCCTCTAAAAGATTTGCCTGTGATCATTCAAAGAATGATATCAATACTTCCTCAACTAATTTTCTTTCTTTACATTTGTCCAAGTATTAGATTTGTATCTATGATTGCCGCTTCCACACGTTTTCACTCAACACTCGTGTTTATGCTCCCCAAATAACCAAACTGTCATACTATACAAAGATTAGAAAGAGAGGCACGATAAAGACGAACAAAATGATTACATAGATAGGATCTCAGATCTGATAAGGAATAAAATCAAAAGTTCTTTGTTCTCTTCCATACGGCTACGTGTGAGAATCAAATCAAATTGATTTAAATGCAAATGTAAACAAAGAATACAAAAGATAGGAAGGACGTGAGTGATAAGTCTATGCTCGCTAGCGCGAGTGTTAATAACTCCACCCTTATGTTTAAATCAATTCGATTTGATCGTTACACTTGGTCGAATGGAAGAGAATAAAGAACTTGTGATTTTTTCTTATCGACTCGATAATCCTACCTATGTTCTCATTTTGCTAGTTCTTTTGTGTCTGTCTTTCTAATCTCTGTCTAGTAGGTTTGGTTTTTTTAGAGAGCATAAGCACAAGTGTTTAGTGAAAGCATGTGGAAGCGGCAATCATAGCCACTGATCCAATGCTTGGACAAATGTGAAGAAAGAAAATTGGTTGACTGAGTATTGATATTATTTTTCAAATGATCGCAGATGAATCTTTTGGAGGAAAAAAGGAACGACGAGAATCGTGGCACACTCCAATATTCTGATTTAAGGTTTGTACCATTAGAATCTCTATCATTCCTTGCTCCTCCCATTTCTAGTTCCTCTAGGCATGAGAATACTTGATGACACAAGGATTGGCGTAAGGAATCATGGGAACACAATTGACAAGTTTTATTGGTGGCATTAGGACATGATTTGATGATCAAGCAAGATGAGACCCAAATCCACACGAGTAAGGAAGAAACCATGTTGCTTTATATTAATCCAAGTGGGAATGCATGTGTTTTGATGTTTGGAACACATATAGTAAATTAATTTGATCTGAAGTATTATTAGATAGGACCATGCAAATTTTTAGTTATTTCTATTAAGCTCGACTCATAAGATTTAGGACTACGAGGATTGTTAACTAGTCAACTCCTCTTTAGTTCTTGATTTGACTTTAGTTTATTCATCTTTATTTATCTATTTATTCAAATTTAGCTTGTACTTTTTCTTCTTATGGAATGAGAGATTTTTCACTATGAAAACTGCATGCAAGCGAATATTTGAGGTTAGTGAGCATATTATTTGATCCTTACACTTAGCCGTATGGAAGAGAATAAAGAACATGTGATTTCTTTTCTTATTGGTTCTAAAATCCTACCTATGTTCTTATTTCTTCATTTCTTTTGTTCGTCCATTTCGAATCTAATTTTTGTCTGATGGTTTGGTTTTATTTGGCGAGCATAAACATGAGTGTTGAGTTAAAGCCTGTGGAAGCAGCAATCATAGGCACCGATCCAATGCTTAAACAAATGTGAAGAAAGAAAATTGGTTTATCGAGTACTGATATCATTCTCCGAATGATCATAGAGGAATCTTTTAAAGGAAGAGAGAACGCCAAGTATTGAGGCACATCTAAATATTCTGATTCAGGATTTTCACCATTTAGAGAAATCTTGTTGTTTTCAATTAATGCAAGCATAATAAAAGTGGGAATGCGAGCGTTTTGATGTTTGGAATACATATAATGAAGTAATTTGGGTCGGAGTATTATTAGGTAAGCCCACACAGATTTCCTCTTGGTTTTGTAAAACTGGCTCATAAAATTTGGGACTACGAGAGTTGTTGACCATTCAACTCTTTTCTATTCCATGATTTGACTTTAGTTTATTCATTATTCTTTATTTATTTATTCATATTTAGCTTCTAGTTTCTTCTTTTAATGGAATGAGGGCTTATACACTATAGAAACTGCATGCAACTGAATACTTTAGGCAAGTGAGCATATTATTTATGTTTTCTACCTTGTGGGGGATCAAGTTTTGGGTTCGTACAAGAACTTTGCAGAACGATCAAGACTCATGCTAGCAAACATAGAATTATCATGCTAGGAAATGAACAAATGAGAACATAGGTATGATTATGTATCCGATAAGGAAATAAATCACCAGTTCTTTATTCTTCTCCATGGCTAAGCGTAAGGATAAAATCAAATTGATTTAAACACAATGGTAGACAAAGAACCCAAAAGAACGGAAGGACGTGAGCGATAAGTCTAGTTCCGCTAGTGGGAGTCTTCATAAGTCCGCAAAGTTCTTGAAAGAACCTATAACTTAATTCTTTGCAAGGTAGAAAACTGAAATAATATGTTCACTAGCCTCAAATATTCGGTTGCATATAGTTTTTATAGTGCGAAATCCTCAGTCCATAAGAATAAAAAACTAGAAGCTAAATATGAATAAATAAATCAAGTAAGATGCATAAATTAAAGTCAAATAAAGAACTAGAGAGGAGTTGACTGGCCAACAACTCTCATAGTCCCAAATTCTATGAGCTAGCTTAAAGAAGAAAAAAGAGAAATTTATGTGTGTCTACCTAGTAACACTTCGGCTAGATTACTTCATCATATGTGTCCCAAATATCAAAAAGTAAGCATTCTCGCTTGGATTAATTGAAAGCAATATGATTTCTCCATCGCGCACGTGGATTTGCCTCTCATCCTGCTTGATCATCAAGTCATGGTCTAATGATACCGATGAAGCTTATCAATTACATTCTCATGATTCCTTAATGAAAATAAGAGGAAATTCGTATAAGCGTACCTAATCACACTCGAACCGGATATACTTTATTATATGCCTCACAAATATCAAAACACATAAATGGAGGTGAGTGATAAGTCTACACGTGCTAGCGCGAGGTAGAAAATTGAAATATTATGCTCACTAGCCTTAAGTATTTGACCGCATACGGTTTTATAGTGTGAAAGCCGCCATTCCATAAGAAGAAGAAACTAGAAGCTAAATATGAATAAATAAATAAAGAAAGATGAATAAACTAAAGTCAAATCAAGAACTAGAAAGGAGTTGACTAGTCAACAACTCTCGTAGTTCCAAATTTTAAGAGTCGGCGTAATGAAAACAAGAAAGAATTAGTGTGGCCCTACCTAATAACACTTAAAACCAAATTACTACATTATATGTGTTCCAAACATCAAAATGCTTGTAATCTTGATTGTTATTAAAGTGAAATCATGAACAAGAGAGGAGTTAACTGGTCAACAACTCTCGTAGCCCTAAATTTTATGAGCCGGCTTAATAGAAACAAGGAGAAATTCGTGCGGACCTACCTAATGACACTCCAACCCCAGATTACTTCATTATATGCATCCCAAACATCAAAACGCTCACATTACTACTAGTATTATGCTTGGATTAATTGAAAACAATATGATTTCTCCCTTACAACTGTGTATTTACGTCTCGTCCTACTTGATCATCAAACATACCACAATGCCAATGGTCAAGCTTGTCAATTGTGTTCCCATAATTCCTTATGCCAATCTTTATATCATTAGGACTCCTCCTACATAGAGGAAGAAGGAATAATGGAGATTCTAATGGTGCCGCCATTCTCGTTATTCCCTCTTTCCTCCAAAAGATTCATCTACGATCATTCAAAAAATGATATCTATACTCCATCAACTAATCTTTCTTTCTTCACATTTGTCCAAGCATTGAATCAGTGCGTATGATTGCCACTTCCATGTGCTTTAACTCAACACTCATGTTTATGCTCTTCAAATAAAACCAAACCATCATACTAGATAGAGATTAGAAGGAGAGGCACAAAAGAAACGAACAAAAAAAGAACATAGGCAGGATTTCAAATTCGATACAAAAAGAAATCACAAGTTCTTTATTCTCTTCCATACGGCTAAGCGTAAGATCAAATTGAATTGTTTTAAACACAAGGGTAGACAAAGAACAGAAAAGAAACGAAAGACGTGAGCGATAAGTCTATGTTCGCTATCACGAGTCTTGAAAAATTCTGTAAAGTTCTTAAGAGAACCTATAACTTAATTTCTCACAAGGTAGAAAACTGAAATAATATGCACTAGCCTCAAATATTCAGTTGCATGCAGTTTTATAGCGTGACAGACCTCATTCCATAAGAAGAAGAAACGTGAAGTTAAATATGAATCAAAAAATAAATAATAATGAATAAGCTAAAGTCAAATCATAAATGAGCTTACTTAATAATAGTCCGACCCAAATAATATGAATCCTACAAGCACAAGGAATCCTACTCTAACTAGGAATCCTACTTCCACTAGGAATCCTAGTCCCACGAGGAGTCCTACTCAAACTAGAAATCCTACTTCCACTAGGAATGCTAGTCCCATGAGAAGTCCTACTTCAACTAGGTATCCTAGTCCCGCAAGGAGTCCTACTCTAGCTAAAAATCCTAATCCAACTAGGATTATACACGAGCCACTCAAAAATAATGGACCAATGACTAAAGCTCGCATGAAGAAGTTCAAGGATGCTTTAAGAGTGTTCGTAAAGCAAGAGTTGAAGCTTAGGTTAGAGATCCAAAGTCCAAGTGAGACTGGGCTTAATCAAGACAATGGCCCTCAAGATAATCTTATCAAATTAATTCAACATATGGAGGCATGAATAAGTCAAAGTAGGCCCAAGATAAACAAGTCAAACTATTTAGAGTTCAATACTCAACCATGTGCTGCTTATTATATGTCACTTAAGCCCAAATGTTATGTTTATTTTATAGGCTAGGGTTGGACAAATTTTAAGAGTATCTGCTCATTTAAAGAAGTCTTTTAATATTTAAGAGTCTTATTTTAAGTTATCTTCTTAGTTTAGGAGTTCTATTCCTAGTCTTATTATTGGTTGCTTCATTATTATTATAGAATTAGTTTTTTCTAAGGCCTATATAAGATAGTACGAATTTCTATGTAAAGGTTGTTGAATATTGATTATTTTGGAGTTAATTCTCTTCTTTTGTTCTTTACGAACTTGGTGAATTTATCAAGTGAAAGCTTGGTATCTTACAAACTTAGTGTAATCTAAACCTTTACTTATATTAAACAGCCTTTAATTCCTTATAATTAAAGTTCTTAAGTACAAGTTATTTAAGGGTCTTATTGGGAGTTAGAGTTTCTTTACTTGATTAGGTGAATGATCCTTGGTGAAGACATCAACATTGAAGACAAGTTTGGCAATAGTTAGCCACGTTCCTTTGATTTGGTATCGATGCTTTGGCTTATCAATCAAGTACATATCCTTTATTTTTCAGTTGATTCATTTTCTTTAACTCGTCAGTCAAGTGCTTTGGTATCGGTGCTTTGGCTCATCAATCAAGCATATACAGGCGGGAATGCGAACATTTTCATGTTTAGGATGCACATAATGAAGTAATTTGGGTAGGAGTATTTTTAGGTAGGCCCGTTTGATATTTTTCTTATTTTTTCATTAAGCTAGCTCATATAATTTGGGACTACAAGAGTTATTGACCAGTCAACTCCTCTCCGATTCTTGATTTGACCTTAGTTTATTCATCTTTCTTTATTTATTTTTTCATATTTAGGTTCTAGTTTTTTCTTCTAGTAGAATGAGAGCATTCGCACTATAAGAACTACATGCAAATGAATACTTGAGGCTAGTGAGAATATTATTTCAGTTTTTTACCTTGCGAAAAATCAAGTTTGGGTTCTTTCAAGAATCTTATGGACTTATGAACACTCGTCCTAGCGAACATAGACTTATTGCATCACGTCCTTTCTTTCTTTTGTGTTCTTTGTCTACCCTTATATTTAAATCAATTCAGTTTGATCCCTACGCTTAGCCGTATGGAAGAGAACAAAGAACTTGTGATTTTTTTCCTTATCCGATCGAAAACCTACCTATGTTCTCATTTTGTTTGTTTCTTTTGTATCTTTCTTTCTAATCTCTGTCTAGTATGATGGGTTGCTTTTATTTAGGGAGCATAAACATGAGTCTTGAGTGAAAGGGATATGGAACCTCCACAACTAAGCTTGAGAATCCTTTTTGAATTGCGGACCCCCAGCACATTAATATGAACAACCCAAGGACCAATTCGGCTCAACCTTTAAGAAATGTTAGAAAATATATTACTTAGAAAGATGATCAAGAATCAGAACCTAAGGAAAACTAAGTCCCTTAAACCACAATTCCAAGTACGCCACAAGGATAGATCAACTCCTTGATAAGTAAGATTTGCATTCAAACAAGAACACAAAGATAAAGCAAACAAACTTTAAGGTAAAAATACTAATTATCATTCAAATTCAACTTCAACTTTACATCAAAATTCCTACTAGCCTCATATAGTCCTTAGAAAACCCTATATCTTAACTAATAAGATTTACATCTCATCTAGGATAAAGATAACCTTCCTAACTAAAAGAGATAACTTAAACATAATCCTAATTAGGTTAAAATACATGTGTGGCTGCCCATAATAAGCCATAAAACCCTAATTTACATAAGTCATATAGATGATCCTTATAACATAAGCCAAGTTAGGCCCAAAGTCTTCATATGCTCCAATTTAGCTTTTTTAGTCTTTTTAAGCCCAATTAGATTCATTGAAGCCCAATATACTGAATTAGATTAATGAACCTTGAACTTAAATCCAATTATGTGTCCTTAGCCTAAATGTCTTGGATAAGATCATTGACTTGTAATTTGAATCAAACTGGGACTCCTAGTTAAATTAGGATTCCTTTTGTTGCTTGAACTCCTAATATCATCAGGACTCCTTGCTGGATTAGGATTCCTAGTTGAGTTAAGACTCCCAATTGGATTAGGATTCCTTAAGCTAGTAGGATTTGCATCATCAAGACTCTTTCTTAGAGTAGGATTCGTTGTGCTAGTTTGGTTCGTATCAGCGCTAGTGAGCATAAAATTATTGCTCACGTCCATGTGCGTGTTTTGATATTTGTGGGGCATATAATGAAGTAAATATGGTTCGAGTGTGATTAGGTATGCCCATGCGAATTTCTCCTTATTTTTATTAAAGAATTATTGGAACGTAATTAATAAGCTTCATCTGTGTCATTGGACCATGACTTGATGATCAAGCATGACGAGAGGCAAATCCACGCTTGTGATAGACAAATCATATTCCTTTGATTAATCTAAGCGGGACTGCGTACATTTTAATATTTAGGACACAGATGATGAAGTAATTTGGCTAGAGTGTTATTAGGTAGACCCACGTGAATTTCTCTTTTTTTTTCGTTAAGCTGGCTCACAAACTTTGGGACTACCAGAATTGTTAGCCAGTCAACTCCTCACTACTTCTTTATTTGACTTTAGTTTGTTATCTTACTTGATTTATTTATTCATATTTAGCTTCTAGTTTCTTCTTCTTATGGACTGAGGGCTTTTGCATTATGAGAAGTTCATGCAACCGAATATTTAAGGCTAGTAGGCATATTATTTCAATTTTCTACCTTGTAGAGAATTAGTATATAATCAAAATAAATAACAACAAACCTTTCTAAGAATACACACAAAACATACAAAAGGCATAACTAACCACTCATATAAACCATATTTTCTTTTAAAAGTGGTTTTCATTCATCACCCTCTTTCATCCTAATTTGGTGATAACCCCTCTTAAGATCAACCTTAGAAAATATACATGCACTATGCTATTCATCAAGCATATCATCTAAATGAGGAAAGGGATGTTGATACTTTACCGTTATTTTATTCATAGCGCTATAATCAATACACATCCTCCAAGTTCCATCCTTCTTGGACACTAATAAAACGGGCACGGCACATGGACTCATACTCTCATGAATCAAGCCTTTATCCATTAGCTCCTCCACTACCATTGTAACTCCTTTTTCTCCTCAGGATTACTTCGATAAGGCAGTCTATTTGGAATTTTCAAACTCGGAATGAAGTCAATTTGGTACTCAGTCCCTTTTAAAGGTGGTAAACCTTTTGAAACTTCCTCGAAAAATAGATCTTCATATTCCTTCAAAAGAGACAAATATACTAGGCAAAGAGTTGTCAAGATTGTTAGTAGTAAAACATGCCTTTTTGTATAAAATTACATAGGCATGTTAGAAAAATGAGTTCTCTAAACATTACTCTTTTTTGCATAAAAGCTCACTTTTCGATAAGGCTAGTGGCCAGACTTACTATAGACAAGTATATCATCAAAATAAACAACATAAAATTTTTCTAAGAATACACGCAAAACATGGTTCATTATTCTCGTAAAAGTACTAGGTGCATTAGTTAATCCAAAAGGCATAACTAACCACTCTTAAGATCAATCTTAGAAAATTATACATGCACCATGCTACTCATCAAGTATGCAATCTAAACGATGAATAAGATGTCGATACTTTAATATTATTTTATTCACAGCACTACAATCAATGCACATCCTCCAAGTTCTATCCTTCTTAGGCACCAATAAAACAGGCACGACATATAGGCTCATGCTCTCACGAATCAAGCCTTTATCCATTAGCTCCTTCACTTGCCATTGTAATTCCTTTGTCTCCTCGAGATTACTTCGATAAGGCAGTCTACTTGGAATTTGTGAACCCGGAATGAAATCAATTTGGTGCTCAATCCCTCTTAAAGGTGGTAAACCTTTTGAAACTTCCTCAGGAAATAGATCTTCATATTCCTTCAAAAGAGAAACAAACACACTACGCAAAGAGTTGTCAAGACTGTTAGTAGTAAAACATGCCTCTTTGTATAAAAGTACAATCATAGGTGTTAGAAAAGTAAGCTCTCTTAACATCACTCCCTTTTGCATAAAAGCTCATTTTTTTCTTTTTCCCCTCAATCTCTCCTTTTGCGTGCACCTCTTCTCTCTTTTGCGCATCCACTATTTACTCTCCTTTTTCCACTCTTTGCTCACATCTCTCATTATTTTTCATACAACTCTCCTTTTGACGCGCATCCTTTTCTTTTTCTCTCACATGCGTGTGTTCTCTCTCTCAAAATTTTTTGATCATGATTCACTTCCTTTGGTGATAAAAGTGAAAGTACAATATTTTTCCATTCATTATAAAAGAATACCTATTAGAGTATCCATCATACTTTACCCTCCTATCAAATTGCCATGGACGACCCAAAAATACAAGACTAGCTTGTATGGGTACAACATCACAAATAACTTCATCAACATATTTACCTATAGAGAAAGAAACTAGACATTGTTTGGTAACTCTAACCTCCCAACTATCATTTAACCATTGCAAATTATATGGCCTAGGATGCTTAAATGTAGGCAAGTTAAGTTTTTCCACCAAATAAGTGCTACAAGCATTAGTACAACTCCCACTATCAGTGATTAAGCAACATTCCTTATCTTGAATTTGACACCTTTGATGAAAGATATTGTCACATTGCTCATCCTCTTCTTCCTCCTTTGCTTGCACACTTAAAGAATGCCTTGCAACTAGAAATTTTATTTCATCAACTTCCTTTAAGTCATCTTCTTGTCGCTTGCATCTTCAATAGGTGGCATCTCATCCTCCTCATCTTCACTATTATACTCTCTATTAACAAGAATCATGGTCTTCTTGATTGGACAATCTCATTGCATATGCCCTCTCTCTTTGCACTTGAAACACTCAATGCTGCTTGTCTTGGGTTTAGGTGTCTCAAATTGCTTTACATTCCCTCCTTTCTTGCCCCCTTTATTATTATCAAATTTAGGCTTGAAGGTGCTTTTGTCTCCACTTTTCCAATTTTGCTTCCAATTAGATGTTGTAGTAGACGAACTAGCTTGGAAGGTCTTTCCTTCAATTGCCTTTCCACTTTAAGTGTCATATGGTACATGTCTTCTAACTCCACATATAGATGTAATTCCACAATATTAGAAATTCCTTGTTTAGCCCACTCAAGAAAGGAGCCATGGTTTGCTCATGGTCTTCCTCAATCTTAGTAAGGATGAACATCATTTCGACCTCTTGAAAATACTCAACACTTCGCGAACCTTATGTAAACCTTTAAAGTTGGTTGTGCAAATCTCTATAGTAGTGATTCGACATAAACCTTTCCCACATGACATTCTTCATCACTCGTGTTTTACTTAATTAGGCTTTTACCCCTCTAGTGAACTTACCTCTCGCCTTTCATCAGTCAATCACTACTCTTTGGTTCTTATAAAGGCTAAGATAATAAATTATCAAACAACTAGAATTGTAACTATTCAATAACCAATAAATCAAATTTAAAACACACACAAGAACACCGAAATAAGAAAACTAAACTAGACTTGATGAACAAGATTAAGCATATACACAATGAAAGACACAAGAACAAAGGTAATAAAAGACTAACTAAGCTTAATAAGTGAAGAAAACAAAAGGCAGAAATTTATTTTTTGAGCACCAGTCATAGAGCCGATTGAGGATGGTAACTTTTTTTTATTTGATTTTTTTCTTGGCTCTTTTTCCTGTTCTTTTTGTTTTTTTGAAGGCACTTAAGTAAAGAATTTGGAACAAGTAAAAATGTGATTAGAATAATTAATCACAAACAATCATAAAACATATTTAAATAAGATCACAAGAATGAAACTGATTTATTTTTTTTAATTTGAATGAGATTTGGATAGAGAAGAATGACAAAAGAAAATAACAAAAAGAATATGCACAAATTAAAGATATCTAACCTGATTTAGAAGCCAAACTCTGATACCAAATGATATGAACCTAACCTATATTAAAGGATTAAACCTGTATGCAAGTTTGATTTTATTGCCTAGATCAATCTAGAACTAGATCAATAGAAACCTTAGACGCTTATTAAACTATCAAACCTAAGGTATTGAAGGTAGAAGATGTCGCAATTTAGTTTGGATTCTAAATTGATAAGTTAGATTTGAACACCACAAATAATGAATTGCTTGATAAGTTTGAATTAGCTCTAAACAAGAACTAAGAATAGAGTATAAACTCACAAAATATATTAATCATCAATCAATGAACTTGAAAATATGTACTAGGCTTTTATAGCCTTTAGAAAACACTAATTCTAAGCGATTAAGGAATTACAACTTTATATGCATAGTTTTAAACATATTTGCTGATATATTATTGCGAATTTTCTTAGCATTTATTGTGTTTTTATTCTAAGATTACCCGTATTTTGTGTCCTTTCATGTTTTAGGAGATTTTATAGGTCCATCTTCAATGCTTTAGCAATTTTAGATCAATTTCGGGCGAAAACGGATGGAATCAGAAGCTTTTTGACCTTGGATTGACTTTTAGGAAGTCAACACAGCCTGTGTTGGAGCCCATGCAGAAATTCCAGGCAGTGTAGCTTAAGCACTTTGAAGCAGCACATTTTCCGAGGGTACCACACCCTAGAGCATGACCCGTGTTGGTTAACACAGGTCAAAACACGACCCGTGTTTGCTAACACAGGCAAGAACACGGCCATGCTCAATTCAGTTCATTCTGTCAATTGAAGTCCAACACGACTCGTATTGGGGGACACGGGCTGGAACACGCTCATATTTGCATAATGAATAAAATAAATGAGCCAAAAAGAGAAAAAGAGAGTTTCGAATTGGCGATTTTGTCTCTTCATCTTTCGTCGTAATTTTGCTGGACTTATTGTTAGGCATTTCAAGGGGCTTCTAGAAAACTGATTCCATCTTGGAACATCAAATTCATGATCTGGGTTTTGGATTAAGATTGAGGAGGAGTTTTGGAGCAAATCAAGAAGTAATTTTGGAGATCGACTGCAGTGTAGATCAAGACTTTGAGCTGTTCATCCAATTCTAGGAAAAGGGTACGTATGTTTCGATTTCTTTATTCTTTCATTGTAATTGAATTCCTATTTGCTTTAGACATGAACATGTGTAGATAGATTGCTTGAACCCATTGGGGTACCTTGCTATATTGGCTTTGTACTGAATTGTTGAGATTGGTTGAGTTTACTTTCTTGTATTCTTTTTGCAATTAATAACATAAATCTAGTCTTTGTTACATTGATTGTATGGATTACTATTGTAGAACTCTTTTAGCAATTGAGAAATTCTAATTGAGTTCGAAAATTTAATTGCAAGAACAGGTTAATTGATGTGCGTAAAATACACACATCTAAATGGGGTTTTTAAGATCGATTTTATAGATATTTGGATGTGAATTGGTACCAACACTCATCCTATGCGTATGTTAATGTGCATTAGGTCCAAAAGAAGTCAAAGAATGAAAAAGGAAAGAATTGGAGCATAATTGGACGTCAAAGCTGCCGAAACGAGCTAAGTATGCCCATGCGGAAGGTTAACACGGCCTTGTTGGATTCAACACTGGCCGTATTACCAACACGGCAACCAACACAGCCGTGTTGCATGCGTCAAACATGAAAGAAAAAGAAGCTTTTAGGGAGCACGACCAGGGGGGTATTAATTAAAAGAACGAAGAGAGGAAAAGGAGGAGGCGGCTAGGGTTAAAACATCAAAAACTCATCTTTTTCTTTGTCTAAGGGTTTTCTGAGTTGAAACTAAAGGAAAAGGAGACTTGGATCAAGGTTTCAATCGGATTCTCTTCAGAAAAAGAAGAGAGCGGGGGAGAACATCCCAAACCCTAATTTTTCTCTCCCTAAGGGTTTTCTAAGCTGAAACCAAGGGAAAAGGAGACTTGGATCAAGGTTTCAATCGGATTCCCTTGAAGGAACGAAGATTGGGTGAGGTTCGTTGATTGATTTTCAAACCGAGCAAGAGGAACAAGAATCGATTCAATTGGAGCAAAAGGATTTGGGGCTATTTAGTCTCATCCAAGGGTGTAATCGGGTTTTCTCTACCTTTACTCATTGTTGTAATTGAATTCTTGTGTATTTTGATAATGAACATGATTAGCTAGATGGATTAAATCTATTAGGATTTCTTTACTATGTTGGCTTAGTATAATATTGTTGGATTGTTTGGATTAGTTTTGTATTCTTCTTGCTTTCAGTATTAATAAGATAATGCATTATTCATGAGACGTTGTGAATTGTGTGGTTAGATTGCTTTGTGTGATTGACAAGTCCATTTGGCAATTGGAATTTTGAATAGCAAGAACTGGTTAATAATCGCTTAGGGATAAGGATAATTAACTAGCCGGATTAAGAATTAACAAAGCTTAATAGAGGCGGATTAAAGCTTAATGCTAATTTAAGAATCAATCGTTAGGAAGAGATTCCAACTTTAGGTTATTAGGTTTAGGAATTCGGTTATCTCGAGAGAGAAACCGAATTCGGTTAAGAATTCATCCACGGGTAGCATAATTAGACTCACCGATCCTTTATCTTTTGTTTGATTGCCAACTAGTTTAGATTCCCTTTGGGTTTGTCTTCTTGTCTTGATTATTTCGTTTATCAATCACTCTTGCATCTCTCTTAGAACTTAGCTTGTATCTATTAGTTAGTTTAGAAATTATTTATCGCTAATTTTAGGTTAATATAACAAAGAACAAAGGAGTAACTCTGGGCTTTCACTTTCCCGAGGAATACGACCTTGATACTCGCCATTAGTGCTAGACTGCATCGATAGGTACACTGCCTTAGATTGTAGCTAACACGAAGTAGCACGCATCATTAATTTTCACTTAAAGGTAAGGTTAATTAATTTCCCAGATTAAGAATTAACAAAGCTTAATAAAGGTGGATTAAAGCTTAAGGCTTACTTAATAATCAATTATTAGGAAGAGATTCCAACTTTAGGTTCTTAGGTTTAGGAATTCGGTTGTCTTGAGAGAGAAACCGAATTTAGTTTAGAATTTGTCCACGGGTAGCATAATCGGACTCAATAATCTATTATCTTTTATTTGATAGCCAACTAGTCTAGATCCTCTTTAGGTTTCCTTTCTTGTCTTGATTATTCTCTTTACTCATTCATTCTCGCATTACACTCAGAATTTAGTTTTTAGTAAATCTAGAAACTTCCATTATTAATTTTAGGCTAGAAAACAAGGAACAAAGTAATAACTCTAGGATTTCACTTTCTCGAGGGATATGATATTTTAATACTTGTCATTATGCTAGGCGGCACTGATAGGTTCACTGCCTTAGTTGTAGTTGCATAAGCATATGCGCATCAAGTTCTTGGCGCTGTTGCTGGGGAATCTTTGTTTGAAAACTAGAGTGAGATTTGCTATTTGTTACTTTAGCCATTTTTCTTTTCTGTTTTTGCCATTTACTTTTTATTCATTTATTTGTTTGGTTTGTTGCTGCCTTGTTCATTTCAGGTAGTTTATGACCAGGAGTTCTAATTCTACACCAGTAGACCCTCTTCCTGAACTAGACAATCCCTCAGGTAGCTAAGGAAGTGATTAGACATGGAGGCGGAGGAGCAGATTGAGATTCTTGTCCATCCACCAGTAGACATGAGAGACGGTAACAACAATGTCGCTAAAGCGAACATGATGATGTATGAGTTTGCTAGACCTTCCTTGGAGGGGACGCACACTAGTATATTGAGGCCACCTATTGCAGCGAACAATTTCAAAATTAAGCCAAATTTCATTCAGATGGTGCAACAAAGTGTACAATTTGGGGCTTGCCTAGTGAAGATCTTAGTGCCCACATCGCGAATTTCTTGGAGATTTGTGATACCTTCAAGATAAATGGGACTACCGATGATGCCATTCGGCTTAGGCTGTTCCCATTTTCCTTGAGGGATAGAGCAAAGAGATAGCTAGAGTCCCTACCAACTAACACTATCACCACTTGGAGTTCTTTGGCTGAGAAATTTCTTTATAAGTACTTTCCTCCTACTAAGACTACAAAGATGCATAATGATATTTCTTCTTTTGTGCAGTTTGATGATGAGAGCATGTATGATGCGTGGGAGAGTTACAAGAACTTGTTGAGATATTGCCCGCACCACGATTTGCCATTATGGATGTAGATGCAAACTTTTTACATTAATTTGAACTTAGCCACGAGGCAGATGGTAGATGCAGCTGCAGGTGGGGCCATCAACAATAAGATGCCAGAGCAGGCCCATAATTTAATTTAGAAGATGGCCATGAACACATATCAGTGGCAGTCTTCTAAGAGTAGGCCAGGAAGGCAAGGAGTGGTGAACCAGGTAGATCTACATCAGCCTTGGCAGCTTAGGTGGAGCTTTTAGCCAAAAAGATCGACCAGCTCCAGATGCCAATCCAAGCAGCATAGCTTGGCTGTAACTTTTATAGTGGCCCGCACTATAGTGCAAACTGTAATGCGGGACGTATGTTTGCTTCTTCTTCATCTTCTTCTTCCACTGACCATGAACAGGTTGATTATATAGGAAATGCACCTAGGCAGCGTAATAACCCGTAACAGTAACACATACAACCCAGGGTGGAGAAACCATCCCAACTTTGGGTGGCAAAATAACAATACCTAGGGTCCACCAGGATTTCAGCGGTTGCACCAACAGCAACCCCAACAGCAAACTGTTCTCCCTCAACTACCTCAAAACCAAGAGAAGACGCCCAACTTAGAAGAGTTGATGATGAAGTTTGTGTCCATTCATAGAACAGGTTTCATCAGATGGACACAGCTCTTAAAAATTAGCAGGTCTCTACATCGAATTCGGAGAATCAGGTAGGCTAGGTTTTTAAGATGTTGGCTGAGAGATAGCCAGGGATGCTCCCCAGTACTATAGAGTCAAACCCAAGGGAGCATGTCAAGGCTATCACCTCGAGATTAGGAAAGCAGTTAGCTAGCTCTTCACCTATGGCTGATGATGATGTTGTGCAGGATGAGCTAGCCAGGAAGGAGCTAGAGCCTAGGTGAAAGAGCCTGCGCGAACTGAGGATAAGAAGAAGAGTCCTGTGAGAAAATACTAGTCACCAATTCCATATCCTGCCAGGTTGAAGCAAGAAAAGGTTCATCAGCAATTTTGGTAAGTTTTTGGATTTATTTAAGCAGCTGAGGATTAATGATATGAACTTGAACCGGATATGTTCAAACACCAAGATGAGTAATGGTGAGAAACTCAAACTGATAAACGCTCTCCCTATTTAAGAGGAAGCACCCTTACCAATAAGTTCGAATTGTCGCCCCAAAATCTAACTTGAAAGTTTGCAATTGATTATAGAACTAATAAACTTAGCAATAGAACTACTAAGCCCTTTAGTTATAAATAGATGAAGAATGTTCAAACAACCTAAGAAACTAATAAAAAGTTAATTGATTGATTAAACATGTAGATGTGAAACTAAACTAAACAAGTTATTTTAATCTCAAGAAATTCAAGAGTTAATAACTCAAGGAAAATAAACTTCATTCAAAATGATATATTGATCTTATTCCTTTGGCCGAAATACATAGCTCTATTTATAGAGTCTTGAAATGATTATAATCCTAAAAAGGACTAAGAGATAAGGAATAAAAATCAAACCCTAAAAGACTCCTAATATGCGGCTAATCTTATCCCTATAAGGAAGGATAAGATAAAGAGTAATCTAACCCTAATTAAAATCTTAAATTCATGGGAGAAAGTTCTCTTTATCCAATACTTCCAAAAATAGAGGAAATTAACTAAAAATGGGTCCACTGCGAATTTATCTTAAAAAATTCGAAGCTCTTTTTGCAGGTTCCAGCAGCTCATAAATTGTAAGGCTTGGTCATGCCTTATTGATAATGATCTTCTGCCCTCATTTTGTATAGCTCACAAGTTGTAAGGCGTGGTCACGCCTTATTAAAGATGAGCTTCTACCTCAATTTTCATTAATAGCAATTACTGTCACTATCTTCAAGGCATTGTTATCATCATCAAAAGCATCATCATTAGCCATCTTCAAAACATGGTCCAAGTAAGAATTTAAGGCTTGCTTGAACTTCTTACTCCTTGCTCGTGTCATTGGTCCTCCATAGGCTAGTGGATCCATGCTAGTTGACTTAGATGCATTCTTGGTTGCATCATTCCCCCCCCCCCCCCACTCTTCAAAAGGATTCGACCTCGAATCAACGCCTTCATCAAAATCAAAAGGAGACAAATCAACAACATTAAAAGTAGCACTAACATTATACTCACCAGGTAAGTCAACTTTGTATGCATTATCGTTGATGCGCTCTATCACTTGAAATGGACCATCACCATGTGGCATCAACTTTGATTTCCTTTGATTGGGAAACCTTTCCTTCCTGAAATGAACCCAAACCCAATCACTAACTTCAAACACCACCCTTTTGCGGCCCTTATTGAATGTTTGGTGATTTGTTCATTGCGCCTTTCCAAGTTTGCACGCACTTGTTCATGCAACTTCAACACAAATTTAGCCTTCTTTGCGCCATCTAAATTCACTTGTTGACTCAAAGGTAAAGCAATCAAATCTAAAGGACTCAAAGGAATAAAGCCATAGACAATCTCAAATGGGCAAAATTGAGTAGAAGAATGCATACTACGATTATATGCAAATTCAACATGCAGCAAACAATCTTCCCATGTTTTCAAGTTTCGTTTAACCATGGTCCTAAGTAATTATGACAAAGTTCTATTCACTACCTCGGTTTGACCATCGGTTTGGGGATGACATGTAGTAGAAAAAAGCAATTTCGTTCCCAATTTACCCCATAAGTTCTTCCAAAAATAGCTCAAAAACTTAGTGTCCCTATTACTATCAATAGTTCTAGGCATACCATGTAAACGTACAATCTCTCTAAAGAACAATTCAGCAACATGTTGTGCATCATCGGTTTTCCTACATGCAATAGAGTGTGACACCTTTGAAAACCTATCCACCACAATAAAAATACCATCATGCCCATGCTTAGACCTAGGTAATCCAAGCACAAAATCCATAGATATGTCAATCCAAGGAGAATTAGGTATGGGCAAAGGCATGTACAACCCATTAGGTTGTGATTTAGACTTAGCCTGCTTGCATACAATATAGTTAGCACATAATCTATTCACATCCGATTTCATCTTAGGGCAATAGAAATGATCATACAAAATATCTAAAGTCTTTTGAACACCAAAGTGTCCCATCAAACCACCTTCATGTGACTCTCTCACAAGCAATTCACGCATAGAACACATAGGAATGCATAGACATTTTTCTTTGAACAGAAATCCATCATGTCTATAAAATTTATCAATAGCACCATGTTCACAAGCATGAAAAATAGAACCAAAATCGTGGTCATCAACATACAAGTCTTTGATATACTTAAAACCAAGCAATTTTATTTCTAAAGAAGCAAGTAAAGCATACCTTATAAATAGTGCATCGGCAACTATATTTTCTTTACCTTGCTTGTACTTAATGACATAAGGAAACACTTCATTGCATTCACTCCACTTAGCATGGCGTTTATTCAACTTGTTCTGTCCCTTCAAGTGCTTCAATGCTTCATGATCTGTGTGAATCACAAACTCCTTAGGTAGCAAATAATGCTGCCAAACATCGAGTGCACCCACAACAACATAAAATTCCTTGTCATAAGTTGGATACTTCAGGCTAGCTCCATTCAACTTTTCACTAAAATAGGCTATTGGCTTCCCATCTTGCATTAAAACAGCTCCAATACCTACACCAGAAGCATCACAATCAATTTCAAAAGTATTGGAAAAATCTGGAAGTGAAAGAATGGGAGATGAAGTTTGTCCTTTAGCATATAAATGCTTTTTCTTATTGTTCTCCCTAATGAAACTTCACGTTCTTCTTTGCAAGCTCATTGAGTGGTGCGGCAAGGGTACTGAAGTCCTTGACAAACCTCCTATAAAAGCTTACAAGCCCATGAAAGCTCCTCAGGTCACTAACATTCTTTGGTGTTGGCCACTCCTTAATTGCTTTCACCTTGTCTTCATTAACCTGAATTCCATTTGCACTAACAACAAAACCAAGAAACACAAGTTTATTTGTGCAAAAATCACACTTAGCAAGGTTAGCATATAAATAATTCTCATGCAAAACCATCAATACCATTCGAACATGTTCAACATGATCATTCAAGCTCTTACTATAAATTAGAATATCATCAAAGTATACTACCATAAATTTTCCAATTTACGCACGCAAAAAATGGTTCATTAGTCTCATAAAAGTACTTGGTGCGTTAGTTAAGCCAAAAGGCATGACCAACCACTCATACAAACCAAATTTAGTTTTGAATGTTGTTTTCCACTCATCACCTATATTCATTCTAATTTTGTGATAGCCACTTCTCAAATCAATTTTAGTAAAGATAACACTACCATGCAATTCATCTAACATATCATCTAATCTAGGAATAGGATGATGATATTTAATGGTAATCTTGTTAATTGCATGACAATCAACACACATACGCCAAGACCCATCTTTCTTAGGGACTAACAAAACAGGAACAACACATGGGCTAACATAACCTTTACTTAGTAATTCCTTAACTTAGCATTGCAACTCTTTGGTCTCCTCGGGATTGACTCTATAGGCTGCTCTATTTGGAATGGATGACCCCGGCACAAAGTCAATTTGGTGCTCTATCCCCCTTAGTGGTGGCAACGCACTAGGTAACTCCTCGGGAAACACATTGTCAAACTCCTGCAAAACACTTACAAACACACTAGGCAGAGAAGAGTTAAGATTACTAGTGTTAAATAAAGTTTCCTTATACATATGTACAAGTACTTGCCTATTTTCACTCAAAGCCTTTCTCATATCTCGCTCTCTAACTAAGAAAGTCACTTTTTTCTCACTTGCCTCCCTTTTTCTTGTGCCTTACACATTCTTTTGCTCACATTCTTGCGCAAACCCTCACTAAACTCTCCTTTTACCACTCTTTGCTCTCGCCCTTCATTATTTTCCACACAACTCCCCTTTTGCATTCGGTCCTTTACAACTTTTTGTAATTGACAAACTTCTTTAGGACTTAATGGTGCCAAAACATACGGTTTTCCATCCATTACAAGAGAATAAGCATTGGTTCGACCATTATGAATTACAGATCTATCATATAACCATGGTCTACCTAGCAACATATGACATGCATGTATGGGAACAACATCACATAGTACCTCATCATGATACTTCTTTATACTAAATGCAACCCGTACTTGCTTAGTAACTCTAATTCCACTTTGATCATTGAGACATTGCAAGGTGTATGGCTTAGGGTGCTTAATAGTTGGAAGCTTAAGTTTATCAACCATCATAGCACTTGCTACATTAGTACAACTACCCCCATTAATGATTAAACTACAATTAGCATCATGGTTTTGTACTTTACATGTAGTATGGAATATGTTTTCCCTTTGAGCATCATCATCAACTGGTTGTAAATTAAGAGCTCTAAAGGTTAAAAGTACATTACTAACCTCACCCAATTGCAGATCATCACAATCCTCCAACTCAGGCATGTCTAGGTAATCCTTCTCACCAGGTTTGGATTCTTCATCACTCTCAAAGACCACTTCACCACTTCGAATTGCCATGGTTTGCTTGTTTGGACATTGGGAAGATATATGCCCATAACCCAAACACTTGAAGCATTGCACTTTCTTTGATTTGAGGTCACTTTGCGTCATTGGCTTAGTGTTAACATCAACTTTAGGGGCTGCCTTGATGTCCTTTGATGCCTTACGACCCTTTGTTAGGGGCTGGTTGCTCCCTTTCCATGTGTTACTCCATTTTGAGCTAGGGGCAGCACTTCTGCTCTTATTTTTAATTACTTTTCCACCTTTACGGCCATGTACAACATGTCCTCCATCTCTACATAATGCTGCAATTCAATTATGTTAGCAATATCATGGTTCGAACCAGGCAGAAATCTTGCCATTATGGCTTCCCTATCCTCATCTATATTGGCTCTAATCATAGCTATCTCCATAGATTGCCAATACTCCTCAAAACTCTTACTACCTTGTACTAAATTTTATAACTTGTTGTACAAATCCCTTTAGTAGTGCGATGGCACAAACCTTTTACGCATAAAGCGTTTAACCTCATCCCATGAACCAACTTCGGGTTCCCTATAATGCCTACGACCACTCACCAATTGATCCCACCAAATGGCAGCATAATCATAAAATTTAACAACAACAAGTTTAACATTTTTAGACTCACTATAGTTATGACATTCAAAAACCCTTTCAACCTTCTTTTCCCACTCCAAATAAGCTTTGGGGTCACTCATACCATGAAAAGATGGTATTTTCATCTTAATACTACCCAAATTAGTGTCAATTTTGGGTTGGAAATTATGTCTAGACCCTTTAGACTTACTTTCTAGGTCATTATCAAAACCATCCCCTTTAGACGTTTAGGCATATCATTCAATAACCTAGTTAATTTGTCATCTTGTTTTTGAAATTGTCTTTGCATATGTTCTACTACATCTCTTAATGTAGAAGCTAAATTTTCCAAAGTCAATGGATGTTCAAATCACACGGTTAACCCAAAAGACTAGAAAAGAAAACAAAAAAAAGACATGATCAAGTGTTATACTCTACAGGCTTCTTATAGTCAAAGGTAAAACAAGAAAAGATCACTCCCTCACGTGTTTCACTCACAAAGAATTGAATTCCTTATAGAAATTAAATCAAATTGTTCTAGTTATCACCAAAATAAGTTTTTCACAACCTTTTAACGTTTATTAATTCTAAAGTTCAATAGAACACTCGTGAATTAATAAAACGAATTATAAGCGTGTGAACAAAACAAGCTTACAACTAATCGAACAAGACTCAATTAACTCAAAAGAAAAGCTTTTTAAGAGAAAACAAAAAAATTACCCAAATCAAAATTTCAAGAGTAAAGATCAGCTCCAATCAATTATGAAGAATTGTAGAATGAATCAATCAAGAATCAATTCTTCAAGAACTACCCAACACAAACGGTTAGGGTTAGTTTTCCGTTCCTTTTTTCTTTTTAGAAATCTGCCTTGGTATGCGGGCAGCAATAAAAATAGTATACTTTTCTTTTTATAATGATGCGAACAGAAATTGAGATGAAATAGAAGACAGAACCTTAATTGAAAAGAAAGTAAACCAAACTTACAAGTTTGGCTCTGATACCAAATGATACGAACTCGAACCGGATACGTTCAAACACCAAGATGAGCAGCGGTGAGAAACTCAAACTGATAAATGCTCTCCCTATTTAAGAGAAAGCACCCTTACCAATAAGTTCGAATTGTCGCCCCAAAACCTAACTTGAAAGTTTGCAATTGATTATGGAACTAACAAACTTAGCAATAGAACTACTAAGCCCTTTAGTTATAAATAGATGAAGAATGTTCAAACAACCCAAGAAACTAATAAAAAGTTAATTGATTGATCAAACATGTAGATGTGAAACTAAACTAAACAAGTTAATTTAATCTCAAGAAATTCAAGAGTTAACAACTCAAGGAAAATAAACTTCATTCAAAATGATATATTGATCTTATTCCTTTGGCCGAAATACATAGCTTTATTTATAGAGTCTTGAAATGATTCTAACCCTAAAAAGGACTAAGAGATAAGGAATAAAAATCAAACCCTGAAAGACTCCTAATATGCGGCTAATCTTATCCCTATAAGGAAGGATAAGATAAAGAGTAATCTAACCCTAATTAAAATCCTAAACTCTTGGGAGAAAGTTCTCTTTATCCAATACTTCCAAAAATAGAGGAAATTAACTAAAAATGGGTCCACTATGAATTTATCTTGAAAAATTCGAAGCTCTTTTTATAGGTTCCAGCAGCTCATAAATTGTAAGGCGTGGTCATGCCTTATTGACAATGATCTTCTGCCCTCATTTTGCGTAGCTCACAAGTTATAAGGCATGGTCACGTCTTATTGAAGATGAGCTTCTGCCTCAATTTTCATTAATAGCAATTACTGTCACTATCTTCAAGGCATTGTTATCATCATTAAAAGCACCATCATTAGCCATCTTCAAAACATGGTCCAAGTAAGAATTTAAGGCTTGCTTGAACTTCTTACTCCTTGCTCGTGTCATTGGTCCTCCATAGGTTAGTGGATCCATGCTAGTTGACTTAGATGCATCCTTGGTTGCATCAATTAACCTATCTTTTGTTGAGGCTATATCACAAATGCCCAGGTATGCGAGATTCCTAAAAGAGATTCTAAGCAATAAAAGGAAGTTGGAGGACTTGGGACTAGTGACAATAAATAAGGAGTGCTTAGCCATTCTTCAAAACAAGCTGCCAGTAAAGAGGCATGATCCAGGAGATTTATTGTTCCATGTATTATTGGTGATTTGCATATTAATAATGCTTTAGCTGATTTAGGAGCTAGAATCAATTTAATGCCTAATAGTTTGTTTGGAAAATTAGGTTTGAGTGAGCCAAAACCTACTAGGATGAGCATACAATTAGCGGATAGGATTGTGAAATTTCCTAGGGGAATAGTTGAGGATGTACTTGTTAAGGTAGACAAGTTTTTATTTCTTATTAGTTTTATTATTATGGATATGGAGGGTGAAGTACCGTACCTTTAATCCTAGGTAGACCTTTCCTTGCAATATTTAGGGTTGTTATAGATGTGTATGATGGGAAGTTATAGCTTAGAGTAGGTGATGAGACTATTACCTTTGACCTTAGCACTTCTATATGACATTCACTTAACCATGATGATACTATAGATTTTGTGGATGTTTTGGATGATATTGTGGGGTCTCAATTGCAGGAGATATTACTTGATGATACTTTGCAGGTGGCATTATAAGGTGAGGATGAGAAGGAGTTGTCCAACAAGGATGTGTTGGAACAACTTGCTTGTTTGCTAGCTAGTAAATTCAGCAGGTGTGCTGACCATTTTGTTGATATTGACAAGTCAGGGGTGCAAAAATTGAGACCATCACTTGAGGAACCACCAGCCCTAGAATTGAAGGAGTTACCTAAGTACTTGACCTATGCCTATCTGGATGAGGAGGAGGAGCTATCGGTGATCATTACAACTAATTTGACTCCTGAGGATAGGGAGATGACTTTAGCCTTTCTCAGGAAGTACTCTGAGGCCTTTGCATACAAGATTGCATACATTCTTGGAATCAATCCCAGCTATTATTCGCATAAGATCTTGATGGAGGATAGTTATAGGCCAGTGGTATAGCCATAGCGACGGTGAGCCTCAACATGAAGGAAGTAGTCAAGAAGGAGGTAATTAAACTTCTGGATGCAGGTTTGATTTAGGCACGGGTAGCAAGATTGGTAATTTATAAAATCAACCTTAGAATTCCATCACTTAGGTCCCCTTTGGGTTTGCTTATTTTGTTGTGATTGTCTTTCGATTGTCAGTTGCTATTTATTCCTTTATTTGCATTCATAATCATTAGTTAATTAATTTAGACTTCTCACACTATATTTCAGACTAGATAACATAGTGAACAATAGTAACTCTAGGTTCACCCGATCTCTAGGGATACGACCTTGATACTCACTAGTGCTAGGCCGCATCGATAGGTTCACTGCCTTAGGTGTAGGTTGCAAAAGTAGCCCATCAAGTTTTTGGCATCGTTGCCGGGGATTAAATAACGGTGAACTAGAGTGAATTTTTTTTATGTTAATTTAGTCATTATCTGTTTATTTAATTATTTTTTATTCTTTAGTTAATTATTTTTTGTTGATTGGTGGTTGTTTGGTTGTCGGTTTCAGGTAGTTTATGACTAGGAGCTCTAACCCTGACCTCATAGAACCCTTATCTGACCAGGAGGGCTCTCTCAGATTATTGAGACGACATTTGCAGGCAGTTGAGGAGGAGGACAGAGTTATAGTTCAGGTTCAAGGAGCGGACGTGATCGAGAACCACAACCCCCATATCGATGACGATCAGAGGACGATGTACGAGTTTGCTCGACCATCTTTGGATGGGATGAAAACTACTATAGTCAGACCTGTTGTAGCAGCCAACAACTTTGAAATAAAAGCCAATGTTATCCAGATGATCCGACAGAGCATGCAGTTTAGAGGATTGCCCAGTGAGGATCCCAATGCTCATATCTTCAACTTTCTGGAGATTTGTAATACGTTCAAAATAAATGGAACAACCGATGACGACATTCGACTGAGATTGTTTTCATTTTCCTTGAGGGACAGAGCCAAGAGATGGTTGCAATCTCTTCCACAGCAGACAATTACTACCTGGAAGGCGTTGGCCGAAAAAATTTTATATAAGTATTTTCCTCCCGCTAAAACTGCTAAACTTAGAAATGACATATCTTCTTTTGTGCAGTTTGATGATGAAAGCATGTACGATGCATGGGAGAGGTTTAAGGACCTTTTGAGATGCTGCCCACATCACGAATTGCAAGTGTGGATGCAGGTTCAAACTTTCTACAGTGGGTTGAACCTTACGATGAGGCAGATGGTGGACGCTGCAGCAGGTGGAGCGCTAAATAGTAAGAAGCCCGAGCAGGCTCAGAATTTGATAGAGAAAATGGCCATGAACAATTATCAGTGGCAATCCTCTAGGAGCCGACCAGGAAGACAAGGAGTGGTTAACCAAGTAGATTCTACACCTGCCTTGGCAGCTCAGGTGGAGCTTCTGACCAAGAAGATTAACCAACTCTAGATGCCGGTTCATGCAGCGAACATTAGCCGCGAGTTTTGTGGTGGCCCGCACTACAGTGCGAACTGTACTACGGGAGGTATGTTTGCTTCATCTTTCTCTTTTTTTCCATCTATTTCTGCTGTGTCTTCTGATGTTGAGCAGGTTGACTATATGGGGAATGCCCCAAGGCAGCAGAACGATCCTTACAGCAACACATACAACCTTGGGTGGCGCAATCATCCCAACTTCAGTTGGAGGAACAATAATGCTTAGGGTCCACCTGGTTTTCAGAGACTTCATCAGCAGCTGCAGCAACAGCCAACTAGGCCTGCACAAGTTCCTCCTCCACTAGAAAAGAAGTCAAATTTAGAGGAGCTTATGATGAAGTTTGTACCGTCTTCGGAGATGAGGTTCCAATAAATTGATAGTCACTTAGGAACCAGCAGGCCTCGATCCAGAACTTGGAGACCCAGATTGGCCAAATCTCTAAGATGTTGTCTGAGAGGCAACAAGGAGCGCTCCCTAGCACCATTGAGTCTAACCCGAGGGAGCACGTGAATGCCATCACTTTGCGTTCAGGTAAGTTAGTTTCAGCTCCTTCTAAGCCTATTTTTTACGACTCCACTATTGATGTGCAGGTTGAGGCGAGCAGCAAGGTTAGGGAACCTAAGGGATAAAAAGTGAAATCAATTCCAGTCAAGGAATATCAACCTAAGACTCCTTATCCTGCTAGAGTCAAACAGGTAGAGGCGCAAGAGCAGTCAGTAAGTTTTTAGATATTTTTAGACAACTACATATTAACTTACCTTTTATTGATGCATTAGAGCAGATGTCGAAGTATGCCAAGTTCTTAAAGGACATACTTAGCAGAAAAAGGAAGTTGGAGAAGGTAGCCTATGTTCAGCTTAACAAGAAGTGCTCAGTGGTGTTTTAGAGCAAGTTTCCAAAGAAACGTCACAATCCACGAAGTTTCACTATTCCTTGCACTTTAGGTAATTTGTGTGTTGATGATGCATTAGCTAATTTGGGGGCTAGCATAAATGTCATGCCCACTATTTTATTCAATAAGCTAGGTTTGGGGGAGGCAAAATCCACTAGGATGTGCATTCAATTAGCTGACCGTTCTGTTAAGCTTCCTAGGGGAATTGTGGAGAATGTGCTAGTCAAGGTAGATAAGTTCATATTTCCTGTGGACTTTGTGGTTATGGATATGGATAATGAGCATGGTGTACCATTGATTTTAGGGAGACCTTTCCTTGCCACAGCTAGAGCTAAAATAGACGTATTTGAAGGAAAGTTAGAACTTAATGTAGGGGAGCGGACAATTCTGAAGAAATGATAAGATATGGGTAAGAGTTCTTGTAGATCTCCCTACAAAGTAGAAATGAAAAATAGGAATTATCCCAAGGTATGCTATAATAAAAGAACTTTCTTGAATTGGCTTTCTATAGGCACTTGCCCCTGACTCTTGACCTAGCTCTATTACGAGCGCTATGATATTATATTACTATTCTTTATCCCCCATTTGATAGTTCTTCCACCGACCATGTTCATGCCATTTGTAATATTGATGGAATTGGTCCTGCATGTAATAAACAACCACAGGACGTACAAATGGATGATACTATACGTGTTTCTTTCCTTGTTGATATGTGTTATTTATCTGAAGAAAACAACTTGTATCAATTTGATACTTTATGCTATGATAGACCTAAGAAGGGTAGTTGCAAGTTTGTTTTTGACAGGTCACTTAGCCAGAATTCAGAGTGGATGAATGGGCATCCTGACTCGATGCGGAGAGCACCTCCTTGGTCATCTACCGCACACATCGGGCCCCAGCTTACATTGAGCCCACCTTCTCAATTTGCCTGCGATGCAGGAATACTGCTGCAGAGTCCAGCTAGACGACTCGAATAAAAAGAAGCGCCTTCGGGAGGCATTCCCGAATCTATTTATGTTTTTTGAGTTTTTCTTTAGACATCTTTTATTATTTATTTATTTCTCTAGTTTGATATCTCAGTTTAATATTAATTTGTTTTATTTTGAGACGATTTTAGTTTATTGAACCTTTTTACTAGATGTTGCTTGGAATGTGTAATTCTTGAGTTTTGCAGAAGTTAACCTACTCGACGCTCATACGCAATTTGGAGGACTAACATATCTTAAAGTGTTAAAGCACAGATCAAGGTAGGAAGCTCGGTGACCCGATATGGCAAAGGAAACTCTGAAAACCTCCCCTTCACCATGGTTTCCGTGGCCATCACAGGCTGCAACACCAGGCCGTGCCCATCAGCACGGCCTGAGTCAAGCCCGTGATGAAAGACACATGAAGATTTGGGGAATTTTGGCCATTCAGTACGGCTTTCGAAGGCATCACGGATGGCAATACCAGGCCATGCTGATGGGCACGGCCGTGCCCCCGCCCGTGCCAAATTAGTGAAAATCAAAGCATAAGGGCTCGTACGGTGAGTCGGTAGTGCCGATCGGCCTGACCATGCACTTCTATCGACCCCGCACCTATATGAAGAAGGCCTCAAAAAAGTTTTTGCCACCCCTTTTCTAAAGCTCCAAGGTGTGGTTTTCTTCTATTTCTCTCATCCTCCCTATTTTTTTCGACAATTCCAAGTAAGTATCTTCACTTTTTGCTTTTGTTTGTTTTTAATTTAGTTTTTCTTTTATGCATATACTTTATTTAGGACATGCTAGTATGTTTTAGTAGTTTTTATGTTGTTGCACTGCTTTAAAATGACCTCAATTAGATTTAATCTATATTAGTTGTTATGATTACTTTGAAGTTGATTATGAAATTGATAAGTGTAGGGTTTGCTTAATTAAAGTTTGTTATGGTATTCCATTATGAATAAGTGTTTTTGTGTTAGTTGGTGCACGATAAAGTAGTTTACAATGTATGGGTTAGTTAGTTTATGCAGGAGATTAAGGCTTTAGTCTTTCATTAAGTCTAAAGTTTTCTGTTAGTCAAATCATAGCCGTTATACTGTCCAATTTTCAGTAGAAATTTTGATTAACTTAATTTCTTGTACAAATAACTAATGATTCATTGCATCAGGCAATATGATGAACCGTGATCAATCCCGTTGGAAGCAGCCAAATCGAGTTCCTACCAACAAGCGATCGCCTGCCAAATGAACATCTTCCTCCACAGCACCAGAACCAGCACTAGTACAAGCACCAGAACCAGCCCCAGCACCGCAAGAGCAACTAGTCCGAGCTCGAAGAGCACCTGCTGTGAACCCACCTACACCTGGTCATCATCCATTGTGGACATTTCCTAATGCAGAAAATGAGAGTCGGTTCCAAGTCATGAGGTGGAAGCAAGTGATGGTGGGTCGTTGCATCGACTTCGCATCCCTGGATAGAGTGGGATTGGTTTAGGATGTACGCACTCTGTTCGAGACTCTGTCGTATGTGTGATTCTTTGATATCATTGAACCAACCTACCGTGAGCTTACAATTGAGTTCCTCAGGACCTTCTTCCTGCAGTAACAAATCACAAACTGGCATCAGCCTGATGCAGTTTATTTCAGACTTGGGGGAAGAGAGTTCTCAATGTCAGTCCCGCAATTCGGCATGAATTTGGGATTATAGATTGAAGAGGAGATTTCAGGGGAGGAGTATCAGGGATGCCTCTACATCCACCCAATTTCCCACGACACCATGTGGGACTCATTGGTACTTAGGCCGGAGACGTACTACCTAAGCAGGTCTAAGGCGTCTAGCCTTCCAGATCATCTTTGATATCTTCATACCTTATTAGCCTACACCATTACAGGCAGAGGAGATAGTTTTGGAGCAGTGACACAGACCGATGTCTTCATCCTCTGGGCTATTGATGTGCGTAAAATACACACATCTAAATGGGGTTTTTAAGATTGATTTTATGGACATTTGGATGTGAATTGGTCTCAACACTCACCTTATACATATGTTTGTGTGCATTAGGTCCAAAAGAGGTCAAAGGATGAAAAAGGAAAGAATTGGAGCATAATTGGACGTCAAAGTCAAAACGAGCTAAGTACGAGCATGAGGAAGGCCGAACATGGCCGTGTTGATCAGTTCTCAACACGTCTAAACATGGGCCGTGTTACCAACACGGGGACAAACACGGCCGTGTTGGACATCAAAGAAGAAGTAGATTTTAGGGAGCATGGCCACAGAGAGTAACACGGCCAGGAACACCATCCCGTGTTGAGAACACGGCCAGGAACACGGCCGTGTTGGAAGCGTGGGGGGTATTAATTAAAAGAACGAAAAGAAGAGAAAAAGAGGAGGCTAGGGTTAGAACGTCCCAAAACCCTAATTTTTCTCTCCCTAAGGGTTTTCCGAAAGTACGAAACCAAGGGAAAAGGAGACTTGGATCAAGGTTTCAATCGGATTTCCTTGAAGGATCGAAGATTGGGCAAGGTTCGTTGATTGATTTTCAAATCGAGCAAGAGGAACAAGAATCGATTCAATTAGATAAAAGGATTTGGGGCTGTTTACTCTCATCCAAGGGTGTAATCCGGTTTTCTCTACCTTTGCTTATTGTTGTAATTGAATTCTTGTATATTTTGAGAATGAACATGATTAGCTAGATTGATTTAATCCATTGGGATTTCTTTACTATGTTGGCTTGATATTATATTGTTGGATTGTTCGAGTTGGTTTTGTATTCTTCTTGTTTTCAGTATTAATAAGATTATGCATTATTCATGAGACGTTGTGAATTGTGATGTTTAGATTGCTTTATGAGATTGAGAAATCCGTTTGGCAATTGGAATTTTGAATAACAAGAACTGGTTAATAATCGCTTAGAGATAAGGATAATTAACTAGCCGGATTAAGAATTAACAAAGCTTAATAGAGGCGGATTAAAGCTTAATGCTAATTTAAGAATCAATCGTTAGGAAGAGATTCCAACTTTAGGTTATTAGGTTTAGGAATTCGGTTATCTCGAGAGAAACCGAATTGATTAAGAATTCATCCATGGGTAGCATAATTAGACTCACTGATCCTTTATCTTTTGTTTGATTGCCAACTAGTTTAGATTCCCTTTGGGTTTGTCTTCTTGTCTTGATTATTTCACTTATCAATTACTCTTGCATCTCCCTTAGAACTTAGCTCGTAGTTAATAGTTAGTTTAGAATTTATTCATCTTCCATTTTAGGTTAATATAACAAAGAACAAAGGAGTAACTCGGGCTTTCGCTTTCCGAGGAATCGACCTTGATACTCGCCATTAGTGCTAGGCGCATCGATAGGTACACTTGCCTTAGATTGTAGCTAACACGAGTAGCACCATCAAGTTTTGGCGGCCGTTCTTGGGAATTATATGAAAACTATAGTGAAATTTGCTATTTGTTAATTTAGCCATTTTTTTCTTTCTTATTATTTAATGATTTTTTTTATTTATTTATTTTATTTTATTTGTACATATTTATTTAGTTTAAGTTTATGATTCAGATAGTGAATGATAAGGAGGTTCAATGATAAACTCAAACTCTTTGTGTGACGCATTGGAAAATGGGATTAGGAACCAAGAGAGTGCTAAAAATTGGGATACCCGTGCATCTTTAGAAGCTCGAGTGGAATCGTTTTGCGAGACTCACGATCAACTCTCCACTCCTATCCTTTCATCTCAAGTTTTTTATGAATTTTGTTGTGGTTTACATTTGAGTAATGATTGTCCATTGTGCGGTGATTTTACTCCTTATTCTTATAGCTGTGAGCGAATTGAATTATACGGGCAATTGGCCAAGTGACTCGTATGGAAGCACCTATAATCAAGAGTGGAGTACTCATTCACCCTATGGATGGAGCTTAGATGGCCCGGAACCACGGAATCTGACAACCACATTACTCTTGCCCTTTAACTCAAGATGAAGAGTTAGTATCGGAGGAGGCGATGATGAGGTTCATTACAAGTTTGATGATAGATTCCAATAAGCGGAGAGGATACTTGAAGATCAACAAGCCTCGATTAATAACATAGAGCATCAAGTAGGCTTAATCTTCAAGTTACTAGGCCGAAGAGCAATCGAGAACTCTATCAAACGCTCTTGAATCCGAGGAACATTTGGTAGCCGTCACTGCGTTCGGGTGAGAATTTTTCTGGTTTATCTATTATGTTTGACGATGATGCTTATGTGCGGGACGATTTCTTGAACATGGAGATGGAACCCGAGGAAAGGAAGAGGCAAACATAATTCCTCCGAAAGACTATCAGCGGGAATGTCTGATTGATGATCTTTGAGTTGCGATTAGAGGAATTGTTGGTAGATTTTCCACAAGTCCCTTGATGATGGAAGATGAGCACGAGTTATCCAATGAAGAAGTCTTGGAGGAGCTCGAGTTTCTTCTAGCAAGTGAACCAAGCCGGGGGTGAGAAAACCATTAACACTCTGAAGAGATTGCCCGACCATCGATCCTTCCAATTATTGAAACTCCGACTTTCAAATTGGAAGAGCCCTGAAACATCATGACTACGTTCAATTATCACGAGGGCGAGTCTTGCCCATCATCTTGGCGACTTGCTTGATAGTCGGGAAGAGGAAATCGATGATTATCCCTCTAGCGGATACTTGAAGCCATTTGCTTGGAGGAAGGATGGATGGTCGTCAATCCCCACCATTTGCTTTTCACCATGACTCCGGTAAGAAGACTCATCATATCAAAAGAAGCGCTTTTGGGAGGCACCCCAAATTCTATTTTCAATTTGAATACTTTACCCTTGCATTGTGAACTTAGTTGATTAGGTTTTATAGTTGGTTTTTGTTAAGTTTTATTTATGTTGAGTGTATGAGTTGAGGACTTATTGGTTTTGCAGGTGAGAATGAGTGAGAAAGTGCTGAGAATCGCAACTTTTACATTTCCTGGAGAGCAACACGGGCGTGTTCAAGACCGTGTTAGTGAACACGTCCCGTGTTCTAATTGAAGAAAATCAAACTAAGATGAACACGTCCACAGAAGCTAACATGGTAATTTATGCCCTGCCGTGTCCATAACACGTCCCTGTGTCCAAGACCATGTCCATGACACGGGCGTGTTCTCAGAAGTGGTAAGTCAGCACGTTTTAATTCGCTTAACACGGCCTGATATCCTGACCGTGTTCATGAACACGTCCCCTGTTGGAGAACACGGGCGTGTTCCGCACACTGCTTATATATACCACTTCATTCAAAATCTTCAAAAAGAAAAAAAATTTGCGCTCCCCTTAGTTTGGCAATTATCTCCTCTCTTACTCTTTCACTTCTTATTTCTCATTTCGAAGGCTTTGGATATTGCGTTTGTCAAGTAAGTACCCTCCAACTTCATTTTTTATTATTTTATTTTGATATTAGTTCGAATTTATATTTTCTTTGTGTTGGAATTTTGTGTTTCAATTTTTTTTTTTATTTCCTTATTTTATTATTTGGTGTATGCATTTACATTCATGTTTGTGCTTAATTTTCTTTTATTTTCTTTAATATAGTTTATATACTTAACTTGCTCATATTTTCCGTTTTTCTTTTCTACCATTATTTATGATTGTGATTAATTCCTTATTTTTCTCTTTATTATTATTGTCGGTCACTAAACAATAGGCTCTGTCATAGATAGTCAACTCTGTTTGTGTCTGTTTTATATTAGCATGTTGGTTTGCCTTGTGATGGATTATGGCGAAGTAAACTCCATATGGATGAATTGCAAATTTAATTGGTTAGCATCGGTTGGCAGTGTTGTGGATTAAATTTTCTTTGCAGGACATTGAGCAGTTTAATTTTATCGAGTTAAATCATTTGGTTTATCCATTTTATGCCGTTATCTTTTGAATTTTGTTGATCCTTAGTACTAAAAGTTTCCTTTTTCGGTACCATGTCCACGGACGAGGATCGGGGAGTTTACAAGAGGAGGCGGACCGATGGTTCCTCTTCCTCTCGATCATCAGGCGTTGCACCGACTAGTTCAGGCCAAATTAGACCACCGCAGCGCCATTAATTCCTACTTTTCCAAGGGCAGCCCACCTTTGAGTAGAGATATCAATCGATGAGGCACAAAGATTTGGGAAAGGCGTGGGATAGGCCAGCGGCGCCTTGGAGGCTATCGGACTTGCAGTGCGATCATGATATCTTGAGACGCCCCCATTTCAACATTTCTTTGACATTGTTGAACCAACATATAGGGAGTTGTTGTGGAGTTTGCCAGTACTTTCTTTCTGCAAAGCCAATTCGCGAGACTTCCAACAACCGGATGCGATCGATTTCGGACTAGCAAGGCAGACTTTCACGATGAGTGTCACAGTTTAGGGTACACTTAGGCTTGTGGGTGAGGAGGATGCGGTGGAGAGGTTTATAGTCATTTGTATACACATGCACGGTGTGTCATATCCGCAGATGTGGTGAGATTTCGATGACCAGGGTTCTGATGCCAGTCAGGCGTCTAACTTGCATGAGGGTACGGTACTTGCATGCATTCTTGGCTAGGACCATCAATTTGGCGGGGGAGATAGTGGTGGTGTAGTTACCCGGTAAACTGTTTATACTTTCGGCATGCACGGCACGGTCTGTCGACATGGGTATTTATTGGCGGACGGTCGGTGCCTGCAATAACTCAAAGAAGGTATTTTTCTGTTTTGGGACTTACATTACTCATTGGCTAGGAGCTTAGGAGTTTTGGAGGAAGCGATACCACATTTGGCGAGTACGGGGGTGATGGAAACGTTGGGACTTCCCGGATGGTTAGTATGGGGATGGTGACTCGTAGGCGGTCCGTAGGACCGAGTATAGGCCCGAGGAATGCTCTCTTGGCGGCCTTTCGAGAGGGTGAGCGCCCCACGAGCCCATGGTACACAGGATGTCCCACCTTCTTCCGATATTCCGAGTCTTCCTCCAGGACCGTCTACTTGACTCCTTCTAGGTCTTCTTGTTGTTTTAGGAGTCTCCCCAATTGAGTTTAGAGAGCTGCGGCTTAGAGTGCGAAGTTGGCGGAGGAGTAGCGGCATTTCATTCGACAAGAGGCTTTTCAACGGGACATTTCTGACATCAGTCGAGTTTGAGCCGGATGATGGCTCGGTTGAGAGGCGGAGGGCTATGCTTCAAGCCCCGATTGAAAGGCGGGGAGGTAGGTTAGAGGCCTCTATGGCCAATGACATGTTCGATGATATTTTTGCTACAGACTTTGCACTGCCTGTCCACGAGCCGGGTTCCGAGCGAGCCATTTTGACATCCCTCTAGCGGATGATCTAGGTAGCCCTCCCTCTTGTTGAGCACCCTTCAACACGGCTGACTGACGAGCCTCCTATTGGCCAGCTGCCCTGCTGATCCACTAGCTCCTGCATGTGACACTACTTAGATCCTCGGAGAGCGGCCACTCCTCCACCCACAGACCGGCCGTACGATATACCGATGCACCTCTTTTCACTCCGGAGCCATAATCAGTGCAGTATTAGTTTCTTTTTCCTTTTTCATTTCATATATTTTGTACACTGAGGACAGTGTGTCCTTCAAGTGTGGGGTGGTGATATCAATATATACTTACTTTCATGTTCTATTATTTTGTATATGAAATTTAGTTCCTTTTCTAGTGTATATATCGCATTTCATTTATTCCATCTCAATTATTTGTTTATTCTTTGTGTAATTTTTTTGTAAAATTTTGAAAAATTTTCACTTTGTTTCGATGCTCTTACTGTTGACTTGCTTTTGAAATCCTGTTTATGTCCATGTGATCGGGTAAAACCGATAGTGTTGAGTCTTGCGGAAGAATGTAAGATAATTAGTTTGAGTTTTGCACTAAGTTGCTTTGGTCTATTTAATTCTGTTTTGATGATTTTTATTTGGAACCTACTCAAAAAGCACATTTGTGAGAAATTGAGCCTAAATTGTAAGCATACACGTTATATGCTTTTATTTATTTCTTGTTGAGAGTGCCAATTACTATTTTTACTTTTAGAACTTGCTCGGTAATGCTTATGAGGGCCACAATGAGAGTTTAACACTTTGGTATGATAGAGGCACTTAGGTTTTTCATTCTAGCCAAATAGCCTTCATTCGTTTATTGATTCTGTAGATAACCCCCTCTTTCACCATTTTCTATCATATTTCATTGCCACTTAGTTTTATTCTGCTTTGGGTTATGATTTTGCACATGAGTTATTTTTATTGGGAATTTTTATCTTGGGAATAGCTTTGGAATCTTGTAGCAGCTTACTTCAATCCAAAAAGAAATTCACTCTATTATGTGAATGTTCTTCCCTTATGAAAAAAAAAAAAGAATAAGAGGGAAAGGTGATGAAAAGAAAGAAAGTAAGTGAGCTAAACATTTTGACTTGATTCCTATTTCCCACCTTGGACTACTATCCATTGTTTACCCCTTGTGATCATTGTGACTTGTGTGCATGTTATGTATTTCATTGCAGAACACCATAGGTTCAACTCTGACCAAATTTACCTACCCTTACCTAATCCCCATTACAACCCTTATAAAGACCTCTTCACATGGTTGTTGACTCTCCATAAGTGGTAGGAGTAGGATTTAAGAGCAAGCATATAGTAAGTAAGGCAGTAGTTGATGCATTGAGCGATTAAACACTACCCTTTAAACACTTTGAGTGATTTAGAGTGAATCTGGTGAGGAGATGGTTCTGAATAATTTCATAGAGACAGTATTTTGTGAATTATTGGCATCTTGGTTGTGATACTTAAATTGATTGCTTCGTTTCTTTTTGTTTGACTTGTGCTTGTTAAGGATATGTGCAGGAACTCTCTAGCTTGTTTGTCAGTTTAAGTATTGTTCCTTAGTGGTTTATTTTCCTTATTTTACTTTTGATTGCTTGAGGACAAGCAATGAGCTAAGTGTGGGGTTATTTGATGTGCGTAAAATACACACATCTAAATGGGGTTTTTAAGATTGATTTTATGGACATTTGGATGTGAATTGGTCTCAACACTCACCTTATACATATGTTTGTGTGCATTAGGTCCAAAAGAGGTCAAAGGATGAAAAAGGAAAGAATTGGAGCATAATTGGACGTCAAAGCTGCCGAAACGAGCTAAGTACGAGCATGAGGAAGCTAAACATGGCCGTGTTGATCTCGACCGGCCGTGTTCTCAACACGGTCACAAACATGGGCCGTGTTACCAACACGGGGACAAACACGGTCGTGTTGGACATCAAAGAAGAAGTAGATTTTAGGGAGCACGGCGACAGAGAGTAACACGGCCAGGAACACCATCCCGTGTTGAGAACACGGCCAGGAACACGGCCGTGTTGGAGGCGACAGGGGGTATTAATTAAAAGAACGAAAAGAAGAGAAAAAGAGGAGGCTAGGGTTAGAACGTCCCAAAACCCTAATTTTTCTCTCCCTAAGGGTTTTCTGAGCTAAAACCAAGGGAAAAGGAGACTTGGATCAAGGTTTCAATTAGATTTCCTTAAAGGATCGAAGATTGGGCAAGGTTCGTTGATTGATTTTCAAATCGAGCAAGAGGAACAAGAATCGATTCAATTGGAGTAAAAGGATTTGGGGCTGTTTACTCTCATCCAAGGGTGTAATCGGGTTTTCTCTACCTTTGCTTATTGTTGTAATTGAATTCTTGTATATTTTGAGAATGAACATGATTAGCTAGATTGATTTAATCCATTGGGATTTCTTTACTATGTTGGCTTGATATTATATTGTTGGATTGTTCGAGTTGGTTTTGTATTCTTCTTGTTTTCAGTATTAATAAGATTATGCATTATTCATGAGACGTTGTGAATTGTGATGTTTAGATTGCTTTATGAGATTGAGAAATCCGTTTGGCAATTGGAATTTTGAATAACAAGAACTGGTTAATAATCGCTTAGAGATAAGGATAATTAACTAGCCGGATTAAGAATTAACAAAGCTTAATAGAGGCGGATTAAAGCTTAATGCTAATTTAAGAATCAATCGTTAGGAAGAGATTCCAACTTTAGGTTATTAGGTTTAGGAATTCGGTTATCTCGAGAGAGAAACCGAATTGATTAAGAATAGTCCACGGGTAGCATAATTAGACTCACTGATCCTTTATCTTTTGTTTGATTGCCAACTAGTTTAGATTCCCTTTGGGTTTGTCTTCTTGTCTTGATTATTTCACTTATCAATTACTCATGCATCTCCCTTAGAACTTAGCTCATAGTTAATAGTTAGTTTAGAATTTATTCATCATCCATTTTAGGTTAATATAACAAAGAACAAAGGAGTAACTCTAGGCTTTCGCTTTCCCGAGGAATACGACCTTGATACTCGCCATTAGTGCTAGACTGCATCGATAGGTACACTGCCTTAGATTGTAGCTAACACGAGTAGCCCCCATCAGCTATGCAACATCAGAAGAAGTTGGACTTGGGATATTTGTTGGCTCGTCAAGTCCGATCATTTATAGTAGACGCCCAGAAGAAGATGCACTGTTGTTTTGGCCCGTACGTGACTAGGTTAGCCAAGAGAATGGACGTATTAGACGATTGTCTGTCAGAGCTTTCAATTATTGGTGACATGAAAGCACTAGGGATCAGACAAATGATCAACATGTAGATGATCACGACTACTAGACACCCACATGGTATAGAGTACAGGCTTGTGAACACCATAGTTAGGGAGGCTAGAGAGGCAGCGGCTAGAGGAGCCCAAGATCTGTCGGCTAGGATCCCGGATGTCAAGATCCCCAACCTAGCTAGAGTGTTTATGCCTCCATCTAGAGCCTCATCCTCTTATTCTGCAGGGACATCGAATGCTCAGATTAGTGCTTTGGCTGGCCGACTAGATCGAGTCTATGATCTACAACAGCAGCACCATACTCAGTTTGTGCAGTTTCAAGAGGAGACTAGGGCACAGCTTGGCGGAATGAACACCATGGTTCAGCAGCTTATGAACGAGTTAGAGGGGCAAGCCACCCAGTTGGACTTCCTAGTGAAGCAAATGAAAAAGTTGATGGACGCTAGAGCACAAATCAGCGACTCATCGATGAGATGGAGTTCGATCTGGCAGGCTGCTTCATAGACCCTGATCCACCGCAGCCCTCTGTTCCTCATCTTCAAGCAAGTCCAAGCAGTGACAATACACCATCAGCCGATTCCTAGCAAAAAAAAATTGTGCAAACTTTTCTTTTTCCTTTTTCTTTTTATTTTCTTTCCTTTAATTTAATTTATTTTATTTTATTTTTTTTTCTTGCTTTTGTATGCTGAATTTTATGTTATTTCCTTTCATTTGTCTATGTTATGTTAAGTTATTTTAGCAAAATACTATGCTTCCCAACCTGAAAACTATGCATGATCTTCAATAACTATGATAGTCATATGCTTACCCAGTTTTAATCTTTCTAACATTGTGGACAGTGTTATACTTAAGTGTGGGGTAGGCACCTTAGTTTGTTATTATCTTGAGTTTTGTTTTAATCAAGTAGTTAATGATTTTCCTCTTTTGAATAGATACCCTTATAACTTTTATCGAATCTTGTTGGAAGAAGGAAATGAACGAATCTCTTAATTTCACTCGAGCTAGGTAAAACTGGTGTTTTTCCTCAATTTTTCCATTTTACTTTATCTCAGAAATAGAAAACTATTAATATTGCTGCTTGTTATTATGATTGATTATTTAAACTTTGATTTGAGAATTCATGCAATTTTGACCCACTCAAATGGTGACGTTTTGAGCCAAATTGGGCGTCTTTTTTTTTTATGCTCCTTTTCTTGTTGTTTAGTGAGCATTGCACAGAATCTTTGTTTCTAGAACTTGCTTTGTGATTCCTTTTGAGATTACATGAATTTTTTATAGTCATGAGATGATTTGGGCACTTAGGATTTACATAATTTGGCCAAAAGCCTAACCCTGTTTTCCCCATAGTGAACCAATTTTGAGCCTTAGCCTTTTCCTTTGTTGTGATTCACCTTTGACACTCACTTTATCACTTCCATTCATTTTACCATTCTTTCTATCGTTGTTGCTGGAAATTATGTAAGTTTATACTGCATTTCATTTTGGATCAAATTGCATTCCTTTTAGATATAATCACTAAGTTGCTAGAACTTTCATAGATGATCCCTTCAATCCAAATTGGATATTCATTCTTATTGCTTATGTCAATAACCACAGTAGCTCCTATATAAGTTGCTGTAATATTGATGTGCATAAAATACACACATCTAAATGGGGTTCTTAAGATTGATTTTATGGACATTTGGATGTGAATTGGTCTCAACACTCACCCTATATGTATGTTTGTGTGCATTAGGTCCAAAAGAGGTCAAAGGATGATAAAGGAAAGAATTGGAGCATAATTGGATGTCAAAGCTGCCGAAACGAGCTAAGTACGATCATGAGGAAGCGGAACATGGTCGTGTTGGTTTCAACACTGGCCGTGTTCCCAACACGGGCACCAACACGGCCGTGTTGGGTGTCATCAAACTTAAAAGAAAAATAAGTTCTTAGCGAGCACGGCCACAGAGAGTGACACGGCCAGGAACACCAGACCGTGTCCCCAACACGGCCAAGAACACGGCCGTGTTGGAGGCGACAGGGGTATTAATTAAAAGAACGAAGAGAGGAAAGGAGGCGGCTAGGGTTAGAACGTCCCAAACCCTAATATTTCTCTCTCTAAGGGTTTTCTGAGCTGAAACCAAGAGAAAAGGAGACTTGGATCAAGGTTTCAATCAGATTCCCTTTAAAGATTGAAGATTGGGTGAGGTTCGTTGATTGGTTTTCAAATCGAGCAAGAGAAACAAGGATCGATTCAAGATTGAGCAAGAGGAATTAGGGCTATTTACTCTCATCCAAGGGAGTAATCGGGTTTTCTCTACCTTTTTACTCATTGTTGTAATTGAATTCTTGTGGATTTTGATAATAAACATGATTAGCTAGATTGATTTAATCCATTGGGATTTCTTTACTATGTTGGCTTGATATTATATTGTTGGATTGCTTGGGTTAATTTTGTATTCTTCTTGTTTTCAGTATTAATAAGATAATGCATTATTCATGAGACGTTGTGAATTGTGTGTTTAGATTGCTTTGTGTGATTGAGAAGTCCATTTGGCAATTGGAATTTTGAATAGCAAGAACTGGTTAATAATCGCTTAGAGATAAGGATAATTAACTAGCCGGATTAAGAATTAACAAAGCTTAATAGAGGCGGATTAAAGCTTAATGCTAATTTAAGAATCAATCGTTAGGAAGAGATTCCAACTTTAGGTTATTAGATTTAGGAATTCGGTTATCTCGAGAGAGAAACCGAATTTGATTAAGAATTCGTCCACGGGTAGCATGATTAGATTCAACAATCCTTTATCTTTTGTTTGATTGCCAACTAGTTTAGGTTCCCTTTGGGTTTGCTCTCTTGCCTTAGTTATTTTAGTTATCAATTACTCTTGCATCTCCCTTAGAACTTAGATTGTAGCTATTAGTTGGTTTAGAAAGTATTCATCACTCATTTTAGGTTAATATAACAAAGAACAAAGGAGTAACTCTAGGCTTTCACTTTCCCGAGGAATACGACCTTGATACTCGCCATTAGTGCTAGACTGCATCGATAGGTACACTGCCTTAGATTGTAGCTAACACGAGTGGCACGCATCAAATATATATACACAGTATATATCAAAAAAAAAAAGAAATGAAAAAAGAAAAAAAAAAAAGAGAATTAAGTATTCCTTTAGTTCATTTCGAGCATCATCTTATTGTTGGAGCAACTTAGTGTTCATTTTTGGTACAACATTTGATCCTGGGCTATTTTCTTACATTACCTGCATAGTTTTCCAGCAACTTTTAGCCTACTTTCCATATTTCTCCATAGCCTACCTTAATCCCATTACAACCTGGCTCAAGACTCTTTAATCATGATTATTGATTATTTCACAATAGTGGAGATTGGATCTATAAGAAAGCCTATGGTAAGCACTTTTTTCTATATTTTTGCGTTGAGAGCTTGGCGATCCTTTTTTACCAATATACACTTGTGTGTTTTCGAGTGACATCTTGTGAGGCATGTTTCTCAATTTCTCAGATTGAATGGTTTATCATTTTAATTTTAGTAGTTTTATTAGTTTTGTTCTCTCTCTTAAGGATTTAGTGATTTGGGGATTTGTGAAAATTCATTACAGAGTTTTGAGATTTGTTTTGAGCTAACTTTCTGCGAAGTATTTGATTGAGTTATTTGGTATTTATTTGAGGAGTGAGTTATTAATTGCTTGAGGATAAGCAAAAGCTTAAATGTGGGGTGGTTTGATAGGCATCATACTACACATGTTTTCATGCCCAATTGTTTACATTTTTATGCATGATTATCCTGTTTTATGCTAGAATCACTTGTCTTTTATTTCCTTTCTCGTTTCAGGTCATTTTCGAAGGACACTATCAACAATCGAGGGAAATACGCGCGATTACGAACCAAAATCCATCAAATTGGGCGAGGACTAGCACCCCGAGGGTTGAGCACGGCCTGGATTCCGGCCGTGCTGAATTGTCAACTAGTTGCCTTCCAAGAGTGCCTTTTGGCATGGTTTTCGTAGCCACCGCGGCCTCCACCACGGCCCGTGGTGGCCAGCACTGGCTTAGGAATGGCCTGGAAGAGGTTAACACAATGGAACCCTAGGGATCAGCATGGCCTGGACTCTGCCCGTGCTGACCAGCACAGGCTTGACCAGGCCGTGCTGAAGAGAGTATATAAGCAAAAGTTCAATTTTCTTAGAGGGGCTTGATTTTCTCTAACCTAATTCGAGTATACACTCAATTCACTTATTTTCTAGACCTCAATTGTCGACCTTGGGAGATCAAATTCATCAATTGAGGGAGGATTACACTTGTTTTCAACATCGATTTGAGGATCAAAATAACATTTTGGGAGCATTCATGAGGCAATCTAGGGTTTGATATTTTGGATTGGAAAATTAGGGTTTCTAATCCAACTTGAAAGAGAAGAGTGTACATGCCTTCAATTTTCTTTTCCTTATTTGTTCCTTATTATGCTTTAATTATGAACATGAGTAGCTAGATCTTTTGAACCCATTGGGGTCTTTATTGTGATGGATTGTGCTTAGTTGTTAGATTTGTAAATTCTATTCTTGTAATCTTTTTTGCTATTCAGTAATACAGTTTGATTCAGTTAGTTTGAGACGTTGAATTAATTGTCTTGTGGGTTGTTTCTTGACATTGAGAAATGCTTGTTACAAATGGAAATTGAATAGTAAGAACTGGTAGTTAACACTTAGAGATAAGGTTAATTCACTCGCCGGATTAAGAATTAACAACTCTTAATAGATCTAAATCACGCTTAATGCTAATCTATAATAATCTGATAGGAAGAGATTCCATTAGGTTAGTGCAGATTTAGGAACTCGGTGAACTCGAAAGAGGAGTCGAGTTCGATTCAGGATTTAGGCACGGGTAGCAAGATTGGTAATTTATAAAATCAACCTTAGAATTCCATCACTTAGGTTCCCTTTGGGTTTGCTTATTTTGTTGTGATTGTCTTTCGATTATCAGTTGCTATTTATTTCTTTATTTGCATTCATAATCATTAGTTAATTAATTTAGACTTCTCACACTCTATTTCAAACTAGATAACACAGTGAACAGTAGTAACTCTAGGTTCACTCGATCTCCAGGGATACGACCTTGATACTCACTAGTGCTAGGCCGCATCGATAGGTTCACTGCCTTAGGTGTAGGTTGCAAAAGTAGCCCATCACCTACCCATAACCTAGTACCGGTCACGAGCACACAGATCGGGTCGTGACATAAATTATCTTGAAACCCTAAATATACCCAAATATAATATTTATTTTCCTCTTTACCTCTCAAAACATACATCTATTTAACATACATAGCCATGTTATTGATCTAGAACTTTCTTTTAGGATTTATTCAAAGATTTATTTTTAGAATTTATTATTTCTTTATAATTATCAATAATGCATGTTCAAGTATGCTTCTAAGTTATGAAAAATGGAGATTGAACTTCAAGTTCATGGCTTTCTATGCATCACTTAAATTTAGGGGAGTGTTCTATCTTTTCCCCCCTTCTTGCTCTTTATTTTTATATATGCAATGACATTGAGGATAATGTCAAATTTAAGTGTGTGGGAGGAAAATAGAATATTTCTTCAATTGTATTTTAATATGCTATGTGAATTAGCAACTTTGATTAATTTTTATAATATTTTAAGTTTTTCTACTTAGCTTTTTGTTATTATTCTATATAAGAGTCAATGAAAGAATGTTATTATGTCAAGTTTCTTAAACTCTTAAGTTAGTTTTTGACATGTATATGTGAACTCATGAGTTTAGATGCACTTAAATGGTCAAGTATCCATTCTTTGCATACGGACATAATGAATAGTTTGATAAATTTGAGTTGGATATAATTAGAAGTGTATCATTTAGATTATGATTTTTCTGTTATTAAATTGGCTTGCCTAAATTTGTGAGATATGATATGGGCAAGTAAAGGCTATAAGTTTAATAATTCTAAGCTCTAAGTTTAATAATTCTACTCCGCTAATTTTAGTTGCTTATTAACCGAAAATCTTAATGACCAATGTTGATTTTTATCGTAAAAAAGCGATTGAGATTATGAGTATGCAAAGCATCTTGATATATGTTTTGTTGAGTAAACAGGTGCATTTATTACTCATGTTTGTATTCGCATAAAAAGATATAACATCTGAAGAAAGAAAAAAATACTCCAAGTATCAAGTTTAAATCCAATAGGTGTAAAGAAAAGAAAAAAATATAAGAGCTTGAAAAGCAAGTGAAAAATATAAATGCTTATTGATCTCTTGTTTATGAATAAAGGTTTTGCCTCTTGAATAAGGTTATGATGATTTGAGTTATGCATCATACTTGTATCTTTGAGGATGAGTTATACTATTTGTTTTGAAACATGTGTGAAGGATTGGATGCTTGAGTCTTTTGATTAACAATGATTGAGTTAATGTTTTAAAAAAATTTTGATGGCTCAAATTGTTCTTGAATTGATATGATCTTTGCATTAGTGAGATTTTTTGAGTAATATCTTTAAGTTGAGTATGAATATTCTTCATTATTTTTGTAAAGGTTAAATTTTAAATTGCTATTTACTTAAGAATAAGTAAAAGTTTAAGTGGTGGTAGTATTTGAATGGTCCATATTATATATATATATATATATATTTAGGATATTTTAGTACTTTAATAGTATATTTATATATATATAGTATGGTGAAAAATAAGTGCTTGTACCTGACTTAAGTTTCATTGTCTAAATTCAGATAATATTAGGCAAAGAGAGAAATATGGAGCAAAATACTCGAAAATAGGCTTAAATAGGATAGCTACTGTCAAAGACCCAAGATTAAGACATATGAACTTGCTATTTGTTGTGCTAGCCAAATTATACAAGATCCAAGGAAGGCATTTTTGTCATTTTATATTATTATTAGAATTTATATCAAGAATTATTTATGGAATGATATTTGATGAAGATATTTATATTGGTATATTTATCTTTAAAGATACTTATTTAGAAGAGGACTCTTCTCTATATATATTTTTACAAACCTAGTTCTAAAAGGAGGAGGAGAGGTTTCTCCTATCTGCTCTTTGCTACATCTTCCACGTGCATTTGTCGACCATTTTTCTCTTTGCAATTCTCTATAGTTTTTTATAAACACTTTAGTTTTAATTTTCATTGGTCTTTTAGATCTAAGAAACTTTTCAAGAAGTGGAGAGTGAGGACCAATTATCTTCGTACCTTAAAGAATTCTTGGATTTCGAGAGAGCTTTTATTTTCTGCTTTATTTTTTATATCTTCTATTTAATTACAATGGCTATTGAATTAAATATGTTAGGCTAATTTTTATAAGTGTTTAATTTTATTTTTTACTTATGTATCAACTTTGTTATTTATTTATTTAATCAATGATTTTCTTATCTTTATATCTTTATTAGTTCCAACTATTATTGTTGGTTGACCATCATATCAATTTAATAATAATACTTGTTATGAAAATATGTAGATTGATGTATTAAAGACACTATCTTTACTTCAATCTATGTTGGTAGAAAAAACTTTAGTTGCATCATTAGTTTGAGTGGCTAAAGGAAAAGGCACATCACTATATCATTCATTAGATCTAGGTTTAAGGTAAAACAAGGAGATTACTAAGTAATTGACTAGGCTAAATACTATTTTCATCATATAGTTTTAAATCATAAGCATTTGCATTGCATATTTATTTATTATTTGGTTACTTCAATTTATAAATATCATGTTCTTTTAAAAAATTGATTTAGAGTGTTTAGATTTACTGTTATTATTTTGTGTTGATAATTAGTCTATATAATAAGTGCCTCATAGTTTTTTGAGAGATCGACCTCGTGGTGAATTTACCGCTTTACTATAAGTACGGTTCGTGCACTTGCAAGTATTGACTTAGACACATCAACCACCAACTACCAGCTACATTAATCAGCCGAACCAAACAGATTCTAGCAAACATACATTTCGGCAAAGATGGTTAGTTAATTCCTTAGCAAAAATACATACCAATAGGGTAAAAGAGATTAATATAAATTATTAATCCCTTAATTATTAATCTCCTTTAACTCTCGACGAAACATAAATGATAGGGGGAGGTTTAATTCTTATTGTGTAGTTCACTACTTATGTTCTATAAATTGTAATTAATTTTTTATATAAATTTATAGTATATCTTTTTACCAAATTAAAATACTTTCTAAATTAAATTAATATCGCATAGAATTATTAAGAGTCTGAATCAGCTGTGAACCAGTCCTGAATTATCGATTCACAGTTCATTTTAGAGATTAAATCTTAAACCAGCTTCTAGTCCATAGTTAATGGTCAAACGATTCAAGATCAGTCTACATTTTAGGTTTATTATGATTTTGCTACAGTTAGATTTGGCTTAAATAGGAAAAGAATTAAAATTTTAAATTAAACGAATTATGAAATCTATAATTTTTTTTAAAACAATTAAATTCATCACATCTTTTAAGTTATTTATTTTATATTTTTATAAAATTTATTAATAATAATTATATATTTCATAATTATTAAGTATGATGATATAATTTAGTTATCTTTTTAATGTTAATTAAATTTAAATTTAACTAAATATTTTAATAATATCAAGTAATATATTTATGTATATTTAATATTTATATAAATTGTAAGTGGATTAAATGTAAACCTACAAATTTAAATTTAATTTTTAGATTAATATTTTCATTTAATGTTTGTTAAGATTGAACTAGTCTAAAGGTGGTTTAACTTCAGATTCATCATGACGTTGAAACCATCCCTTACCTCTTGAGGTTTGGGGCCATTGATTAAGTACCAATTTCAATTTTGACTGCTCTGATTCCGGTTCGATTCACAGTTTGAACCAGCAGTTGGCCACGTCTAGGCATAACGAACATTGTGGTGAGTTTTCCTTTCAATTCTTCTCTAATTCTAGATATATTATTATATTGGTCTTATAAAAAGAAAAAGGTTTTTTTTTTGAGTAGACTGCTATAGGCCGCATATTTTGCTATTTTAGGCGATGGTCATGATTTTAGGGTCCAAGATTCTCTCGACAAGCGTGAGGAACAAGACTGCATAGTCCAGATAGCTTTTACATGTATTACCATGGAAATGACCTTGAAGATATCTCTTAACGGTCATAAATGCATGTGCCATGGAATCAGTCAATTCTTTTCTCTCTCTCTCTCTCTCTCTCTCTTTTTCTTCTTCTTCTTCTTTTATTTGTTGCTTATTCACTATATTGAATTACTGTTAAAATTTTAATTTTGATTTATAATAAAGAAAGAAAAATAAATTGAAATTATTACAATTTAATGTATTAATATATTAAATTAAAATCTTTAATATTTAAAAGTAAAAACTTGATTTAACTTGAAATTTATTAAACTAATATCAAATTTAAGTTTTTAATATTAATTCTTGGCAATATCCTATAATTTAATAAATTTATGTTATAATAAAGATTAAAAATGATTATAAGTATAATATATAAATTTTTTGGTTTACAACATCATGACAAGTATAATATATATTAAAACTGGAAAAAGGAATGTTCTAAAAACCCTCTTAATGAAAGACTTGAACAACCTTTGAATATTATACATTAAACAGTCCATGGTAATTGCATGGATAGATATATCACTTAAATGTTTCTAATAATCAAATCTTTTACTAGCTATATATTCAAAGTTCCCACTCTTGTCTTGGTATTTACATTATATATAGTTTACAGATACTCGACAAATGGGACTAAGACCTTCGTTTAATTTAACGGTGTTGATAATGACAGGACAATCACAACCACATAATAAATAATAATCATAATAACAATAAAATAATAATAATAGTAAATAATAATACTAATGGAGAATAATAAAATCATGCCCATTTGCTCCTTTCCTTAATAGTATAGTAAACAAATGGTGAAAGAAGAAAATTATTGACCACCGTGAGCCTATCACATTCACTAATTGATAATTAAAAATAATAAAATTATATTATTCATCTATCTTTAATATTTATATATATGAAAATATATAAAGTTTAACACAATAGTAATATTACGATTGTATTTTTATAAAGTTTAGAGATAATATTGCGAGCCAATTATCATATACTATAATTACTCAAAAAGAAAAATTTATCATATACTATAAATTAATACATTTTTTTGATAGAATAAATTAAATAAATCTTAATAGTTGATTTAGAGGAGGACCACTTATTTGTAAAATTAAAATATCCCACGTAATGGAAGTATTGCTCCCTTGTATTTTACTTCAAGAATAAAACCTTAGTCAAGATTATATTATTAGTTAATATTATATGATGAAATATACAAGGAATTGGAGGTATAGGTAAGTTGGACCGAGTAGACATTCTAGTTTTGCAGTAAGTTTGGGATTCTAAGTTGCAGAACCGGTCATATACTTGGAATCAGAGTAAGTCAACATTCTCAAGGAAAACTACAGTTTTGTGATGTCTCAGTTGGAGGTGCAATGTTATATAAAGACGAGAGGGAGAGTTACTCACAGTTTACATTTTGCCCATATTATTGAAAAATGACTTACCTTCATAATTTCTCATTCTTGTTTGCCTTGGGTTTGTTGGTGACAAATGCCAATGGAGCTTCAAAAACAGCAGTGATGAAGGGCATTTCTGGTGCATTTGTAGATTGCAATTCAAGAATCGGTAAAGAGCAGAAAGTGGCAATGCAGATGGCAATCAAAGATTTTAATGATAACATAAATCATAGTTTTGCTCTTCACATTGAAGACACTCATGGAGAACCCTTCCAGGCAGCTCTTGCAGGTAAGCTTTTTTACATATTAAATTAACTTCATCACCTCATCCATGATCATATTTAAAAGCTTAAACTATTACATAGTTGCAATACTAATCTTTTTTCTTTTTTTTTTATCTCTAGCAGAATTTCTTTTGTTATAATTTTAATATATAAAGATTTAAGAAAGTTTCAATAAATGATACACGCGTTAGAGATATAAAATTATTCTTAGGCTTTCATTTAATAGTTTAGATTTTTGAGTTGAATGGTTTTTCTAGTATGGTATCATAATTTTTATAATTAAAAAATCTAGAACTTATCATCGATTATTTTTATATAATTAATTACATATTTTAATATAAGATTAAATAAGCCTCTATTTATTTATAATTCAAATCCAATAGATATTTATATATAATAATGTATTAAAAGTTAATTATAACTGTCTCGATGACTAATCTAACAGCTTAATTTTTTTGAATTGAATTGCTCTCTTCGGACATGAATTATATATTTTTTAAAGTTGAATAATTTTTTATTAATATGAAATATATAAAATCTCAGACACCGGATATAGCTAATAAGATTAAATAAAAATGATATTATTGAAAAAAATTAGAAAATGCTATTTATTCCAACTATTTTACCAGCTCAAAAGTTTCATCTAATATTGTATTGTTTGATTTGTCATAATTCATACTAATATTTCTACGTCAAGACCATATGAATCTCTTTACTACTACAATCTCATCTGGTTGACCCGACAATTCAATGTTTGAAAATCTAAACAATTTCTAGGAAATTTTTTTTTTAATTCATTTATGGAAAGACCAACTGACCATAAATTATATAATAGAAAAAATAGTTATATTTTATAGGCAAAGAAGCTCCTCTTGCTCCTAAAAATAAATACTCTTATTGCTTGAGTTAAGCCTCAATTGCTCTAGTAATTGTTTTCTAGCAATAAAGAAATACAATCTGGATTCCTTTTAGGCAAGTTTTATTTTTGAATTCATCATTGGCCTGAGTACGAGAATAGTCACACAACAATAAGTTAAAATTTTGTCATATTTTTTCTTGCAAATATGTAATATTTTTATGACTTTTTAATATCTAAACTTCAATTTTGCTTTTAGATAAGAATTGTTAAAAAGAATTTGTTGTATAATTTGCAATCAAAGGAAAAGAAAATACTCAAAGTATATATCCTCCAGGTTTTATGTCATCATTCTTTCTAAAATATAATACCATTTAAAAAAATATGATTAAATTTAGGTACAATTTGCAAAAGTTCACTTTTATATTAATTGTATTTTTACCCAAATCTTTCTTTTTCTTTCTGCTCTTAAATATTCCCTTTCCATCTCTTTAAATAGGAAAAAAGAAGATTTGCAGCTAATTTGCATTCTGTCAATTTGCAGCAAGGGAATTTATTGATAAGCAAGTGCAAGCTATATTAGGACCACAAAGATGGGAAGAAGCATCACTAGTTGCAGAAATTACAAGCCGAGCTGGTTTGCCCATGATTTCTTTAGCTGATGCAACTCCGGAATGGGCAATGAAGAAATGGCCTTTCTTAGTTCAAGCTTCATCTAACCAGCACCTGCAAATGAGAGCTATTGCTGCCATTGTTCAGTCATGGGAATGGCATCAGGTCGTTATAATTTATGAAGATGATGATTCTTCAATGGCTGGAGACATACCTTTTCTCTTAAGTTCCCTGAGAGAAGTAAGTGTAGCAGTAAGCCATATTCTACCGCTCCCATCTTCTGATTCTTCAATGGTAGAGGAAGTGCTCGAGAAGATTAAACAAGATCAATGTAGAGTCTTTCTGGTTCATCTGTCGTTGCCATTGGCGACTCGACTATTCGAAAGAGCAAAGAAAATGGAGATGATGGAAGAGGAGTACGTATGGATAACTACAAATGTCTTTGCCAATCTTATACATTCCATTAACACTTCAACCTTATCCTCAATGCAAGGCATTTTAGGAGTCAAGAGCTATTTCCCTGACAACGAGCAACCTTTTCAGGAGTTCGATAAGAGATTCCGCTCCAAGTTTGCTTCAGAATATGGAGAAGAAGATGATAATCATGAGCCTGGAATTCACGCTGTGCAAGCATATGATGCCACATGGAGAATATGCTTGGCAATGAAGGACAGCAACGACAGGAAAGGCCAAGACTTATTTAATAAAATTTTGACAAGCGATTTTCCTGGACTAAGTGGGAAAGTACAGTTTATTGACAAGAAGTTAGATCCAGCTGATAAGTTTCAGATCATCAATGTGGTAGGAAGGAGTTACAACGAACTTGGGTTTTGGTCAGAAAGATTAGGGTTCTCCAAGACCATTAATGAAAGTGCTAAAAACAGCTCTTCTATGAAGAATTTGGGGTATGTTCTGTGGCCAGGAGCTCCAAGGAGCACTCCTAGAGGATGGGCTATACCCACAAATGCCAAACCACTTAAAATTGGAGTTCCAAGCATGTCATCTTTCAAGCAATATGTGAATGTGGCTTATGATCCACTAAATAATAGCTATTCATTCGAAGGACTTGCTATCGATCTCTTCAAAGCTACTGCAGCAAGCATGCCATATTCTCTGCATTATACTTTTACGGAATTCGATGGAACATATGATAATTTAGTGGAACAGATTCATCTAAAGGTAAGAAAATTTCTCACTCTCTTCTCCTTCAATTCATGTCAATAGTATTATAATAAAAAGTAAGTTTCATAAATTAAAAACAAAAATTACTGAAGTATTAACATGCCTCATAGAAGAATGATTTTTCAATTAACTAGTAAAAGATTTAATTCTATAACAAGTTATTATAACTATTGTTACTCTCATGAAAAATTATTCATCCCTCGATTTTTTCTTTTTTGGGTTTTCTTTCTAGCTTCTATTAACTGATTATGCTTAATGAACTTGCCACTCTTGGCATTGTTTGTATCAATGAGAATAGAAATTCGATGCAGTAGTCGGAGATGTGGCAATAGTTGCTGCACGATGTCAGCACGCAGAATTCACACAACCCTACACCGAATCGACCTTAGTGATGATAGTGCCGCCAGTACAACGACAAACCCCAAAGAGAGAATGGTTGTTCGTGAAGCCCTTTACAAAGCCTATGTGGGCTTTAGCCATCGTCATCAATCTCTACAATGGCTTTATTGTATGGTTGATAGAGCGAAACCACTGCCCTGAACTAAGAGGCTCCGCTGTTAACCAGACTGGAAGCTTCATCTGGCTGGCCTTCACAACACTCTTTTCTTTACAAGGTAACCTGACAAGAAAGTTAATTACAACTGAATTTCCGAAATATAGTTGTGCTGTAAATTTATCTTGGTTTGCTAATTTGTTGATATTAGGCAGACAACTACACAGTAATCTGTCGCGCATGACAATGGTGGTGTGGCTATTTGTAGCTCTAGTGATTACACAGACGTATACAGCAAACCTCGCTAGCATTCTCACAGTGGGAAAGCTTAGACCCTCAGTAACTGATGTTCAATCACTGCAGAACAACAACAAAATGGTCGGATATTGTAGAGGTTCATTTGTCAAAAGCTATTTAATAAATGTCTTGCACTTCCGCCCTGAGAATGTAAAGCATTTTAATTCACCAGAAGAGTATGCTCAAGCCCTTAGAAGTGGAGAAATAGCAGCTGTTTTTCTTGAAGCTCCTTTTGCAGAATTATTCCTGGCAAAGTATTGCAAGGAGTTTATTAAAGCTGGGCCAACCTACAAAGTTGGAGGATTTGGATTTGTAAGTTTTACTACATTTACTCTCATTAAAAGATTGAATTGGTTACCCATTTGAAATACTGGCATGCTGGCCAGACCTCGCATTGTCTAGCCAACAGCTATAAGTTTGAATATCTGGAGTTGCATTTAGGGTTTTACTATTCAATATCATTCTATAATTTTTTATTAATGGGTAATTCTTACTTATAGTAGATATATTACAACACATAGGTGAATGATAGATTAATACGAGTATATCATATTTTGACATTTGCTGATCGGTACTTACATAATTATAAAACTAATAAATATATGTTAATTATTTATCAATTTGATGTATAAATGAGGATATACGCCTAGATTAGATAAAAACTTTTCATCAATTAATTATTTTAAAACCATTCTATTACCACTAAGGTCATTATTATTTAATTTAATCATTTTCTATTCTTTCTTTATTGACGTCAGGTATTTCCAAGGGGATCACCAATCTTACCCGACGTAACAAAAGCAATGCTAAAAGTATCAGAATCTGGTATGCTACGGGACCTGGAGAATGCAATGGTTGCTTTGGAGAAATGTGTGGATGTGGAACTGGATGATGAAATTTCTAGTCTTAGTCTCAGCAGCTTTTGGGTACTGTTCATTATTACAGGAGGAACATCAACAATTGCTCTTTCTATCTATGTAATTTATCAGAAAATGATACTCAATGATTCAACACAGAGAAGCTTGATCTGGAGATTTATCTTGGCTGTAATGAAACGAAAGAAGCAGCTCAGCAGAAGAGTCGGTGATGCAGAACCAAGTCCTGCAAATTCTGCTGGAGTTTCTATGCATGTTTAATTACGTTAACAATAATTTGGTGTTAGAAGTTAACTGCATTATACATTCGAGAAAAGCATAATATTACTGTACCATATATTACTATACTATACAGCAATGAAAATAGTTCAGGTAAAATTAAGAAATATATTCAATTTGGTTATTCACCTTGTCGCTCAAGTTTAATTCAATCTCTTTTTCTAAAATTATAAACTTTTTTATCTCAAATCTTTGTATATTTCACTCAAATTAACCCTAATTTAGAAAAATAATAAGAGGTAATTACTATTAATTCTTGCGTGTTTTTTCATATCATACTAATTGCCTTCTAACATTTAAAAAATATATTTTTAATTTATTAATTTTGTGATTTTATACTAAAAATCCCTTCCGTTAGAACTTTCGTTAAATAATTGTTAACTAAGTTTGGTTTTATACTATTTATCCTCTAATTTTTGGTGTAATATACAAATTGCCCTTTATAATTTATTTATTATACTAAGACCTTGTTGTCTAATTTTTATGCAAAAATTAATTTTAGTGTCTGTACAAAAATAATTAACTAGTGTTTTTTAATTACTCTAATTTTAATATAATTAAATTGTAGTAAAGTTTAAATATCTTTAAAGCACCTGTATTAATCAAAATATTAAAAATTCATATAATTTAACTTAAATTATTAAAACAAGATAGATATTATTCTTATTATTAATTTTGTTACAATAGGATTGTAACTTTCATAAGAAGTTTGAAGATCAAATTATATTTTTAGGATAATTGTAAATTTGGTGTTTAGACTTTTTAATTTTTTTTATTTTGGTGTCTGGATAATTGTTTTGTTCAATTAGGTGTCTGAACGTAGAAAAATATATCAATGTGGTGTTTTTAGATCTTTTTTGGTTGCTTGAGTGCTGATTAGGCCATATGGGCCACAATTTGTCACTAAAAAAATTTTCCACCTCAAATTTGCATAGTAATAAAAGAAGGAAATGAGAAAAGTAATCTTAAACTTGAATAAACCCATCAAAATTGAGAATTAAGGATTACTGAAAACTTTTTAACTATTAAAAGCTTAACCTAACTTTATCCTTCTATTCCTTCTTCCTATAATGCAAGCTGTTGAAATTGAAATTAGGAATTAGGGATTACAATACAATTTAATTAATTTGAAGCAAAAATAACAGTGAGCAAGGTGATGATTTGCATCACAAATTGAAATAGTTTGGTACATATTGCCTTTCATGTGAACATGTACTCAGACTTTTATTCTCTTTTTACTATTAACTATGTCTTTGGTTGTTTCTTTATTAATTAAATTATGATTTTTTTTATTAAACTTAATGCATTTTTTATTTAAGTTTAGTAAATTGGTGCTTGGGTACTATATAGTGGCTGTCATATTGATTGCTTTTTTTTTTTTTTCTATGGTTGCAGAATGAGTATTCACGTGATTAATATATCTTAGGGTGTAATCTTTGTTAGAGAGCCCAATGGTTCTAAGATTGTATTTTATATTGGAGGTTATAAGACAGAAGTAGGGGTAACAGATGTAGAAGTTATTGGTATACCTTATTTGGAACAGCTAATACAACCATAATTAGGTAATAGAAAGCTGACAAAGATAAACTTTAGTATACCAAATCAACCTTTATCACTTGGCTTGAGACTTTTGCATGAAGGGTCCATTTCAACCTTCCATGAGTTGGTAGAAAAACATTGTAGGGTTGATGTGTTTGTGGAGCATAAGATTAAAAGGGGTAAAACAATAAGTTCAGCAGATTCTACAAGCTTAAATGGTGCTAGGAAGGAAAATAGTGAAATATTTAATATTACACTAGATGATTTTGATTTTTCATTTAATGAGGAGGCATTTGTTGGTAGGGTTCCAAATTTAGTGAATGTAAAAGTTGGTCAAAGTGATGTAATTGAAGAAGGAGGGAAAAGTAATTAAGATGTGGTAGCTAGAGGCATTAATATGGAGGTGACTCAACCTTCATTAGGTAAAGAAATAGATGCAATACTTGAAAGTCTTGGTGATATGACTGAAGAAGGTATTCCAGATAAGGTGTTATGCAGCATATCTGAACATTTGTTAAGAGGAGATACCTTTTGTTTAGGTGAATATTTATGAAGGTGGGTTGGATTTAAATAGGAAGGTCAGGTATGTTGCAACTGACATAGATAAGAGTGTTAAGGAACGATTTAATACTACTACTTCAACTAATGATCAAGGTAAAGATACTGAAGTTGCAGGAGGAGTTGAGAAAAATGAAGATGCAGATGTCAAAAATCTATGTGCAGAGGAAGATCCAGATTTGATTGAATGTAAGTTTCAAAGGGCTAGACGTGCTTTGCAGGAATCTAAGAAGAAGAAAAAAGAGTTGGAGGAGTAAGAATTGAAGAACTAGCAAGAATACCTTCAAATTTACCATCACTCGATATTGGTGTTGGGGTTCATGATGACATTATTGAGTCAGATGATGAATGGTCTGCTGTTAGTACTAATGGATATGATGTTAATCATATAGTAAGGAGGAGAAGTAAATTTCCAGCTTATGATCCTAAAGCTGAAAAGATAAGTATTTGCCTAGGATTGACTTTTAAAGGTGCTGCAGAGTTTAAATAGGTGATTACAAGGTATTCTATCCAAGAAAGGAAAGAACTTAAGCTTATTAGGAATACAAATGGGCAAGTTAGAGTTAAGTGTGTGAAGAATACATGCCCCCTTTGCCTTTATGCATCAGTTGAGAAACCTAAAAATATTTTTCTCATAAAAACCTTTATTGAGGAACACACATATGGTGTGTCATATAAAAGTAAAAGGGTTACGACAAGATGGCTTGCAAATAATTAGTTGTATAAGTTTACTTGTATTACTGCAATGAAGCTTACAGATCTGAAGGAATTGGTTAAACAAGATTTGAATGTTGAAGTTGAGAAAGTTAGAAGAAAAGATAATTCTCATTCCAATATCTACAAGAAATACATGCTGAATATATAGAGAAGGAAAATAAAAGAGATGTTATTGACTAACATTATTGCCTATTCTAGAGCTAAGAAATATGGTTGTATTCCTTACTATATTTGAGAAGATTTGTTACAGATGGAAGGAGACGTTGGTTTAGAGAGATATATGGCCTTTATTGAGGGAAGTGTTGGTGTGTATATAGAAAGTGCAAGCTGTTGATGAAGAGCGGCTTTAATGGATTGTTGTTGACTTTCTTCACCCTTACTCAAGCTGGAGGAAGCGACAGAGTGTACTCCAAGTTTGTTTCAAAAATTCACAAAAGGAGCAGCAGCTAGTGGTTTGGTGAAGACATCAGCTATTTATTGAGAGGAAGGAATGTAACGAGTGATTAAAGCACTGGCATCGACCTTTTCACGAACGAAGAGATAGTCGATTTCAATATGTTTGGAACGCGCATGGAGGACTGGGTTGATCGTCGTATATAAAGTACTTTTATTGTCATAAAAAAGTTGAGGAGCTTGAAGGAGACGAATGCCAATATCTCGAAGGAGAAATTGAATCCAAACTAGTTCTACAGTTGTGGATGCTAAGGCACAATACTTGGCTTCTGCACTAGATCGCGATATTGTGGGTTGCTTCTTTGAACACCAAGATATGCAATTAGCTCCAACAAAGATACAATAGCATGTAGTACTTCATCTTGTTGTGGGACAACCGACCCAATCTGTATCACAAAAACCATAAAGAGAGAGAGTACTATATTTGGTAAAAGATAAACCAAAGTGAAGAGTTCCTTTAAGATAACTAAGGATACGTTTTACTGCTTTCATGTCTCTAATTGTCAGATTTTGAAGATTTTGACACACTTTATTAACTGCTTGAACAATGTCAGTCTAGTGTAAGTTTTGTAGAGCACCGACTAAACTGCAATACTCAATGGCATTGATAGCATCAGAATCTCTAGGTGTCACTTACGACTTGAGAGCCATAGGTGTTTTATAATGGGAGCTGTCAAGTAATTTGGCTCGTTGGAGAAGTTCTTTAGCATATTGGCTTTGAGAGAGAGTAATTCCTTATTGATTTCTTTGAAGTTCAATACCTAGGAAGAAATGCAATTCCCCGAGGTCTTTGAGAGCAAATTCCATGCTAAGTCTGTTGATGAGGAGTTGAATAAATGTCTCATTAGTTCCTGTGAGTACAATGTCATCCACATAAATAAGCATTAGTAGAGTCATATAATCATTACGTAAGATAAATAGAGAAGGATCAGCAGTACTTCAAACAAAACCAAGATGAAGCAACTATTGAGACAATCTATTGAACCATGCTCTAGGAGCTTGTTTAAGCCTATAAAGCGATTTATGTAGTTTGCACACAAAGTGAGGTTTTTGTGAGTCCTTGAAGGCAGGAGGTTGCTCCATGTAAATTGTGTTTTTAATGTATCCATGAAGAAAGGCATTCTTAATGTCTAGTTGTCTTAAGTTCCAATTAGAAGTTGTAGTAATGGCTGAGACAACTCGAATTGTAGTAGCTTTGACTATAAGACTATAAGTTTCATCGTAGTCAAGTCCTTCAATTTAAGAGCAACCTTGAGTGACAAGCCGAGCCTTGTGACATTCTATAGTACCATCTTCCTTGAATTTGATTCTAAATATCCATTTAGACCCAATTAGATTAGTATTATGTGGTCTGGGAACTAATTGCCAAGTGTGATTGTCATAGAGTGCTTGAATTTCTTGGTTCATGGCATGTTTCCAATGAGGTAATTGTTGAGCAACTTTGTATGACTTTGGAACGTTCACATCACTACAAGCAGAAAGAGCAAGATTATGTCGTTTAGATCGAATTTGTTCTGTTGCTTGAGCAAGATCTAGATCTAATTGCGGATTTTACCGTAGCTTGGTACGAGTGATCATAGAGTGACCTTGAGGATGTGAGGTATCACCTGCACCAAATAAATCAATAATTAACTTTTCATTTAAATTAGGGAGGTCATGACATAAAGATGGAGATTGAGCATGAGTTGAAGGATCAATATTAGGCATGTGATGGTTGAGATTGGAAAGAGCATCGACGTTAAGTCTTGAAGAGGTAGTGGGGCTGACGATTGCATGCCGAAGCTGTTGATGAGGTCCCATTATTGTATCATGTACATAATTGTTTGTATTGCTAAGGACTAAATTGCTTGAAGACTGCAGAAGACGTGAGGTGGGATTAGTGGTAGGGTCTAATAGAGTATTGTCAACTGTGCTTGTATAGGAAATGTGTATGACGGAGCATCGTGAATGGTCCAAGGAATTGATTTCTTCAACTTGTGAAAGGATAGAGATAGCAATGTTGTCATTTGCTAAGTCATGACCACATGCTAAAGGACTTAGTAAAGGCGTGGTCTGCTACCCTTCTCAACATGATGGTCATTAGGTGGCTGCTCTTTCTTAATGTAAGTAGCCTAAAACTATTCAATATTATCTGGAAAGAAAGTAACTTCCAATTCTTTTGGAGTGTTGTCATTCGGAGAAGGAGAGAAAGGAAAGCAACTTTCATCAAAACACTACATGACGAGAAATATATACTTTATTTGTTAAAGGACATAAGCAACGATAAACTTTGTGAATAAGGCTATAACCAATAAAAATGCAAGGATACAACTTCTTGGAAAATTTATTTTTTCCTTGATCACGAAGATAAGGAAAGCACCTGCATCCAAAAATTCTCAAAATACTATAGTCAGGTTCATGATTAAATATCTTAAAATATGGAGAGTGCATTTTAAGAGTAGATGAAGGCATGCGATTAATTAGAAAAATCGCGGTAAGAAATGCATCAACCCAATATTTAGTTGGCATATGAACTTGAAACAGAAGTGTTAGCCCAGTCTCCATAATATGGTGATGCTTCCTTTCGGCAACTCCATTTTGTTGAGGAGTGTGATGACAGGAGAATTGGTGATGAATGCCACAATTAGGCAAATGACTTTCAAAGGCTTTGGAAGTGAATTCACCTCCTGATACAATAAAGACAAGAATTACAAATGATCCTTTAAGCTTTCAAGGAGGTCTAATGACAAGATCCAAGTCTAAAAGGATGCAAAAAGCTTTGTTGGGCTTAATTAAAGACATTTGGAGTGTTCAAACACAACAAGGCTCAACCCAAGATTTAGGATTGCAAAAAGGATCAAAAAGCATCAATTTAGTGCAATAAGTTTGGGCTAAACTCATAGGTCCAATAAAATTCATTCGAAGTCTTTTTATTTTCATTTTTATTAGGTTTTTCTTAAGTTATGATGTGATTGGTTGTCATTTAGAGTTATAAAATGGATGCACATAATGAGTCATAATTTGGAGTTACAAAATGGATGCACATAATTAGTTGTCATTTGGGAGTTACAAAATTAGTGATACTAATGTAAAAAGAACCACTTTTAATAAGTTTTAAGGGGAATTAAAGGGAAAAACGTGGGGAAGCTCAAAAGACATCCATTTAGGTTTCTTTGTCTTGTCTTAACTATAAATATCAAAGCCAAATCCATTTATAAATAGGAATTGATGAATGATAATTTTGATTTTCTCTTTGTGAGTGTTTTTGCTTAAGTTCTTGCATGAAATTTGAACTTATCAAACTAATTTTTAGTTTGTGGTGTTCTCTAACCAAAATCTTGTGTTTGATTCTTAACTTATCAAATCATACTTGGTTTGTGGCGTCTCGAGTTGAATTCAAGTGCTAGTTTCATTTTTGGAACTATTTTTCCCTAACTTCATTTGAGGAGATCCTTGGGTTTTGGAATCATCTTGATTGGAGGGTGTTTTCTTGCATTCCATATGTATCATAACTCACTAGTTATTGGGGTGTATGGTTGCTAAGACGATGAATTCCTATCATTTGGTATCAGAGCTTGCTTCAAGTTGAGGTTTACTTATCTTTGTGTTTTGTTTGTTATTAAAGTTTCTCATCTTCTTCACTTTTTCTTTATTTGTGCCAAATTCTTTTTGTTTCAATTTTTTTTCCTTTTAAGTACCCTTTCTTTTCAAAGTTTACACCTTTATGTTCATAAAGTAAAACTTCGTTGTCCCTTGCTTAAAAAAAATTTTGTGCTGTTCATAATTTCTTTTCACTTGTGTTATTATCATTAAAAAAAATCAAAAGATCAAACAAAAAGAACGTTTGGACGGCATAGAAGTCCTATTCTATTGTTTTATTTCATTGCTTTCTTGTGTCTAGCTACTTTAAATTTGGCCTTACCTAACAACTTGATCTAGACCAACCTTTTTTTTTTCACTCCATTGAATTGTCATAATCTGATTTGGTTTGTTTAGGTGATTAGTTCATCTAAGAACCTAAAGCAAAAGCAAGAGAGGTAAAAGGTAATAGTGGTGAGACTAGCATCGAGAAAAGCCAAAACTTTGAGTGAAACACGAGTGGTGTGACATTAAGAGAAACATGCGAGGGAGTGTTTTTATGAGGCTATACTACCTTTTTTTTCAGGTTTTTGCGCAATGTCAAAAGAACAAGTTTCAAGTAGTGTTGGAGCATCCATTGAGCAAACTTTGCAAGCAATGCAAAAGGAGTTTGAAAGAATGTATAGGCGAATGGATGATGTTGTTGAAAGTATGAGAAGGCATGGTGAAACTATTACAAGGATTCAAAACGAGCCTAGAAGAGAAAGGCAACTAGCCTTTGAACAAAAGGATTATGATGCTGAAGATGACTTAGAGGATGACCAAGCAACCACTTTTGGTAGAGATGACCATCCTAGGAGACACATTAGGAGATCAAGGCAAGATGGTATAGATCGCAACCTAGGTAGCATCAAAATGAAAATTCCTTACTTTCAAGGAAAGAATGATCCTGATGTATACTTGGAATGGGAGCAAAAGGTGGAGATGATCTTCGAATGCTATAACTATTCGGAGGAGAAAAAGGTAAAACTTGCTGCCGTTGAGTTTTGTGATTACGCTAGTGTTTGGTGGCATCAATTGTGTAGGGAAAGTAGACGAAATAGAGAAAGACCCGTAGGGTCATGGATGGAGATGAAACGCATCATGAGGAAGAGGTTCATTCCTAACTATTATTATAGAGATTTGCACCAACGATTGCAAACTCTAAGGCAAGGAACCATGAGTATGGAGGAGTACAAAGAAATGGAAATGGCTATGATTAAAGCAAATATGGAGGAGGATAGAGAGGTCACCATGGCAAGATTCTTGAATGGTCTAAACAAGAATATTACTGATCTTGTGGAGTTGCAACATTATGTGGAACTTGAGGACATGGTGAATGTGGCCATGAAAATTGAAAGGCAACTCAAGCGAAAATGTGCAAGTAAGTTTGATTCTAAACTGAATTCGAGTTCTAGTTCTTCTAATTGGAAATCGAATTGGAGTAAAAAGGATGATAAATTTGCTAAGCCTAAAGTGGATGAGAATAAGAATAAAAATGAAATAGGCAGCAAAAACAAAGTTGAGAATCAAGCTAATAAATCTAGAAGCTTGAAGTGTTTTAGTGTCTTGGACGTGGTCATTATGCACCTGATTGCCTTAATAAGAGGACCATGATTGTTAGAGATGGAATTGTTGAATCTGAAAGTGAAAATGAAAATGATGACATGCCAACTTTAGAGGATGTTAGTGATGTTGAATATGCTAAATGGGATGTGCTAATAGTACAACGCACACTTAATTTGCAATGTAAACACGATAAACATAGAGAGCAGCATGAGAATTTGTTTCGTACTCATCGTTTAATTGCTAATAAGTTGTGTAACATGATTGTGGATAGTGGAAGTTGTACTAATGTTGCTAGTACTTTCCTTGTGGAGAAATTAAAATTACCAACTACCAAACACCCAAGGCCTTACAAGTTGCAATGGTTGAATGATAGTGGTATTGTGAAGGTAAATAAGCAAGTGCAAATTTCTTTTTCAATTGGGAGATATAAGGATGAGGTGCTTTGTGATGTTGTTCCCATGTATGCCGGACATGTTTTGTTGGGAAGACCTTGGCAATACAATAGGCGTGTGATTTATGATGGGTTCAAGAATCGATATTCCTTGACTATTGATGGATAAAAGTTCAATCTTGGACCATTATCTCTCAAGGCCATTTTTGATGATCAAGTGAGAATTAAATAACAATATGAAGAGCTTGAATCTTCATATGGGGAATATCTGGAGAGGGAGCAAGAAATAGTGAAAAAAGAAAAAGGTGAGGTAAGTGATAAAAGTGAGTGTAATGGGAAACACAAGGTGAGAGAAAATAAGGGAGATGAGAGTGAAAGAAAAATGAATTTGTATACAAAGCCAAGTGATGTAAGGAACATACTAACCTTGAGGCAGCCTTACTTGTACTCATGTACAAGGAAGTTTTGATGATTTCTAACGATCTTAACAAGGATTTGCCTAGTGTTATTCTTGAGCTTTTGTAGGAATATGAAGACCTCTTTCCCGAAGATGTGCCTAAAGGATTACCACCAATTCGAGGAATTGAACATCAAATTGATTTCATTCTGGGTGCAAGCATACCAAATAGGCCAGCATATAGATGAAACCCCGAGGAGACAAAAGAAATCCAAAGGCAAGTGAGTGAGCTTATGAATTAGGGGTATGTAAGAGAAATCATGAGTCCTTGTGCAGTTCCTGTAATTTTAGTACTTAAGAAAGATGGTTCATGGAGGATATGTGTTGATTGTCGTGCCGTCAATAAAATAACGGTGATGAAGTTGATAATGAGGCTGATTCGAAGACAAATCCTTACAAGGAGAGAGGAAATGATGCAATAAAGACAAGAATTACAAATGATCCTTTAGGCTTTCAAGGAGGTCCAATGATAAGACCCAAGTCCAAAAGGATGCAAGAAGCTTTGTTGGGCTTAATTAAAGACATTTAGAGTGTTCAAACACAATAAGGCTCAGCCCAAGATTTAGGATTGCAAAAAGGATCCAAAATCATCAATTTAGTGCAATAAGTTTAGGCTGAACTCATAGGTCCAATAAAATTCATTTGAAGCCTTTTTATTTTCATTTTTATTAAGTTTTTCTTAAGTTATGTTGTGATTAGTTGTCATTTAGAGTTACAAAATGGATGCACATAATTAGTCATAATTTGGAGTTACAAAATGGATGCACATAATTAGTTGTCATTTGGGAGTTACAAAATGAGTGACACCAATGTAAAAATAACCACTTTTAATAAGTTTTAAGGGGAATTAAAGGGAAAAATGTAGGGAAGCTCAAAAGACATCCATTTAGGTTTCTTTGTCTTATTTTGGCTATAAATATCAAAGCCAAATCCATTTGTAAATAGGAATTAATGAATGATAATTTTTATTTGCTCTTTGGGAGTGTATTTGCTTAAGTTCTTGCATGAACTTTGAACTTATCAAACTATTTTTTAGTTTGAGGTGTTCTCTAACCAAAATCTTGTGTTTGATTCTTAACTTATGAAATCATACTTGGTTTGTGGCATCTAGAGTTGAATTCAAGTGCTAGTTTCATTTTCGGAACTAGTTTTCCCTAACTTCACTTGAGGAGATCCTTGGGTTTTGGAATCATCTTGATTGGAGGGTGTTTTCTTGCATTCCATATGTATCATAACTCACTAGTTATTAGGATGTATGGTTGCTAAGATGATGATTTCCTATCACCTCCACCATCACTTTGAGAAATTTTGATTTTGCGCTCAAAAGAATTTTCTACTTGTTTTTGGAACTTAAGAAGAACTTCAAAAAAGTCAGATTTTCGTTTCAAAGGAAACATCCATGTGTAACGAGTATAATCATCGATAATGACAGCATAATATTTAAAATCTTAGCAAGAAAGAATTGGGGCAGGTCCCCATAAATCACAATATAATTTTTCTAAAGGAAAATTGGCAATTGTATTTGATAATGAAAAGGGAAGTTTACAACTTTTTCCACTTTGGCAACTAGCACAAATAGTTTTTGGTTGTTCCCATCTTGAAATATTCTTGGAGTATAAATCTTTCAAGGAATTAGAATGCAAATGTCCCATGCATTGATGCCAAAGGTTTTGAGAGATTCCTTTGTAGGCAGCAAAGGCTTTATGATTTTTATCTAAAGCATATAGGCCATTATACTTATAGCCTTTAGCAAGGGCCTTTCCCTGTTGAGACTGGACAAAAAATTGGTTAGCATAAAATGTAACAGAACAAGCATTATCAGCAGTTAACTTAGCTACAGAAATAAGATTCTTTTTAATTTCAGGCACTACTAAAACATTTTTAAGGTTAATAGTACCATTTTTAGATTCAATTGTTCCTTCTCCAATATGACTTATGTGTAAAGTATCTCCATTACCAACAATAATAGAGTCATCTCCATTATATGGAGCGAGGCTTGAAAGTTTACCTGGATCGTTAATGATGTGTGTGTTGGCTCTTAAGTCAGCATAAAGATTTGGGTCATCACCTTGAGTTATATTTACAGCTGCCAGAGCCTTGTGGAGTTGGTCCTCCGATTGAATGGAGTGGTCGGAGCGACTCCAACATTCGATAACAGGGTGGTTGAATTTACCATAAATTTGACATACAATGGTGGCCTTGTCTTGTTTGCTATTTTTATTGTCAATGGTATTGCCATTAAGTTGTTCTCCATGGTTGGTAGTACTATAGTTAGTTGCTATTTTTATTCTCAATGGGATTGCCATTGAGTTGTTCTCCATGGTTGGTAGTACTATAGTTAGTGCGAGAGCCATATCTCACTGCAGGATTGAATCCATGCCCACAAGAATTGAATCTGCCTCCATTCCTACTATGACTTCTTCCTCTTTGAGCAATGTATGCTTGATTATGGTCGAGGATCTTGTTCAATGGTGTTGTTAAAGTTTAATTGTTCATGAGCTTGAAGTGCCATAACAATCTGGTGAAATGAAGGATAAGGTGGTTTAATAAGCATAGCAGTGCGAAAATCTTGGTACTTATGACCAAGGCCCCTTGCAAGTTGAAATACTTTCTTTATTTTATCAATTGGCTTCTTGATAGCAGCCAAGCTGTCATAAAGTCCTTTGAATTTCTTCACATAGTCATCGATGGAAAGATTCCCTTCTTGTAAGGACATGAAAGCCTCATTTAAAATTATCTCCTTTTCCACCATAGTAGGGAGAATTTGATGTTCTATCGACTTCCAAACCTTGGCTGCTGAACCAACATCTTCAAGAGTAACGATTACTTTTGTTTCAATGTTTTTCAACAAGAAGGCAGTGAGAAGGCCATCATTCCTCTTCCATAAGAGATAATTTGGATTAGTTTCGGTTATGTCTTCTTTTGTAATCTGTTGTGAAGGTTCACTACCTTCAATAAGGTGGTGTCCCATGTAAATACTCTGAATGAGTGGTTCCATTTGTGAATGCCAAAGAAGAAAATTCGTGCTATCTAGTTTCAGAGATATTAGGCTTAAACATTGATGAAGGGTCTGGAAAGAGTTCAATTTCATTATCTGTTTTAATAAGAGCAGTATTAGCCATGAGAATTGTTGTGAGAGAGCTACTTGCTGGCTCTTATACCATGAGAAAGTTAGAAGAAAAGAATAATTCTCATTCCAATATCTTGTACAAGAAATACATGCTGAATATATAGAGAAAGAAAATAAAAGTGAGGTTATTGACTAACATTATTGCCTATTCTAGATCCAAGAGATATGGTTGTATTCCTTACTATATTTAAGAAGATTTGTTACACATGGAAGGAGACGCTGGTTTAGAGAGATATATGGCCTTTATTCAGGGAACTGCTAGTATGTATATAGAAAGTGCAAGTTGTTGATGAGGAACGGCTTTAGTGGATTGTTGTTGACCTTCTTTAGAAGTTACATTGACATAGATGAAGAGAGCTAAGATGTTAACATTGTCAAAGCTTGAAGGTGATGTGAAAGAAGAATTTGCGATACTGTAGGACTATTTGGGAGAAATTGAGAGATTCAATCTTAGAACAATAGCAGAAGTGAAGGTTTATAGGCCTTTACCTAACACTCTCCCTGTATTTGAAAGGATGTATGTTGTTTTTACTGTTTGAAAAAGGATTTTTGACTGGATGTAGAAAAGTTCTAGGGTTGGACGGTTGTTTTCCTAAAGGAGTGGTAAAAGGAGAGCTACTTACTGCTATTGGTAGGGATGGGAATAATCAAATGTTCCATGTGGCTTGGTCTGTAGTTACAAGAGAGAATTATTCCAATTGGGAATTGTTCATTAAGCTTATTATACAAGACTTCAAAATAGAGGATAGGGATGGGTGGACAATAATTACATATCAACGAAAGGTATTTCACTTTTTTATAAAATTAAATAGTTTTAGATTTATAGGTCGTTACTACTGCTTTAATGTACATGTCTTTCAATTTTGTGTAGGGACTACTAGATGTTGTGGGCACATTTCTACCAAAGGTAGAGCATAGGTGTTGTGCAAGACACTTGCATGCAAACTGGAGGAAAAAGCACAATGGTAAAACTTTACAAAAGCAATTTTGAATTTGTGCCAAATCCAATAACATTGCCAGATTTTGAAGCAAATATGAAAGAATTGAAGAAATTAACACCAAAGGGATTTGATGATATCTTAAATACACATCCAAGACACTAGTGCAGTGCAAAATTTAATACTTAGGTAAAATGTGATATTATATTTAATAATTTAATAGAAGTATTTAATGGTAATATTGTTGATGCTAGAGAAAAAATATATTATCTATGTTGGAGGATATTAGAAAGATGGTGATAAGTAGACTAAGAACTAATAGAGACATGTGTGAGAGGTGGATTTCTGATTTTGGACCCGGAATTAGGAAAAAGTTGTATGATAGTTGTATTGAAAGTACTTTTTATCAAATGTTATGGAATGGAGATAATGGATTTGAAGTAGAATATAAAGGTGATACTTATGTGGTTGACTTGAAGAACCAAACATGCTCTTGTCGAGGTTGGGAGTTGACAAGGATCCCATGCCACTATGCTGTATGTGCTATTCATTACTTAGAAGAAAAATTTGAAGATTTTGTTTATAGCTGTTATAGAAATCAAAATACAAAGAGACATATATTCTTTTATGATGGGTCCTATGAACAGTAGCAAAGAATAGGAAACCTAAATAGCATGAGCTTAGAAGTGAGATAAAACTATCTAGGAAAGAAAGGGTATGACAAGTCAAGCATGCTATGAGGTTGGACATAACACGAAAACATGTAAAACGTTGAAAGAGAGAAATTCTTTGCAGAGTACCACAAGCAGAAATGAGTTACTAGAAGAACAACAACAGCAGCAACAGAGTCATTAAGAAATTCCTCAAACATGAAGCCAATCTAATTTCGATATAAGTGTGATTTTGCATTATATTAGTTTCATCATATTAATTAAAATCTTTAATATTAATTTGTCTAAATGATTGTGTAGACAATAAGAGAGGCCACAACAATTACTACTCAAGATGCTTCTATTGACACATTTTCTGTGGAGGTAGTATATTAATAAGAATTATTGGTGTTAGTTTACATTTGGTGCTATAAGCATATCTATCCATTTTTTTCCTTTTAGCACAATGCATCATTTGGTGATGACATGGAATTGACTTTACTTGAAGGATATACATAATAAAGAAAACATGCATATAACAAAACCACTCAGCCATGGAAGTCATCATTCGCAAAGAAAACTCCATATGGTTATGGATTATACACTAACCTTCAAACTAATACATAGATTCTTAATATAAGTTACATTCAACTTGTAAGACTTTAACATATCACTGATATGAAATATATAGGGCATAACATGTTAATTTACTACAGCCTCATACACTTGGAGCAGAGTTATACAAATTCGAGGGAAGAAATGAATTAGAAATGAGCCTGAACCTAGCTTTATGACATAGAGGAATCAAGGTTTCAATTAGTGGGGGAAATATTTCATCACAGGTTCATAGCTTTAGGTGTTATCATACACTATTCAAATATTAAATGGTTTGAGTATGTTAGCCATTTATTGTTATTTACTTGAGCGGTTAACATTTCATGTAAGCAAATGCACAAAAGAACACTAATGCCAAGCCTTCAACTTCAAAAGGTAAAGGGAAGACAATGTCATCTACTAAAGGCTGTACAGTTACAAAATCAAAGAAAAAAAGTGATAAAAGACCAACAACTTCAGTTGAACCAAGATTTGCTTTCCACTTAACACAAGAGTCGACAGCTCAAGATAGACTTTGATGAATATTATTAATTGTTGTTTTGTTAGTTTCATCAAACAAATAAAGGAACTAATATCTTTTGCTAGTTTCATTATTAAATCTCATCTTTTGTTATTTAAGTGTTGTGACTTATCCAAGCATATTATACTTGGTTAATACCTATTTTGTATTTGAGCAAACTATGGTTTAAGTAAAATTCATAGTTGCACTATTTTGTTACATTATGATTTTTTGTATTGTATCCATCACTTTGGTGGACAAGTTTAAATTGAGTTTATTTAGTTATTATTTTCATCAAACAAGTAATAGATATCTATCAAACTTTTTTCATCCACAAATACAGCCTACATACACAAGCAATTGTTAATTACTTAATTACGTACACCAATTTGATTCTAAAATACTCGGAAGCTCAAGTCACATATGTTATATTTCATTACAAAAGAAGACAAAGCCTAAGCTCTTGTTGGCATTTCATCAAACAAGTAATCTACATAACTTAAAGTTCTTTTCATTCATAAATATTGTCCAAATACATTCATCAATTCTTTCTTCATTTTAGTTTAACCTAGAATAATTAAAATAACTACAGTTGCCCATATAAGCCTCTCTCTAATCTTACTCGTTTGCATCTCCATTTCCATCCTTTTCACTCTTTGCAACAATCCAAGTGTAATTTGTTTGCCCTTACACATATTGGAGGATCAATCCATTGAAAAAACTAACAACCATCCTGCATCCCAGGATTGGACATAGTTTGAAATGGGACAATTACCAATTACAACTTAAACCCTATATTTAAACAGTTGATGTGATCTTACTTACATTTCATATAGCGCATGTCAAGAATCTCCTTCATGGGTTTGCAGTTGCCCATGACATTCTAACACATAAGGTATTATACACCCATAATTTTGTTCTTCCATTGCTTCGTTCTCTTCACTCTTTTTCGAATGAGAATATTTTTTCTTACTTTTGATCTCTTTTTCTTGCCTGTTCAATTGTTATTTTTCTCACTTCTTTCACAATTTTATATTTTTGATTTGTTGCTTGTGTTGTAGATTAAAAGATCCCTTTAGATTAATTTGAACTTTTATTATTACTATATTAATTTGAGTTTAAGGTTACTTTTGTCTTTTCCTTCTTTTATTACTATGCAAATCTGACGTGGCAAATTTTTTTAGTGATAAATCATGGACCACATAGCCTATCAGCACTCAGGCCACCATAAAAGATCTAAAAACACCATATTGATATATTGTTTCTCTGTTCAGACATCTCATTAAACAAAAAAAATTATCTAGACACCAAAATAGAAAAAATTAAAAAGTCCAGACACCAAATTTGCAATTATTCTTATATTCTTTTTTATCAATTTAGTTCCTTACTTGCATTGACTTTCAAAACGGAAGGGGATTTTAGTGTAATAAATAAAATATAGGGGATAATTTGTGTATTACACAAGAAAATCAGGGGGCAAATAGTATAAAATCAAACCAAGTTAACAATTTTCTAATAGAAATTCTGGCGAAATGGGATTTTAGTATAAAATTACAAAATAGAAGGATTAAAAAATATAATTTTTAAGTATTAGAAAGTAACTAGTATAATATAGAAACATACAGGAGGCAAATAGTAATTACTCCAAATAATAATCTCTCTTCAAAATAAAAAATAATTAAAAAATATGTAATAATATTTAAAAATTATTTTATAATTTTAGTACAATTAATATAATTAAGTAATAAGAAGCTATTACTACTATTATTCTCGCTGAAACCACTCTCGCATCTACCGCCCTCAAAACCATCACCACCATAACTGTTTCCTTCACCGTTATTATTAGGAAAAAAAGAAGAAGTAAGAACACTGAAAAGTAGGAATATTAATTTTTTTTGTGTTTCATTTAAATATTAATATATATTTTCTAATTTAAATATTTTAATTTAATGTAAAATTTTATATTTTTTTGTATCACTCTGGTTTTAGAGAGTGTGTAATTCAATATCTTATTTTTATAAGAAAAATAGTTAATTTGAACTAAATATGTAAAAATTAAGACTAAAATATTTATAACTTTAAAAGATAGTTAAATTGAACCCGAGCGATAAAAATAGTCAAAATGAACTATATTCATAAAATTTATAAGAGTATGCACTGTGCGATTTAAATGAAGAACCGAACCAAACAATCACCTATATGTATATGTATGAATGATAGAAAATATCAAACTTTTGATAGTCAGCTTAGTGGTAAGCATACTTGCTTAACAATAAAAATAACTTTTGAAATATTATTTTCTTTCCTAAACATCAGTTTCCTTATTTCTTTTTTAAAAAAATTTCTTTATTTTCTTATTTTCAGTTTTTGATAAAAATAAATTACAATATTAAAATACTTTTAATTTCTTTAATTTTTTTATCCTCCTTTTTATTCTTTTTCAGTTTCTATTAAAAACATATTACATTTTTAAAATATTTTTACAAATTATGTATTACATAATTTTTTCAATTGGTTTCACTGATATGTTAAATTTTGATATATAAAAGATTAAAATAGAAGTTGGTGAGTTGAATTAAAAACAAGAAAACTATTATAAGTTTTTCACATTAATATATTTTAAAGTTAAAAACTAAATTTTGTATAAATTTTAAAAAATTGATATATAAAAAAATTAGAATAGAAAATAATAAATTAAATTAAAATACGAAAAATAGTATGCAATTTCATACTAATTTATTTTAAAGTCATTGAATATATTAATATAAAATAAAAATAATAAAAATAAAAGAAATATGCAAGCAGTATACTGAAAAAATAGAAAAGAAAAATATTAAACAAAGTAAGCAATATGGGTGTTGAATCGTGGTCCACAAATGAGCACTCCATCCATCAAAATTCGTAAAATTGAAAAAACAAATTAAATCAATTTCACGAACTAAATTAGACTATTTCTTACTTTATTTTGGATGTATGTCAAATTTCTAAGAATCTCACTGCTAAATAAAAAATAAACATATAGATATTAGGCCTTAAAATTAGATTAGTATGAAAATTGTAGTCCATAGGTTAATAAGATGGTAAGTTGAGCTTAAATTAAAATATATATAGCTTAGTGAGTCTGTGCTATATCTTTAATTGATTAATGGACCCATTTAGAATAAGATCACTCAATTGGATCTTGACATGTAAAAAAATAATCCATTTAGGTTAAAGATCTAGTAATAAAAAATATAATTTGTAATTAGGCTAAGCTAGGTTGGCCTCTATACATAATCGAATAGTTAATTATAAATGGAATTGGACTTAATTAAAATGGGCTAGATCTAGGTAAACCTCATATTATTTAATAGTTATTTATAAAAATATAATTATTGTGTTTATAGGCAATAACTTGTTAAATGATACAATTAAGAATAAGGATACACAAATAAGGAAGTTAGCTTTCGGATCCATCTCTAGATGTGGCGAAGCTATCTTGAAGAATCAAGAAACGTCACTCAATTAGTAAAAATATCCCAAAAAATTACCTAGGTGGCGACTCCTGTCTCCATGCTAGTCTTAATGTCTAGTTAGCATGTTCCCTATTTGGTTAAAAAGCCTTATAATGTTGTAGTCACTATAGACACTTGGATGCGCGCTCGAAACCACCGCCGACAGGATAATACACATAACTTAACTATTTGGTCTTACTCAATTGTGTAGTCCCTATAATAGCATTATATTGCTTCAGATGGACCTACGGATCACCAGACTTGTTGAACTTGTTCATCTCAGGCATCATAAACTTAGAAGGTAGCTTGTCCTCACCCATCAAGACCAATTCATCGAAATCATAAGTCAATTCCAAACCCTTGATTTCCAGCATTCCTTGCACGTTATCCACTCTTGTACTCAAGCCACTCACAACCTCAGTAGCATGGTCACTTCCTTCATAGCAGGATCTTCAGTATTAGCAACTGTAGTAGTTTCAGCAGCGATAACAACCAGGTCAGCAACAATATGGTGATTAGCTATAGCAGGAACAATCAATGGGGCTTGGTTTGTAGCCATTCTAGCCAAAACTTATTGGAATTCTTTTCGAATCACCCCTCAGATCATCAATGACAACGTTCTTGAGATCTCCACATCCTGCTCAAATCTAATCAAAATATAGCCAAAATCTCAAATTGAAAGCAGAAAATTAAATCTAACTATTACAACCTTCATACAACTTATAAACTTAATGAAAACACCTAATCTAAGTCACAAAGTACATAAAATTTCCAAAGAGTAAAAAAAAGTATAAAATTAGGGCAAGAATTGAAGAACAACTGATTGGTGAGGTCATTGAGCTTATCGACTTTAGGCTCTTCCTCAGGTCGATTTTGCACAATTTACGATCCTCCCTCGGCTAGAAGCCAATTCACATGCATAAAAAAAAAATCAAACATGATATATATATACATACATATATATAAGAATAAATCAAACAAAGCCAAAACACATAAAAAATATATAAAAAGACTAACAAGAGACATAAAATTCACATGGCAGATCTTAAAACTGATCATGCAACCCTAAAATTAGATCTAATCACATAATCACATGAATTATTATAAAGCCAAAATGAATATAACTTATTAACTTAATAATTTAATTTATCATATTTAAAACCTGATAAAAATATGTTATCAGATTCAAAATTCAATACATATCAATGTTATCAGATTCAAAACCCATCATGCATAAACATTACAGAAACTATTAAAAAACCCTAGATTTGAAAACATAAATCATATAGAACATTTATAAAGCAACCCTACTCATATTTTTAAATTCATAAAATTAAAGAAAAGAGAAGGAGATATTGATGATGCTAGATTTGGAAACCATCAGGTTGTTACCATATTATGTTCATCATCGAGTCTCTAGAGATGATAAGGAGGTGGAATCGAAGATTGAATATGAATCCAATACCTTTTAGGATTTGATTTGGTGGTTGATTTATGAAAAATACGTTTTAAAAATCTATTGTCATTCTAAAAATAAGGTTTCCTAAAATGAGTTCTTTTTTACTGAATTTTTCTAAGTCCTATCACGTGCTATGATAATTACTGACAATAGCTAACAATAGCTAATAATCACTAACCTTAAACCTAGAGCATAACATTCTATTTATAACAGTAGGGTTTAGGAAACCTTAGGAAATAAGAAAATATCAATAATTGAAAATAAAAGAGCTTTTTAGTTTGATAAATATCCAAAATATTTTTTTTAATTTAAATAATTACAAATAATATCTTCTAGAAGACTCTTTTTTAGGTAAAAAATGTACATAAAACGACATTGAAAACCAAGATAAGAGGCAACCAGAATTGTGTACAGCTAATCGGCTCTATATTGACTCAATTGTCTCATAGGCAGAAAAGTTTTAAAAATCCTTACAATTTAGTCCCTGAACTTTTAAAAATTACAATCTCACCTCTCAAATTCAATTTTTTCTATCAAGTGGGTCCAAATTGATTTAAAAAAAAAACAATTTTGCTTCAATTACTCACAATCCTAATTGGGATTCACCCATCCTCAACCTTTCGAGATTTGAGGAAGGTAAGAACTTTCATCGTCAAGTTTTTCTGTAATTCTCTCGAATATCTAAATCTGAAAAATGGGTGTTGACAGCTGCCCCCAATTTACCGAGATTTATAAACACAAATGTGATTAAATAAATTGAAACAAATCATAAATATCAAGGATACGACAAAAGGATATGATATTAAGCTGTAGAAGCCATGCTTTGTATACCCGAGCTGGTGCATAATTTCCAACTCTGATCTATGGACCACACCCGCTTGATTGAATAGAGGACCACGCCTGATTGATTGGAGGACTACACCTGCTTGATTGGAGGACTATGCCTACTTGATCGAAAGATTACACCTGATTGATTGGAGGACTATGCCTACTTGATCGAAAAGATTACACCTGATTGATTGGAGGACTACACCTGATTGAATATAGGACTACGCCTGATTAAATAAAGGACTACGCCTACTTGATTAGTTGATTTTCCACTTATAGATGTTGAATTTGATTTTTTGGTTGACAAATTGCATTGCAAGATGTAATTTAATTGATCAGTGTCTTCTAGGGACTGCATTGGTAAATTGGCCATTTGGGGGCTAAAATGTAATTTGAAGAGGTCAGGGACCAAAAAAATACTTTTGCCTTCTTTAGGACATATACATATCCTTTTATTCATTCTCTTATCTATTCCTTCCTATTTTCTCTCTGAACTCCTTTCACTATTTCTTTGATTTCTCTCTCATTTTCTAGCCAAATTTTGCAAAATTTCTCTTGAAATGGCTAGCTCTTCCTCGAGATTTGTAGCACACACACCCTAGTCATATCTGCGTAACATCTTGATGAAGCTTTTTATTCCTATTTATTTTATGTATTATATATGAACGTGATATGTAATGATGCATGATCGTCTTGTGTATGTTTGCTTGAGCAATCGGATGTGGCACGGTAGAACGCCTCTCAGGTTTTCTTGGCATGAGCAGTAGACGTAGTGGCAAGAGACTTAGTCTTAATGGAATGCCACCTATGCCAGCTTTAATGAGGAGCATGCCAAGTGGGCCTCAAAGAGGGCTACTTTCGAGGAGGAGATCACTCGATTACGGACCTAGGACTTTGATGACACTCTTGACGTTACCAACTTGCTAGGTGATGACCATCATAATGGCGATGACGATGAGGGCACATCCTGATCTGCTTTTCATTTTAGACTTCTCTTTTTTGGAATTTTTAGTCTAGGTATTTTTCTTTCTTTAACCTTGTGTATACTGGATTTTGGATTTATGCTTCATTAATTCACTTGCCTTTTTTATTTTGAATGATGATAGGATGTATGTAGTCTAGCAATGCATGTAAAAAAGAAATCACATTAAAAATAAACTATTAAATGATATGAACCATGGAGAATTTTTCAAATATAAATTATACTCAAACATTTCTATATAAAAGGCTCAAATCCCATGTATTTGCCTTGACATTCTTTGAATATGGCCTAAACCCACATGGGGTAAGGCTTAACTTGTATGGGCTTAGCTTAGCCCACCTGGCCTAAGGCTTAGCCCACATGAGCTAAGCCTTAATTGGCTTATAAAAGGTCCATTTTTTCTCTTTTGGCTCATTCTTATATTCTACTAGATTCTTCAAAGAGAGGGAATCATGAATGAAGCTTCCTTCACTGTTTTTCAACTATTGTTGAAGGGTATCTCAAGAAATGTCTAACTGACCCTCGGAGCCCCACTAGCCTGTCCCCGATTTCTCCGCAACGTGAGAGTGGACCTCGCCTTTATTCATGCAACTTTATGTTTCTAGGATAGAGACATCCATGTGCTCTACTTCGGCGGTTTACCTCTATGGGAGGAATTCACTGCCATCCTGGACGCTCCAACACAGTCCATAGGTGCAGCCATTTTACCTTCTATAGAGCCTCTGACACCTCAAGAGCTTGTGAGCTTCTTTGATCTCCCCTTTCAGAGCTTAGGACCACATCGTAGAGAGTTTGGGCTTGACCTTCTTTCACTAATAAGGCTACTAGGATCGATTGATCCGGCTACATTGACCTGGTAGAGGATAAGATTTTTTTGCTTGATGGAAAAGTTTCTATTGGCTCAGGAGGATGGTTTTTGCCTGATACAAACCAAACTAGCACAAAGAATCCTACTCCAACAAGTAGTCTTGATGATGCAAATCCTACTGAGTCAAGGAATCCTAATCCAACAAGGAGTCCTAACTTAATTAGAAATCCTAATCCAGCAAGGAGTTTTGATGGTATTAGGAGTTCAAGCAACCAAATGAATCCTAGTTTCAACTAGAAATCCTAATCTAACTAAGAGTCCCAGTCCGATTCAAATTACAAGTCAATGAGCTTATCCAAGACATTTGGGCTAAGGACACGTTAAGGCTTGAAGAATTAGATTTAAGTTCAAGGCTCATTAATTTACCTCAACTTATTAGGCTTGAAACTATCTAATTAGGCTTAAAAATACCAAAGAAGCTGAATTGGAGCATATGAAGAATTTGGGCCTTACTTGGTTTATGTTATGAGGCCCATGTATATGACTTAAGTAAATTAGGATTTTATGGCTTATTTTGGATGGCCACACATGTATTTTAACCTAATTAAGACTTTGTTTAAGTTATCTCTTTTAGTTAGGAAGGTTATCTTTATCCTAGATCATATGTAAATCCTTATTAGTTAAGATTTAGGGTTTTTTAAGGCCTATATAAGGCTAGTACGAATTTTGATGCAGTGAATTAAAAAGTTGAAGTTGAATTAGAATGAATAATTTGTTATTAAACCTAAAAGCTATTTTACTTTTGTCTTTATGTTCTTGTGTAGAATGCATGCTTAAGAAACATTCAGGTAGATTGATCATCTTCTTGTGGAGTGTTTTGAAATTGGAATTTAAGAGCAAGTTTTCTAAATTCTAATTCTTGATCATCTTCTAAGTAATTTATTTTCTAACCTTTCTTAGGGGTTGAACCAAATTAGCTCTTGGGGTTTTCATGTTAATATGTTAGGGGTTCATAATTCAAAAGGGGTTCTCAAGCTAATTCATGGAGGTTCTATATCACGACCTAAGGATTGTGAGCTTACTTCCTGAACTGACTAGTCTTGCTACTCTTACCCGCTTATCCTAGCAGAGATTCTAATAGGATTATATCCCATTCAAAAGGGTCAAAGTGACCATTCTCAAGGCAGTCTAATCATCATTCAAGTATTTTATTTGCTTTATGTCTGATATTATTTTTGCTTTTATGCTCTACTTATTGCCTAGGTTACCAGCCTAGCGAGCTTGTCTTAATTTTTGCCTCAGTCGCCTTTAAGGTTTTTGACTTAGCAAACTTGCTTTTTTACTCTTTTATTTATTATTTTTTCTTTTCTTTTCCATCCTTCTTTTTTTAGATATGGTTACAAGAGAGATTGAGCCTTATTGTTGTTCCATGCCTGGCTTTAGTAAAATATAGCGCTCAACACTTCCTTAGTCGCGCACACTAGTGACTCATCGATAACTTTATTGAATGGTGTGAATAGTTGAGTACTTTTTCGGATGAGGAGATATGCTAGATGTTCCCTTAATGGCGTCCGACTCATGTCACTCTGTAGACATATACCTTTTGTGTCATACTGTCGGGGCAAGATTTTAGCTATTTTTACATGCCCTACTGACTCGTTCGTCAATATGGGGAACCATAGAGGACTCTTTCCACTCTACCAGAGTTCAAGCCAGGGCTAGTCTTTGCTCGGTTTCTTGACCATGTTCACTACACTTGAAGCCGTCAGGTCATTTTTCATAACTTTCTTGAGTCAATTGATTCTGCTGTCAATGATGCTTATAGGGCTTGGGTAGCTGCTCAGGCTCACTAATGTTTTTTGCTAATATTGTATTATCCTTGTATTGACCAATGACTAGAGGTTAGGACTTTTAAAAAAAGAGAAAACTGTTATATTTTCTTGATGTTGTTTAAAAATTATAGAGCATATTAATATAAAATCTCAAAAGCATAATCATATCACTCAAATTCATGTCATTGATAATTTTAGCGAAAGTACATACTGGAATCAATTTAACTCCCATGATTAGTCAGTCCTTTCGGATTTTTTAACTAATCAAGCGTTATCTCTCCTTTTCTTTGGTTCTTATTTTTGCCTAAGGTGCCTTTTTTCACCTTAAAAAACCACCCTAATTTTTTGCTTTGACCGCCCTTGACGAACTTTCAATCCAACGGGCTTATTCATCATTTTTTCTTTTCTTTTTTATTTCTCTTTTTTTTATATGAAATATTACTTAAGCTTGTTTATGTTGACTGGTTGGCTAAATTCATTGCCTTTGATATCTAATAGTATTGCCGCTCCTTTTGAGAAGATCTTCTTAACAAGATACGGACCCTCCCAATTGGGATGGAATTTACCTAAACCATCCAATCCACTAGGTTCCCTCCTTAAGGACAAGATCTCCCACTTTCACAGGTCGAGGCTTAACATGCTTATCAAACATTCGAGCAATTCTCTACTGATAAAGTTGTGTATGATACAAAGCTCTCATTCTGATTTCACCAATTAAGTTGATTTTATCAATATTGATCTTTTTCCCATTCGACCTCGGATATCTCAGCTTCCATCATTATTCTTAGTGACTTGATCTATACTTCTACTGGCAACACCACCTTCATCCTATAAGCTAAGTAATAAGGAGTTGCTCTAATAGGACTCCTCATAGTAGTCTAATATCCCCATAAAGCATATGAAAACTTCTCAGCCTAATCTCTTGATCTGTTAATTATCTTAGCTAAGATCTTCTTTATGCTCTTATTAGCTGCCTCAACAGCTCTATTTGCTTAAGGTCTACAGGAAGAGGACTGAAGGTATTCAATTGCATACTTTTCAATCATCTTTTTAAACTCTCTTGAAAACTGAACGCCATTATTAGATACTATGTGGTGTGGCAGCCTATAACGAAAAATTAGATTTTTCTCGACAAACTTTGCCATCTGCTTAGCTTCTATCTTGTTAAAGGATTTTGCCTCTAGCCACTTGGAGAAGTAATCAACTGCTACTATAATGTATCGATGTCCATTGTTAGCAAGCGGCTTGATCTCACTTATTATGTCTATCCCCCAAGCAGAATATGGCCATAGGAATTTCATTGTGTATAATTAAGATGGCAGTAGATGTATCAGATTGCCATAAACCTAACATTGATGACATCTTCTAGCAAACTGATTGCAGTCAGCCAACATAGTAAGCCAAAAATATCACTACCTTATGATCTGATCTGATTGTATTTAGAGAATCCATCAGTGAAGGAGTACATCGCACTTGAAGTGGCACTGTCGACTATCACGTCTATATGAGGAAGGGAAAAATCACCCTTAGGGCATGAACTATGTAGGTCCCGATAATCCATTAACATTCTAACCTTTCTGTCCTTCTTTAGGATTAGGACAATATTTGCCAACCATTCAGGATAGTTGACTACATCAACAAAATTAGTGTTTATCTGCTTAGCGACCTCCTCTTGAATATTCTCTACCCATTCTGGCCTTAGTCTTGTTATCTTATGCTTGATTAGCTTGATGTGCTGATAAGTTGGAATGTAGTGCTCTACTATTTCCTTGTCAAACCCTGGCATGTCGTTATAAGACCAAGCAAATACTAACTTTTTTTCTATTATTTCTTCTATTTCTCTCCTCCTTAAGAGTTATATCATGATTTGTCGAATGTTTCTTGAATTTGTATTTGTACCTAAATTAAATGAATCAATTTGGATTGAATTAATGCCAAACATTGCCTATGTCATGATTATTAAAATACATACTACTATCAAGAAAAATATCGCACAAGTAAGCAAAATTAGAGTCTATTGTCATGATTATTAAAATACATACTACTATTAAGAAAAATATCGCGCAACTAAGCAAAATCAGAGTCTATATCATTAATCTTAGAAATGAAAGAAACATCTTTCTCATAAAGATCAGACATGATTACATCATCATAAAATACATCAACGATATACTCCTCTATCAGAGCTGCTAGTTTCAGTTGACTCAGCTTTTTAGGCAGGGAGATAAACTCTTCCAGCTTCACCTCCTACCTTGGTGGTGACCTTTTCACGAACCTCCTTGATTCTCAGCTCGACCATCCTGTCGATGATCAAATTCTTGAATATCTCAAATTTTGGTACCTCAGTCCTAGCTACTGTAACAGGTTCGGGCTCTCCAAAGTAGGGCTTGTACTCCTAGACAAATACGTCTTTAAGAGTTTAACCCTTTGGTCTGCCCTCGTCTTCAATCTCAAAGTAACCTAGCCCGTGTCACATTTTTCTAACCTTTGAAGTTCGGCAACTCTAGGATACCCTAATAGTTCTTTTCTAGCCCTATCTAGGCATAAAGTCCATCTTTTTAAACATGTCGGCTACTTTAGAATCCATGTAGTCCTCATAGAGAATAACAACTTGGAATCTATTAGGGGCTTTCAGTTCCTTGACAGCTTCTTAAATGACCAAGATAACCTTACCATCCTTGGTGTTAATAGTCATTATCTCACCTTCATAAGGGAACTTGACCTTCTGATGTACAATGGAAGGGACTCCACTTGAGGCATGAAACTATGACCTACCCAATAATAAGGTAAAGGTTATTGGGATGTTCAGGACAGTAAATTCCATCTAGAATTCAATTGGACTCATTTTTACCAGTGCTGAAAATGTCCTTTCCATGTCTCTCTTTGTCTCATTATATGCTCTTATAACCATATTTGATAGTTTTAGGTCCTTCACAGTCATCTCCAGCTTAAGGAGTATATGAGAGGGACACACGTTGAAGTCTAACCAATCATCCACCATCACACATAGGGTCCTTTTCTCTTTGACCTCTAGTGCTATATAGAGAGCCCTGTTATGGTCTCTTTCCTTGAGTGGTAGGTCTTTGTCCGAGAAAGTGATCATCTCGGTGGTTTTGTTAGTTATCGTTTTAATTATCTCCTTGGGGGTAGCTATTGTGCTAATACTTATATCAGATAAGGCATGGATTAGAGCCTTTCAGTGATCCAATGAGTGCATCAGCAGCTCCCAAATGTCGAAGGTCTTTTTATCTTTCTTTAATGGCTCTAACAACCCTTTGTCCCCTTCTTTATGCGCTTTCTCGACTTGCTTTAGCTCTAGTACCCCCATGTCTTGACCCTTATCATTGGCTTGACTTCTTTTTTGGAGTCTTTGTCTCCCTAGATATTCTTCGCCCCAATATCTTGGAGTTCACATTCATCCTCAGAGCTGTAGCAGATGTCAATGGCAATAACCAACTTCTTCTCACCTTCCTTCTAAACCTCTAGAAAGTAAGATTCATCAATTGCTTGATCATCGTTTAATCCCTAACCACTTGGCATAATATCCTCAATCTGAATGTCAAGCGAATCAGGCCTCAAATATTGGACTTTGAAGTCAAATTTGTCCGAAGGCTGCCTAGTAGGTCTTCACATTCACACCGAGGAAGTTGTTCAACTTGCCATTCTCCATAATCTATTCAAGTATTGAATATCGTGCCTAAGATGATTATATTGTTTCTTCACATGCCCGTAAGCCTGGAGATACTTATAATATTAACCATTGTAAAAGTTAGGATCACTTTTCGACAATGGGGCTTGAGTTTTCCGCTCCTTAGATGTTGGAAGACTACAGATAATGGTGCTCCCAACTCGATGAAGGTTCATTATGGGCTATTTGGCTCTGGCTCAGGTTGGATTATGTCTTGGAAAGAATTCATGACCTCCACTTCATTGAAGTCAAGGTTGACCATAGACACTTGGTTTGAGGGTGGTGTGTTGTTGTAGTTTGATAGGGGATTTCTTCTGGTACTGGGCTGGTCTGGGTCGGTTAGTTTTTTAGCGTCGATGAGGTTTTTAATTTCATGTTTATACCAGATGCAATTATTTGTATGGTGGCTAGGTGCTTGGTGGAATTTGCAGTACATGTTGGGTTTATAACTGGGTGCATTAGGGTTAGATGGGTTTTTGAAGGTGGTTGGTTGGAGTATATGCCATTTTGTAATAACCTCTCAAAGTTCGTCGAGAGAGGTTGCATAAAGTTGGAGAACTTTCTTGGTTGTTGGACAACATTCACGTCTAGAGTTCTGCTCCCTCTAGCATGGTAATTCAGCCTTCCGCCAATTCTCACAGTCTTTCTCTTGTCATTTTTTATTTCTTCGACTTGAAGCCCATCATCATATAGGTCTATGCAAGTCTTCAAGTTCATCATCTGAAGCCTTTTGACCCATCCCGGAAGAACATTTCAGACTACCATACAGACTTGGTCCTTTTCAAAGGGCTTTTTCTTCACCAATTTAGCCTTATTCCTCCACCTGGTCAAGAAATCAGAGAAGAACTCATTTTTCTTTTGCTCAATGTAATCAAGGTTCCTAATTGATATATCCAATTGAGTATTATAGTCGTATTACTTAACAAAAGAGTTATATAATCTTGCCATTCAGCTTTGGTGGATTTCTCTAGACTATGATGCTAGTTCACAGTATGTCCTACTAGAGATAAAACAAACAACTTGATAATTTAAATCCTACTTAGATGAGTAGTTCCCATGATGACATACTACTTTATATGAACTTTTGGATCATCAATCCTATTAAACTTGTTTATCTCGGGCATCCTAAACTTTGCAGGCAACTTGTCTTCGACTGTCAAAACCTACTCTTCAAAATCATAGACCAAGTCCAACCCTTTGATTTCCAGTATGCCTTGCATCTTGTCAAACCTAGTACTCAAACCACTCACAACATCATTAATGGCAAGGGAGGTCTCCTTTTTAGCTTGGTCCAATACGAACTTATCAAAATCCAAAAGTTTCTGGGGCACTCTTCTCCTAGCCGGGTCTTCAGCATTGGTAGTGGCTGCGGTAGCAGAAACAATTTCAGCAGCAATTACAGCCGGATCAACAACTATAGGAGGGTTAACTACTGGAACAATTAGGGAAATCATCCGAACAACAATTTGTTGGAGTCCCTCCTAGAGGACACCCTTTAGATCATCCATGACAACATTCTTGAAGATCTTAATATCCTACTCATTAGCTCTTTCATTGGCCATTTCAGATGTAGCTTCAGTCTTGCTAGTGGAAGCCTAATGTCTTGGTCTTTCGAGAAGCTCTAGCACGGTCTAGATCCTTAGTGAGATGGGTATTATCTCCAGCCTTACATTGTCTTACCTCTTCCAACCCAAAGGAGTATCTATATGGCTAAAAAATGAAAAGTATTAGTATGATATCTACAATGTATGATGCACGTGATATGCATAAATATAAAGAGAAAAGTTAGCATACACAAAGTTATTATACAAAGAATTCTTCCAACCTTGTTTCTCCCGCACATGGTTAATGGTGAGTCTTTCTTCCCTAGGATTTTAAGTCTGGGCTTTCTATTAATAAAGGATAGTAGGCCCGACGCATATGCCATAACCTCTCAAAGCAGATTTAAAACAAACAAGGCGATGTTTTTAGTATAAGTATAAAGCCTGCATAATTTGGGCATGGGGCTTGATTCCACATGTTCTTGAGCTAAGGCTTTCCACTATGATGGCTTAAGTACTTACAATGGAAAAATATCTCAAATGGCAAGCAATAGGCTTCTTAAGGGAAATTGCTACTGTCATTATCATGAGCTAAGTCTTGGGTAAGGATAAAAGGCTCCCACAGGTAAAAAGTGTTCTTCCTTGGCTCGTCTCCCACTCAAGGGTCCATGCGGTGAAGGAAACTTACTAGTGAGTGATGGTTAGCCAGTTTTACCACTTCAAGGTTTGAATGAAACCAAAGAACCACTAACCAATGCCATCAGGGTTATTGGGACAGAAAACGAACCATGCAAATGATGCAAAAATCACTCATTTAATAATAAAATTAAAGACAAAAATACATTGGAATCAGTTTCTTTTATTCCTAGAGGAGCCGCCACTGCGGGCAATGATTTTGAACGTGCACCCAAGTGTCTCTAGCGACTGTGATACTGCAAGACTTTTCAATCTAATTGGGAACACGTTAATTAGTCATAAAGACTAGCGTGGAGATGGAGTTGCCACCCAGGTAATTCTCCAAAACACTTTTACTAATTTAAGTAGCATACTAGATTCCATAAAGAAGCTTTGCCATATCCAGAGATGGATCCCGAAGCCAACTTCCTTATTTGTGTATCTTATTCTTTTATTTTATTATTTAACGAGCTATTCCCTAAAACACAATAGTTTATATTTACAGTCATTCATTACAGTATGTGAGGTCCTCTTAAGACTAGCCCATTTTATTTAAGCCCCATATTTTAATTTGTTAGTTTATTTTACTAATTAATTATGTATAAGGCTTTACCTAATCTCGCCCAATTACAAATTATGTTTTGATTCCAACCTTTTAAGCATAAATAGACTACTTTTTATATAGACGTCCACTTATATTATATCTTATCTCTAATATGGCTCAATTAATTTAATTAAAACATGGCGAAGCCCACTAGGTCTATATTAGTTTTAAATTTTGTCCAATTACCATCTAATTTAATCTAATGGACTACATTTTTCATGTTGGGTCCAATTTTTTGGTGTATAAAATAAAATAAATTAAAACATGTAAAATAAAATAAGACACATAAAAAAAATGTAAAAAGACATGAAATTTAACTAAGAAAACCTAAAAATATGTAAAACCTAGAAACAAAATTGACAGTAGGCAAATATGATATTTTAAGGCAGATTTCAAATTTTAATCATATAACCCTAAAAATCTAATTCAATTGTATATATATATATGCAAATTAACTATGTTTACCTTCTCATTTAACTAATCAGATTCAAAATCCAATAAAAAATATATAATCAGATTCAAAACCATACATATTCATATTATTAGATTCAAAAGCTAACAAGTTATAATATGTTAATTCAAAAGATAAACCTATTCTAATCATATAAAAACACATAAAACAATAAAAACAAACATCCTAATCATGTTTATAGAATTATAAAACAAAAGAACCAGTTGAAAGGGAAACTGATGTTGATAATGTGGATGTGAGAAAACCTTCAGGTTGTCACTGTAGATTGTTGTTCTGCAAGTCTTAGAAGACGATGAAGCAGTTAAATTGAAAGTTGGTTGAGAATCTAATTCTGCTTGAGATCTAAAAGAAACTATTCTCGATATCTAATTTTATAATCTAGGGTTCTTTCTTATTGACTTATTAAAAGATAACTCTCTGTATATAGCTGCTAATTAATGAACATAGATGAATGTCCAATATTTCTCGAGTGTGACTTAATATTTGTCGCTTGATAATTAAAGAGTGCAACTAACCATAAACCTAAGATATTATATCCTATTTATAGTAGTAGGATTAGGAAAGCCCAAAGAAACGGATAAGTATTTGATTATTTGAAAATATAAACTATCGCTTATCTTTCCCTTTTATCATATTAATATCCAATAAAATAAAATAAAAGCTTTTATATTCAAATAATTATCAATAGAACATATTTTAGAAATCCCAATAATGATCACAAATCACTTCTAGAAACTATTATTTATCAATTTCAGCGTTTAAAGTCAAAATACGCGTAAAATATTGTCGAATGTCAAAAATAGCCAATCTGCACTACATAGAGCCGGCTAGCTCTGAATAGAGCCGATTATGCTCAGCCGATCGGCTCTATGTAGTGCCGATTAGTTCTGTGGGAAAGAAGTTTGGAAAATTTTGACACTTTAGTCCTTGTACCTGTAAAAAAACTGCCGTTTCACCCCTTAAACTTAATTTTTCTCGACAATTGAGTCTAAATTGATTCTATAAAAGTAATTTTGATTAAATTATTCTCAATCGTACCTTAGATTTACCCGTCCTTAATCCTTCGAGACTCGAGAAAGGCAATAACTTTAATCACAGGGTTTTCCATAATTTCCTCAGTGTTTGGATCCGAAAAATGGGTGCTGACAATTGTCCCGATTTGTCAAAATTTATAAGCACTCATGAGATTAAATAAATTGAGATAAATCACAATTTCAACGATACAACAAAAGGATATCTTGATGAGCTATAGAAGCCATGCTCCGTAAGCTCGAATTGATATAGAAATTTTGATTTGAGGTGGGAACCACGCCCGCTTGAATCTTGAGGACTTCGCGTGCTTGAAATTTGAGGACTTCGCATGCTTGATTTTTTGAGGACTTTACCTGCTTGAATTTGAGGACTTCGCCTGCTTAATTGAAGGACTACACCTGTGATTTGGAACTATTTTTAATGATTTATATTTGCAGAGACTTCTCTTTGGCTTTTTAGTCGAAAATTCCTACCTCGGGATGCAATTTGATTGATAGATGTCTTCTAGAGGCTACGTTAGTAATTGGCCCATCTAGGGACTAAAGCTTAAGTTTGATAGGTTAGGGACCAAAATTGTACTTTTACCTTCTTCAGGACATATATAGATCCTCATATCCATTTATAATACACTTCATCCATTTCTTCATTACTTTTCTCTCAAACCCTCTCTTTTTTCTTTCTTTATTTTCTCAATCATTTCTTCACCAAATTTTACAAAATCAGTCTTGAAATGGCTGCCTCTTCATCGAGATTCTTTGGACGCACCCCGGTCGCACCAAATTGGGAGTTTTCACCCCAATTTTTTGCCATAACAATCTTGGGCTTATCAAAGGGGAGGAAATCCCTCTTTTACATTTTCAGTAGTTAGAGAGGTACTTTTCTATATTAAACCTTATTTCTTGTGATTTATACACTAAATACATGCGTTATTTGCTCAAAACACATGAATTTTTATGAAAAAAGTTTTAAGAAACCCCAATCCATAGAGGCAGTTTGGTTGTGCGCATAGGAGTTGGGGGTACAAGACGAATGAACTATAGCAAGACAACTAAATGAGTAACCAAGCAAAGAAAAGAAAAACGAAAATGAAAACTCAAGCAAAGTCAAGAACAAACCTCAGCCATGATGTCATTGCTGAGGGGCATGGGCCCTAGTAGCAAAGGGATGAAGGAGGTGTAGTCTGCCCTCCAAGACTGGATGGTGAGGTTCTCAAAGTTGTCATATCCCTCCATACTCTTGGTTAGCTCCTTGCCGACAAGGTCAGCAGTCCAAAACATGGAAAGAGGGGCAGAGAAAGGAACTCGATGCTTGCTAGGGCCCCTTTCCTAGCTATAGATCCTCTCACCTAAGAACCAGGCTCGACAAGCAGTGTCAACCAAGAGAACTCTCATGTGATCGAGGTCTACAACGGAGAGCATGTAAGGGTCCTAATGATAGTGCTCGCCTAGCCAATCGCTACGGATCTGCCGATTGCAAAGGTAACTAAGATTTATAAAATATAGATATGACTAATAAATTTCAATTTTACCTTATCCCAGGTTAGAAAATTGATCCACATGTGATGCACATGGACCTGCGCCCACTCCAAAGGGACGCTAGGCTCAAGCATGGGAAGGCTCGGGAAGTGCTGATTGGCTATGAGCCCACTATAAGGCTGAGCTCTAAGCACCAAACCTATAAATCAAGAGTCAATAACTGCTATGCAAATACAAGAAAGCATAAAATGAAGAAGTCATAGTGGATATAACTTTCGTGAATCGCATGCCCAAAGCCATAAATCCTCTTGCTCCTATGGACGATAATGTCCATCTAATAGTACACGTAGGCAAGAGCTGCAGATCACCAATTAAAATAGGAGACTTGGTCCAAATCTTGTAATGGGGCCAAGTAATGGAAGTTCAGTGAGTTTCCAGAGTCACTGAACAAAGTAGTTCCGAAGAGGTGCACTAAGAAGGTCTGAGCCATTTGATCCACCTCCTAAGCATTATGAGGCATGAAGCCCCTATATAATAAAGGGGAATGCTCTGATAGGCTAAGCACCAAGTGTTCTTGCACGCTAGTAAGAACCTAAGTAAGTTTGTCATATAATGCTCATAGACATTAGAGCGTTGATCATGGATTGCATCGTCAAAATTTACAAGCGTACGTATGAATCAATCCCCGTAATAGTAGCAAAGAAAAGTGAGGATAAGGTGAGCTCACCAACCAGGGTGTGGAATGTGTGGATGGTGTCCATCCACCTCTCAAGTAGTGCATAGACCGAAGTATGGTATGTCCTCCCGGTGACAGATGGAAGTGTAGCAGCGAATCAGTGGAATCCGATGTCACTGTTCCTAGCCTGTACAGAGTTCGGTAACTCGTTCAACCACTCATGAGCACTGTAGAAATTTATGAGAAACTAGATCAATACGGCATCACTCTAAAAAAGGCGCAAGAATATGTATATAAACATAATGCACACACATAAAGATCTAAAATAAATAAGTACATTGTTTATTTATTGTTATTTTACTTAAAATAATCCCTAAAAAATCAGTTTTCGCCCATGCATGGTCGTTTCAGACTGTGCAGGGTCGATTGGCTCAACACAGAGTATCTAGTGTGTGAATCACAGAAAACAAGCCCAAAAGGGATTTCCTCTGACGGCTGAAAGCTTCCGGTGTGTGTTCAATTTCGCCAAAAGAGGGATTTCCTTCACTTTGACGAGCCCAAGATTGTTATTGTAAGAAATCGGCGGTGAAAACTCCCAATGTGGTGCAATTGGGGTGCATCTATAGAATCTTGATGAAGAGGCATCCATTTCAAGACTGATTTCGCAGAATTTGGTCAAGAAATGATTGAGAAATCAAAGAAAAAGTAAAGAGAGAGTATGAGAGAAAAGTAAAGAAGAAATGAATATAGTAAGTTATAAACAGATAGAGGATATAAATATGTCTTGTAGAAGGCAGAAATGCCATTTTGGTCCCTGACCCATCAAAGTTACACTTTAGTCTCTGGATGGGCCAGTTACTAATACAAGTCTCCCGACAACATATGATAGGTCAATTTGCATCTTGAGATGGAGATTTTTTTAAAATGCCATTTAGTCCCTGACCTATCAAAATCACGCTTTAGTCCCTACATTGGACCAGTTACTAATATAAGCTTCCAAAAGATATTTGACAGGTCAATTTGCATACCAATTTGGGAATTTAAAAAAAATACCATTTTGGTTCCTAACCTATCAAAATTACACTTTAGTCCCCGAATGAGCCAATTGCCAATGTAGCCTTCAAAACACATCCATCAAGTCAAATTGCACCTCGAAGTGGGAATTTTCGACTAAAAGTCAAATTTACTACCCGAAAGTGGAAAAATTTACCAAATCACAACTTGAAGAAGCAATTACAACATAATTGCATCCCGAAGTGAAGAGTGATAACAAGCTAGAGGGAAGTCTCTACAAATATAAATCATCAGGCATGGTTTCCAAATCACAAACGTAGTCCTACAATGAAGCAGGTGAAGTCCTTAAAATTTTAAAAGCAGGTGAAATCCTCAAAATTCAAGCAGGCATTGTCCCCACATCAAATAAAAGTTTTTATATCAACTCAGGCTTTTGGGGCTTAGCTTCTATAGCTCATCAAGATATCCTTTGTCCTATCCTTGATATTATGATATATCTTAATTTATTTAATCGTATGAGTGCTTATAAATTTTGACAAACCGGAGGCAGCTGTCAGCACCATTTTCTGGATCTAGATGTCGGAGGAATTATAAAAAACCTTATGATGAAAGTTGTTATCTTTCTTGAGTCTCAAGAGATTGGGCGAATCAAAGATAGGATTGAGAATAATTAAATTAAAATTACTTTTCTAGAATCAACTTGGACCCAATTGTTTGAAAAAATTAAGTTTAATGAGTGAAATGATAGTTTTTTTAAAAGGTATAAGGGCTAAATTGTCAAAGTTTTTGCCAACAAAGCCAATCGCCTATTTACAAAGCTAATCGGGTTAGCATAGAGTCGAATCACCTTTGTGCATAGCCAGTTGGCTCTGCACTATGCTGATTGGCTATTTTTCAAGATTTGACTCCATTTTACACGTATTTTTTACTTAAAACTCCGAAAATGATAAAAAGAAGTTTCTAGAATTAATTTGTGATAATTATTGAAAGTTTTAAAAAAAATTTAGTGATAATTATTTGAATGTAAAAGATTTTATTTTATTTTATTTTATTCGATATTAATTTGATAAAGGGAGAGATAATCGATAGTTTTTATTTTTAAATAATAAATACTTATTTGTTTCTCTAAGATTTCCTAATCTTACTACTATAAATAGAATATGATACCTTAGGTTTAGGGTTAGTGGCACTCTTTAATTATCAAGCGATAGATATTAAGTTACACTCAAGAATTATTAGAAATTCATCTAAGTTCATTAATTAATATTTATACATAGAGAGTTTTCTTTTAGGAAGTCAATAAGAATGAATTGATATTAGGAAACTCTTAGAGAATGACAATAGTTTTTTGTAGATCTCAAGCATAACTGGATTCTCAGCCAACCTTGAATTCAACTATTTTATCATCTCCTGAGACTCGTAGAACAACAATCTACGGTGACAACCTGATGATTCCCTTACATCTACATCATGAACATCACTTTTCCTTTAAACTGGTTCTTTTATTTTACAATTCTTGAAACATGATTAGGGTGTTTCTTTTAATTATTTTTATGTATTTTTTTTATGATTAGAATAGGTTTTTCTTTTGCGAATTAACATATGCTATAACTTGCTAGGTTTTGAATCTGATAATATAAATATGTAGGATTTTGAACCTGATAATATATTTTTTATTGGATTTTGAATTTGATTAGTTAAATGAGTAGGTAAACATAATTAATTTTTATTACTATGCAATTGAATTAGATTTTTAGGGTTATATGATTAAAATTTGAAATTTACCTTAAAATATCATATTTGCCTATTGTCAGTTAAATTTCTAGGGTTTGTATGTTTTTAGATCTTTTTAGTTAAATTTCATGTTCTTTTTACATTTTTTATGTTTCTTATTTTATTTTACACGTTTTAGTTCATTTCATGTCTTTTGTGCATGTACAATTAGCTCCTATGTGTGAGAAATCGAAAGAAAAATAGTAGATATATTAATTAAAGCCATAGAGTCAATCAGCTTTATGCCTTAAGTTGATCGGCTTTACATATTTTGGCCCTGATTTTTAGATTTTTAATATATTTTAGCGATTTTATGTACTGTTCTTAGTTCTTAGGTCTTTTTTTTTAATTTTTAGTTGGAGGAAGGATTGTAATAGCTAGATTTAATTTATGTAGATTTATTTTATTTTATGCTTAATAAATGCTAAATAATTGTAATGTGATTGCCTAATTAAAATTATACATAGATCCTAGGTTAAAATTGAACCCAACATAAAAATTATAGTCCTTTAGATTAAATCATATGGTAATTAAGCTAAATTTAAAATCAATGTAGACCTAATGGGCTTTGCCATATTTTAATTAAATCAATTAGGTCATGTTAGATTTGAAATTACATAATTGGGCATTTGCATAAAAAAATAGTTCATTTAGGATTAAAAGCTGGAATTAAAGCATAACTAGGTTAGGTATAATCTTGTACATAATTAATTAGTAAAGTAGACTAACAAATCAAAATTTAGGTTGGGCTTAAATAAAATGGGCTACACTTAAGAGGACCTCACATACTGTAATGAATGATCATAAATATAAATTGTTGTATTTATATGGAATAGCTCGTTAAATAATAAAATAATAAAATTAAAGATACACAAAAAAAGAAATTTAGCTTCTGAATCCATCTCTAGATGTCGCGAAGCTTCCTTATAGAATCTAGTTGATGTGCGTAAAATACACACATCTAAATGGAGTTTCTAAGATTGATTTTATGGACATTTGGATGTGAATTGGTCTCAACACTCACCCTATACGTATGTTTATGTGCATTAGGTCCAAAAGAGGTCAAAGGATGATAAAGGAAAGAATTGGAGCATAATTGGACGTCAAAGCTGCCGAAACTAGCTAAGTATGCCCATGCGGAAGGTAAACACAGCCGTGTTGGATTCAACACTGGCCGTGTTACCAACACGGCCACCAACACGGCCGTGTTGGATGCGTCAAACATGAAAGAAAAAGAAGCTTTTAGGAAGCACGACCACAGAGAGTAACAGGGCTAGGAACACCAGCCCGTGTCCCCAACACGGCCAGAGACATGGCCGTGTTGGAGGCGACAAGGGGTATTAATTAAAAGAACGAAGAGAGGAAAAGGGGAAGGCGGCTAGGGTTAGAACGTCCCAAACCCTAATATTTCTCTCTCTAAGGGTTTTCTGAGCTGAAACCAAGACAAAAGTAGACTTGGATCAAGGTTTCAATCGGATTCCCTTCAAAGATTGAAGATTGGGCAAGGTTCGTTGATTGGTTTTCAAATCAAGCAAGAGGAACAAGAATCGATTCAATTCGAGCGAAAGGATTTGGGGCTATTTACTCTCATCCAAGGGTCTAATCGGGTTTTCTCTACCTTTACTCATTGTTGTAATTGAATTCTTGTGTATTTTGATAATGAACATGATTAGCTAGATGGATTAAATCCATTGGGATTTCTTTACTATGTTGGCTTAGTATTATATTGTTGGATTGTTTGGATTAGTTTTGTATTCTTCTTGCTTTCAGTATTAATAAGATAATGCATTATTCATGAGACGTTGTAAATTGTGTGGTTAGATTGCTTTGTGTGATTGAGAAGTCCATTTGGCAATTGGAATTTTGAATAGCAAGAACTGGTTAATAATCGCTTAGAGATAAGGATAATTAACTAGCCGGATTAAGAATTAACAAAGCTTAATAGAGGCGGATTAAAGCTCAATGCTAATTTAAGAATCAATCGTTAGGAAGAGATTCCAACTTTAGGTTATTAGGTTTAGGAATTCGGTTATCTCGAGAGAGAAACCGAATTCGGTTAAGAATTCGGTTAAGAATTCGTCCACGGGTAGCATAATTAGACTCACCGATCCTTTATCATTTGTTTGATTGCCAACTAGTTTAGATTCCCTTTGAGTTTGTCTTCTTGTCTTGATTATTTCGTTTATCAATCACTCTTGCATCTCCCTTAGCTTGTAGCTATTAGTTAGTTTAGAAATTATTTATCGCTAATTTTAGGTTAATATAACAAAGAACAAAGGAGTAACTCTGGGCTTTCACTTTCCCGAGGAATACGACCTTAATACTCGCCATTAATGCTAGACTGCATCGATTGTAGCTAACACGAGTAGCACATATCACTAGTACGCCCCTCAAATTAATAAAAGTGTCACGAAGAATCACCCAGGTGGCGACTCCATCTCTGCGCTAGTCTCTGTAACTAGTTAGCGTGTTCCTGATTAGGTTTAAAAGCTTCATAGTACTATAGTTGCTAGAGACACTTAGATGCACACCTGAAACCACCGCCCACACTAGAGCTTAGGGTTAGCAATTCTCAGCAACTAATTAGCAACTGACAACTATATAATTGCTAAAGTTTGTCGCGCGATTGGTGCCACGTTTAGCCACAAAAATATCTGTTGCTAATTAGCGACGGACATATTTCCATCCCCAATTGGCAATGGACTATGTGTCCTAACTAATTAGTAATGGATTGTTTATCGATAAGTAGCAATTGAACTCTATATCGCCGCTAAAGTTTGGCCCATGATAGGCGCCATGTTTAGCGACAAATATTTCTATTGCTAAATAGCGACAAACTTATGTACATTGCTAATTACCGATGGAATATGTGTCTCTAGCTAATTAGCGACGAATTAGTGACGAAAAATTTTATCGCTGATCTCAAATTTTTTACTGCCTTTTTTCTTAGTTCTCCCTCTTTTATATTTGTTTAGCGATGGAACTTTCCATCGCTATTTAAAAAAAGAAAAGAAAAATTCCCACCAATATTTTTATTTTTCCGCTCATTTATTTATTTTCGTCTGTCGCTAATTCTAAAATAAAATTATCAGTCAATTTATTTATATTTCTACTTATTTAATGTTTTAGTGACATATTAGTAAGAGATTTAAATCCATTGCTAAATCTAATTCTTTTTAAATTCACATTTTCTTTTTCATTCTATTATTTTTTACTCTATCATTATTTCTTTTTCTCCTCTTCTTTTTCATTTTTTTCTTCTTCTCTTTTTATTTTTATTTTTTTAATCTTCATTCTCCATTATTTTTATTCTATTATTATTTCTTTCTTTCTTTCTCTCTTTTTCATTTTTTTCTTCTTCTCTCTTTTCATTTTTTCTTTTTCCTCTTTTTATAATCTTTATTTTCCATAAAAAAATTTATTTATTTTTTAACCACTTCTTCCTTTTATTTTTTCATTTCTTCCATTTTTCTCATTTCTCTTCTTTTTTTTCTCTCTCTCTCGTATTTTTTTCTTTATTATTACATTTATTTTTTCTCTCTTCATTTTTTTCTATTTTTTTCTATTTTTTCTTATATTATTTATTATTAGCTTTATTAATATAATGTCCTCTATTTTCTTGTATTTTTATTATTTTTACTTTATTAAATAAAATTAATCGGACATTATAACATACAAATGAAAAGACAGTAATAATTAATTTATTAAGAATCTAATTGATATTAAAATCAAAATAAGAAATTTATGGACGGATTAGCAACATAATTTGTGTATTTTTAAAAAAATAAAATAATTTAGTGGTGAATTTTGTTGTCATTGCTAAATTTCTAATGACAATATATGTTTAAAATGATTCTTCCTCGTATGCATTTATGTACGATGTATACTTCACTGCTATTAAGTAAGTGATATTCCAAAATTCAATAACAAGCTAGGGTATCCATTTAAGGCAACAGAGAGCCCAACACCTAATGGATAAAACAACAGCAGAAAGATCAGACAATAGTGACACTGCCATTATCGAGCAGCTTTTCTTGCCACCCGACTAAGCAAACACACACACACATATATATTAAGCTATTACTGCACATCATGCATATATGCATTCATGAATAAATAAGACTTGATATGAAGTACCTCACATGCACAACTTAAACAGTCTACTACCTCTTAGGTAATCAAATCATCACCGCACAGGTTAGATTCACATTATTCATCCATTAATGCTAACCTAAGCCTAGGATACCACTTTTGAGGCCAAGTTTCCTTTGTAGAGAATTACTTTCTTCAACTTCACTTCATTCATTCTCCAAAGCAATGGGGAAAAGCCGTCCATGCTACCTATAAACTCATCATCCAGAAACAACTTCAAACAAACAGCAAGATGGTGTCTCCCGCAATATATTCATCATCCAAAGGCAGTCATGCAAACGGTGAGCTGGTGTCTCCAAAAATAAGTACAGACAATGAGGTGGTGCCTTCTGTACTACCAAGCAGCTATCATCTAGAAACAGTCATACAAACGGCGAGATGTTCTCTCACAATAAGTATAGATAACAAGGTAGTGCCTTCTATTCTACCAAGTAACATGAGCAAATAGGGAGTTGGTGCTTCCTATCTTGGGAGCAAGATGGTGACTTCTCTACAAAGGCTTGTTTATGAATGCAGTGAAGCGGTGCTTTATGCCTCAATTAAAGTAGCAAGATGGTGTCTCCTACATTTTCAATAAAATCAATAAGATGGTGTCTCCCATAATCTGAGCAAATAGCGAGTTCTTTTGGGGGCAAGATGGTGTCTTCCTTACATGGGCTCATTTATCAACAGCGAGGTGGTGCTTCCTAGTTCAATCAAAGTAGGAGATGGTGTCTCCTACAACTTCAACAAACATCGAGAGTGTCTCCCACAATAAATATAGATAACAAAGTGGTCCTTCATGTCTTACCAATCAATCAAAGTGGCATGATGGTGTCTTCCACAACAAAATGCTAATTTATACAACATGCTTAAGATAGTGAGGTGGTGCCTCCTATCCCGGGGGAGTGGAAGAACATTCACCGCAGCAGCGAAGTAGTGCTTTATGCCTTAATAAAAGAAACTTTGAACCAAATCTTATTATCAAGTAATATCTAATTCATTATTGCTTTGATTTAAACTCATTCTCTAAAAACTGATTTTACATACAAAACCAATTTTCAAAGAACTCATTTTCCAAAGTAGGGGGCAAACTATTATTACCTAACTTTTGCTCCTCCATTATATAAACCCGATGAAGAGACTAGGACAAGGCTGGTAGAGTGAACTTTAAGTAGTGAATGGAAGAAAACTCTAAAAGGCACTTAAGGACTTTGTAGGAATGCACTGACGAGACAGAAAGAACCCTTAAAACCCTTCGAGAACACAAAACCAAAACCTGAAATCCTCACCCGGCTTAAAACCCTAGTTGACTAGCTTAAACCCACGTGGGATAAGGCCAAGTCCACGTGAGCTTGGCTAAGCCCACGTGGCCTATGTAATAAGCCCATATAGGTTTTAGTCTCTAGAATGCAATCTTCCTCAAAGTTTATGAATTTTGTCAGTTGCATCAATATAGGGACATGTGCTATCGTCCATATGCATCCCCTAAATCCAAAAGAACTCATTCTTTACCATTCATCTCTCTAACTAATCAAAACACATATTCAAAACCCTAAAACATCCAACTTTTCACATATATATTCATCCTTAACCTTTCCTAAAATCCTAGCCTCAACTAGCCACTCTTTTACCTAAAAATATTGAAAAACCCTAATCTCTACACCCCCAACTCTTCTCAAGAAACCTTTCTCCTTAGTTAACACAAGAAAAACATCAAAGAACATCTACTTGAATTCCCTTTACATATCAAAACAAAACACCTTCTTACCTTCTAACCCTAAACTAACATCTTAAAATACATTCAAATCTATCTTAAGGCCCCTCTTTTAGGTATTTCCAACAACCCAAGACTATCAATCTCTTTTAAGTCCTAAACTATTTCGATCTAAATCACATAAAAAAAACCCTATTTTTATCCACTTACTACCCATTTTTGAAGCTAAGCCAGTCTAAAGACACAAAGCTCCCCTTAACATACTAAAGGTTTCTATTTTGTAAGTTATTGCAAGAGCCTAAAAGATTTAGAGTCCATTTGGTGCTTAGGAAATCTCTCTCCCTACTCAAAGTTTCCTTTTATTCTTGAATGTTTAGAAGGTATTGTCATGAGCCGATCTGTGGGCCCATGACCGCACTAGGGAATGGGTAGGCGTAAGGCCAACGAATCCCGTAGTAAGCCTGACCATTCACTAACTTAATCAAATCTCATCTAATAGCACTGATGTTACAATTTATCTTAACCATTAAATTCTACATATTTAATTCAGTCTACAGTAATATTTAGGCAAGACCCAAATTTACATAAAATTACAACTGATAAGTCTAAAATTTCTACTGTGGAGAATCTAAAACCTTACAATCAAATATACCAAATCAATTACATCAACCCGATGATGAAGGAGTCGGGTTGCTAGATAAGAACTATGGGAAGACTAACAATCACCTGAAAAATAATAAAATTGAGACTGTCAGTCTCGAGAGTGAGTTAAAATCATATATCCATAAATAAATTCAAACACTTCAATAACACATTTATTAATTTGAAATAAAGTCATGCAAGAATATGCGTGACATGCCATGCTTAAATAAAAATAACTTTCACATACTACGGGACGAAGTATTTCAGAAGAACCTTAAACCCAACACTAACATCACGACTATCATTCTAACGGAACTGACGCCCAGAGAGTGAAGCTCGACTAGGGTCCTTAACTCCAGTTTGATCATTTAATTATCACTAACACTCTTAGTCTTTTAGTTCTCTTACTCCACTAAGACTGGCGCCTAGAGAACGAATCTTAACCAGGATCCTTAACTCTAGTCTGGTCACTCAGGTATCCAAATAAGCCGGCGCCCAGAGAGCAATGCTCGACTAAGAACCTTTACTCCGACAAACACACTCTACTCAGCATAGAGAGCAATGCTCGACTAGGGAAAGTCCTAATTTACCTTTTTAAATTTACCCTTTGTGCCCTTTTATTATCAGTCTCGGATTTATACCGGTGCAACTCAGCAAATAGTATGTTCTATTACCATCCCATCCCGAGTCATCATGCAATAATAAATTCAGTGATAAAGAACATGATATAATGAATAGTAATTAAATGAATAATTTAAACTTGCAATCAATTAATCACAATCGCTATTTAAAATCTGCATATGACACATGCATAATAGATATATGACTTTAACTCACAGCTTTGACGACCTCCTAGCTCTGCTCCGATGCCTCGGATGGAGCGAGCCGAATTGACGGATAATCTAATCACGAAAAACAACTTAATCAATAACATTAAAACATTTGATTTGACGATTAATCCTAGGTCTAGGCTCCTAGGACTGACTGTCTAAGAATCTCGACTCGGAACAATTCTACCAAAAATCCGGCAGAACCTACCCTAAATTACGGACATTTACCTCCGTATAACGGGTCCAGGACCTGCTAGAAAATACTTCAAATTTCCAACAATTTATTTTTAACGGGAGTCGGGTCCCCAAGACTTCACTATTTTTCCCGACTCCGCCACACATCCTAAAATCACGACTAATGGCAGACAGTCCGACAAACAATTATTTTTAACTCATAATATTTTCTAATGCTCAACATAATTCAGTAAACACATAAATTTACCAAAGAATTCTAAAATCAAAGGACTAGAGAATTACCGAGACGCTTGATCGCTCGATCGACTCGCCTCCAGCCGCCATAGTCCGATCGACGATCCGAACGCACCAATGGATTGGAAAACAATGCTATGATGATGATCCCCGCTTCTGATCTTTCGATCTGAGCCCCGATCATCCTAAGAGATTTACGGACGATCTCGGTCGTCGATTTTTAAACAGAGTACGATCGCCATGAAACCGGTGCCATTGGAAAGCTTGAACTGAGGGGAGTCCGAATATGTCCTCCGATCAGCCAAAGCTCGCCGGAGCTCACTGAAAAAACTAGAAAACGCCGGCTACCACCCATTTTCTCTCTCCACCATGAACTTCCAACTACGGCCACCATTTGCGTCGCCGTTGCAGCCAAAATGAAGCCCAAGCCGAGGGGAGTTGATCGCCACCCGACTTGGCCACCAATGCCGCTGGAAACCCCTAATATGGCATCCGGCCTTCGTATTTTTCTACTACCTAGCTGCCTGCCGCTGCTTCCACCGCTAGCCGTCGGCCGACTCATGCCCGGATGGTCGGCCACGGACGGCATAGCCTTCCACCCCGCTCCTCTCTCTCTCTCTCTCTCTCTATCTCTCTCTCCCTAATCTCCTTCTCCTTTTCTTCTTCTTTCTTTTCCTTATAGCCATTAGGTCCTTGAGCTTTTCCTCCTTACCATTTAGTCCCTCAACTTTTTTAATTACAAATAATTTCGTCCTGCAAAATTTTCAATTAACCCCTTTAACTTTTCTTTAGCTTTTCAATTAAACCCCTAACTATTTAATTTGGGCCAAATTAGAATTATTGAAAATATACAATTATATGTTTACCCTTGCTTTTAAATGTAAAATTAGCAAAAAGCCCTTGTCGAAATATTTAATTATAAAAATACTAAACATATAAATTTTCATTAAAATCCCATATTAATAAAATTATACTTTTAATCCTTATTCCAAATTAAATTTTTAATTTAATCCTAACACTTAATTAATTTAATTAATCAATTTACTAACTATTTTTCAATTAAAATCAACCCCATTAGCTAATTAAAATTCATCATTCCTAAATAAATTCTTTTATAAAATATTAATTATTAATTTTTTTATCTCTCAAATATAGAATTTAATTCATATATTCAATATCGGAAAAAATTGAATGACCGAAAATATAATTTATTTTCCAAGGAATTTACTTAATTAATTTCTTAAAAATCAAACTAATTAGATATAGAAAATAATTCCTTTATTTGTCTAGCATTAAAATTCCATTTAAATCATTCCAATTAAACTAAATAAAATAAAGTAAAATTATTTTAAATAAAAACTTATTTATTAATTATTATTTATATTATCATTATTAAAGAAAAATTCTGGATATTACAGGTATACTCTGAGAGCCCAAAATACAAAGCTAAACCCAATTTTTTATTTATATTATTTATTGTTCTGATCCATATCACCATTCTTATTGATGTTAAGGGGTTTTTGGCATCAAACAGCATAAAAATATAAGCTCTCAAGCTTCTATAAGCTTACCCCACATAGGGTAAGCCTATAGAAGCTTGAAAGCCTCATCTTTGGTCCATTTTTTATATTTAGGATTTTATGAGTGTATTTTATATGATAGAATGATGTTTAAGGGTATGGTTGGCTTCTGTTCAACTTGTTTTAGGTTAAATTTCAATTTTTTAAGTATGCTTTAGTTTGATTCTTAGATTAGTATGTATATAGATTGCTCATTTAGTTTAATCATGTTTTAGTGCTTTATTCGCATGATTAGAAACATACTTAAGGTTAAATGAGCATGTTTACTTCCTGTTTTGTTTAGAAATAATTTAGTTTTAGGTTTCATAAATAAAGTTTGCATTTTCTTCATGCTTTGTGTATTTTAGATATTAATGTTGTCATTAGTGTTAATCCTAGTATTCAAATACTAAACTAACTTCTTATCTTCATACTACAAGTTCGGCTCCTTTGGAGTTGGCTCAACCCTTCTTAATGAGGGTTCTCTAGGTTTAATTTTAACTTAGCACTAACTATATGCATGTGCTTTTATATGTTTGTGTGTATGATTAGTATTAATTAGGGTGTTAGATGATTTCCCCCTTTATAATTATTTACCCGGTTTGTATCTCAATAATCCCTTCCTTCCCTTTCTTTAGATTGGATTTAATTTCATTATGGTATTGCTTAGATTTCATCTCACATGCTAAAGGTAAATCGGACTTAGGTTGATTGATCATCTTGCATGAGAATTAAAATAAACCAACTCACCAAAATGAGTTCCCTTGCTTCCAATATTTCATTCATCTAATCAATTGAAGATAAAATGAACCTGGCACCCATATACTTAATAAAAATGGTACTATTTGGTCACCTTGGTATGTCAGATAAAATCTAAGGTACCAATGTACCTCCCTAAGAATAATGGTACGAATGTGCCTTTCCCCTAAGGTAGATGTATGATAGGCTAGTATTTCTTTTTCTCACCTTTGCATGTTTAAACAAGATAATAAGATATCATTGAAATAAAATGGATAACAACCAAGCTAGGTTAGTACAATTAGAGAAACCAAAAGCCTTATAGTCTAGTGGAGGCTATACTTTATGTTCGGGCATGTTGGGATTCCTAACCCCTTCCTAGCACGTACCTAATTTCTCAAACTCAAATCTTTGGTTCAGGGAAGGGGAAAGTTAGGCTTTCCATGAGGAATTCGAGCTGCCATCCTTCGCCCCTCTCTATTTGTCACAGTTATTTTACCCAAGTGGCGATTTCCAGTCTTCTTCGATAATTTGCAATCTTCGCGGTTGTTGTGATCTCTTAAGACCTCTTCCTGGACGGCTCACTTTCTAACCAAGCCTAGTATGGATGAGACAATGTTTGATACAGTGACGTTGTCGTAATCGCCTAGGGCGAGCTCCAAAAAAGCCTCACTCACAATAATATAAAGGTAATGGAGGATTATCAAATGATAAGATAATTGTAATTAGATGGTGTATGAAGCCTTTAGCGAGTGTTTAGTTTAGATGTCTTTTGTAGTTATTACTTGTTTATCATTCAACAACTATATTAAACCCATTTGATAAGACTTAATAATTAACAGTTGATAGTTGATTTAGTCTCAATCAGCTGTTGATTCTATCAGTTCTATTGTAGAGCTTTTTCTTATCAGCTCATAGCTGATTTAATCTTTTTTTATTTAATTGTACAATATTATCCTTATTAAAACTATAAATAATAACTTATTTTAAGTTGATCTCATATAATTAATTTTTTATAATTCATGATTAATGATTATTATTTTAAATAATACTTAATAGTTAACAATAATTATGATATTTATAATTATGATATTTGAAATTAAAAATATTTCTTATTAGTGAAATTTAAATATCAATCCCCACTTTAAAAATAAATTTTATAAATATTTTTAGTAATAAATACAATTGAATTAAATAAAATTAATTGTAATATTTTTAATTATTATAAGCTATTTTTATTAATTTGTATCATTAGAAATAGTATTATACAATAAAATATTATCTATAGATGAATTAGACCCTTAATAGTCATTTAACATACTAACAACCACTGATACAATTTTATCAAATTGTTTAATTTATCAGCTACTAGCTGTCATCCATCAGCCACCATTAGAGAACTAATTTAATAATTAATATAATATTAGAAATAGAATTAAAATATTATAATATAAAATTAGAATTATTATTGATTTAAAATTTTAATAAAGTCTAGCTTCTAAAATTAGACATGTACTAAATGAATTATTATTTATAAACATTCTATATTATTAAATTAAATTAATAAATGATGAAATTAAAATAATGAATTTGTATTATATATTTTAAATAAAAAATTAATATTAAATAATATACATGATATATTTTTTTTAGTACTCGCAAGTGTACAAACCGTTCCTAAAGTAATGGTAAGTTCACCACGAGGTTGATCTCTCAAGAAACTATGAGGCCACTTATTATAAAGACTAATTATCAACACAAAATAATATAAGTAAATCTAAACACTCTAAATCAGTATGTTGAGAGGGTAATATTCATAAAGTAAAGTAACTAGACAATAAATAAATATGCAATGCAAATGCAAATGCTTATGATCTAAAACTATATGCTAAAGATAGTATTTAATCTAGCCATTTATCTAGTAATCTCCTTGTTTTACTTTAAGCCTAGATCTAATGAATGAGATGGTGATGCGCCTTTTTCCCTAAGTCACTCAAGCTAATGATGCAACCTAGATTTCTTATACCAACATAGATTAAAGTAAAGATGATGTTTCTAATACTTTTAAATCTAAAGATTCTCATAACAATTACTATTGCTAAATTAATATGATGGTTAACTAACACTAATAATTGAAATTAATAAAGATATGAAGGTAAAGAAATCATTCATTAAATAAATAAATAATAAGATTCATACAAAAGTAAAAAAAAAACTAAACTAAACACTTATGAAAACTAGCCTAACAGATTTAATAAAATGATCATGGTATTAAATATAAAGACAAAAAATAAGAAAGTAAAAAACTCCCTCTAGATCAAGGATTTCTTCAAGTAGGAAGAAGATTGGTCCTCAGTCTCCACTTCTTGAAAAGCTCCTTAGATCCTAAAAAGAGTAATAAAAACTAAAACTAAATGTTTATAAAGAACAATAGAGAATTATGGGGAGAATAATGGTGGACAGGTGTAGAGAGCAGGTAGGAGAAAACTCCCTCCTCTTCTCCCTTCTGAATTAGGTTTTTGTAGAGATATATATAGAGGAGAGTCCTCCTCTAAATAAATCTCTCTAGAGATAAGTATACTAATATAAGTCTATATAATAGATAAGACTTAAAATATTTTAATCTTCACCAAATACTATCCCATAAATAATTCTTAATATAAATACATCTCCACCTTGGACCTTGTAATTAGGAGTCCATGCGTTTTAATCTTAGGCCTTGACACGAACATGTCCCATTAAGCTTCTTTTAGCTCCATATGTTCCTCTTTTTGCTAATATTCCTGAAAATAGACAATTAAGCTTAAATGAGATAAAAGCACATATTTTCACTATTTTATAGATAGAAATATATCATTAAAACTTTAAAATATCCTTAAATATCTATACATAATTTGGACCAATCAAATACCCCCACACTTAAACCTTTACTTGTCATCAAGTACATAGCAACTGAGAATTAACTTTTGAAAAAAAATCATGAAGAACATCCATACTCAGCTTAAAGATATTATTAAAAAGAATCTCACTAATGTAAAGATCATGTCAACCTAAGAACACTTGAATCATAATAATTTTCTTTAAAAATATAAACTCAATCATTGTTAATCAAAAGACTCAAGCATCCAATCCTTTACACCTGTTTCATAATAAATAGTCTAACTCATCTTCAAAGGATATAACTATGATGCATAATCCAAATTATTATACCCCTATTCAAAAAGGCAAAACCTTAATTCAAAAACAAGAGATCAATATGCATTTATTACTTGCTTTTGAAGCTCTTATACTTTTTTTCTTTATACCCCTTGGATTTTAATTTTTGATACTTAGGGTATTTCTTTCTTTCTTGAGATGTTAGCCGTTTTCCACCACCGGCAGCCTCGGAGGAGCTTCGCCGGAGTCGAGACTTTCCAGGCCCGATCTAGGGCATTCTGGCGAGTTTCCAGCCGAAACTCTTGTGTTTTTGAACTCCCCGCAACTCGAGCTTCACATAGACTTTAATTTTTATACCTCATCTCTATTTTGAAATTGTTTACTATAGCTTTCTTCTCCTTTTCTCGACTTACTTTAGAGCTCTTCTTTATTTGTTATCTTTGCTTATCGTGAAATTTATGCAGCTTGCATCACCTAGGTTGCTCGAATTCGACTTTCTCTTAGGTTGCTCTTTTAGGAGTGTAATTTCTAGATTTTTAGGTTAAGTTACTTGAATTAGAGTTTTTCTCGAATTAAGCTTTTCTCAAAATAGAGCTTTACTCAGTTTTAGAGCAATTTAAATAATTGCTCAGTTTGTTGAGCTTATAGTTGCTCATTTTAGATTTTTGCTCAGATTAGAGGTTTCCTCATTGTTGTTTATTTTAGAGCTTTGCTCATTTTAGAGCTTTCCTCATAATTGTTTATTAACTTATATTTGCTTATTCTAGAGCTTTCCTTATAATTGTTCGATTTTTTAAGCTTATATTTGCTCATTCTAGAGCTTTGCTCATAGTTTTTTTTATAATATGAATTGCTTAACATATAAAAGACTTATTTTTGGCAAAACGAGTATGTGCCTTTTTATTGAAAAATTAATAAGTACATGGCTTTCTGGCTTACACTAGAGCCTAGCCTTCTTGACTTAAAGGAAAAAAATACTCTAGTTTACAACTTAGTTTCAACTATTAGAAATATTTCTTAAGTACCTGAATATTCCAGGATCTAGAGTGCTCGTTTCCAATAATGTCAACTATCTTATAGGCTCCTCCCCTCAAGTCTTGAGTAACTTAATATGGTCCTTCTCGGTTGGGTTGTCATTTTCTAACTCCAGTATCTCCTCTCCCAATGTTTGCTCTCTTCATTACTAAATCACCAAGGATAAACATTCTTAACCTGACTTTCTGATCATGATACTTGGCCATGTTGTCTTTGTATGCTACATTCCTAGTAATAGCATTTCTCTTTCATTCTTCTAGTAGGTCCAATCATAACCTTATATTATTCTCATTAGTTTGTTCATCGAAGTATTGGACTTTGGGAGTTAGAGTTCCCATCTCAACTCGGATGACTGCCTCTGATCCATACGCTAAGCAGAAGGGGGTTTTTGTTATTGCGGTCCTAGGAGTTGTTTGGTATGCTTAGAGTACATTTTGGAGCTCCTCTACCCACCTTCCTTTTCTTTTATCCAATCTTCTCTCCTGCCCTTGCAGTAGCATTCAATTAGTGACTTATGTTTGCATAGTTGACTGAGGATGAGCAACATAGGTGAACCGATGATCGATCTTTAAATTTTGGCAAGATTTCTTGAAGTTCTTGTTATCATACTATTTTTCGTTATTTGTTTCTAAGGTATGAGGAATTCCATATCTACATATCACTTCTCGATAGAAGAAGTCGATGGTCTTTATGCCTGCTACCACTTCAACTTCTAACCACTTTATGAAGTGGTCAATTTTTACAATCAAGAATTCCCTTTTTCATGTAACTAAGGGAAAATGACATAGGATATACATTCCCTAAACTGTGAAGGGCCATGGACTTAGAAGGGGAGATTAGAGGGTTGCTGGCAAGTGATTTTCATTTTGATGTTCCGAACATTTGGTGCAAGTTTGAAAATCTTTGTGCATACTTTGCCAGTAATATCCCTGAACTATGGCCTTTCTAGTGATTGTGGTTATTGCCTCATGTGCTCCACATATCCTCTTGTGGATCTTTCTTAAGACATACTCTCCTTAGTTTTTGTTCACATATCTAGACCAAGGGTGCAAATAATACTTTTTATACAAGATTCCTTTCTAAAAAGCAAAAAAGGAGGACTCATTGACCACTCTTGTTGCTTCATTATGATCCTCAAACAATTGTCCTTCATTTAAGTATTTTATAATAGGGAGCATCCATGGTTCATAATCTTAAATGACCAACACTTGCTCAGGTTTGCTTATGCTGGGCTCTTTTAATGCTTCTGTGGGGACGTTCTCAGACTTTATTCCTTGAGAGGCTTTCTCAGCAAGTGTATTAGATTCTCTATTCTCTTATTGCTCAGTGGACATACTATTTTAAGTCCTCATCTTTTGTTTCATATGAACCCATAACTCAATTGACTGTAAGCTGTGAGTCAATTTTTAATTTTGAGATATTCTACTTGGACTACCTTCACCATCCTTAACCCTGCGAGCAAAGCCTTATACCTTGCTTCATTGTTAGATGCTTTTAAGAACAACCTAGCTGAGTATTTAAATAACACATTGTTCAGTCCTCTTAGGACTACCCCTATTCCTGCTCCATCAACATTTGTAGCTCTATTCACATACAACTTCTAAATGATTAGCTCTTCTGCTAGGTGTTCCTCGATTTTGGGCATGCTCATCTCTGTCACAAAGTCTGCCAAGATCTGAGCTTTTATGGCAATTTATGGGTCATATTTAACATCAAAGGCTCCAATATGGACTAATTATTGTATTAATCTTCCTAAGGTATCTGGTAATTGGAGAGCTTTTCTTAGAGGTTGATTAGTTCTAATAATAACTGTGTGAGCTTGCAAATACTGTCACAACTTTTTTCTATCATGATCATTGTAATTGCTAGCTTTTCTATACTAGTGTATTTTATCTCTACTCCTTTCAGAACTTTGCTCATATAGTATATCCTTTTCTGCTCATTTTCCTCTTCCCTTATCAGAACATAAGCTATTGTTTTATTAGTTGCTGACAAGTATAAGTACAGAGTTTCTCCGAGCATTGGTCTGCTCGGCAAAGCTGGGGAGCTCAAGAATGCCTTCAAGTCTTCAACATCCTTTTGACATTCTTCTATCCACTGAAATTTTTTGACTTTTCAGTGTCTGGAAGAATGACAAGCATCTTTTAGCTATGCAAGAGATAAATCTCCCCAGAGCTGTTATTCTCCTATTGAGTCTTTGTACTTTGTTTACATTGCCCGTTGCTCTCCTGTCTATTATTTCTCGAATCTTCTCGTGATTTACTTCTATACCTCTCTAAGAAACCATAAATTCGAGAAATTTTTCTACTCAGAATCTAAATGCACACTTATCTAAGTTGAACTTCATATGATGTCTGTTCAGACCTCTCGCATGGTTCTCTGACTTGACGATCATGCCATCAATATTGACTTTGATGGTTTTGCCTATTTGGTTTTCAAGCATTGTAATTACCATCCTCTAGTATGTAGCTCCCGCATTCTTTAGACCAAATGCCATAACTCTATAGCAATAAGTCCTAGTATAAGTGATAAAGGAAGTCTTTTCCTCATGTTTCTTGAACATGGGTATTTGGTGGTAGCCTTGTAAAACATCTATGAAGCTATACACCTTATACTCGCTCGTTGAATCTACAATTTGATCAATGTTTGGCAGAGGATAACTATCCTTTGGTTAAGCTTTGTTTAGGTATGTGAAGTCAACATAACATCCTCCACTTATCATTGGGCTTTCTTTACCAAAACTACATTGGCCACCTATAATGGGTATATAACTCTCCTAATGAAACCTGCCTTTAGGAGTTTGTTCACCTCTTTAGCAATCGTCACCTGTCTCTCAAGTGCATGCTCCTCTTCTTTTATTTTACTGGTTTGTACTTCAGATCCATGTTCTACTTATGAGACATAAAAGAAGGATCAACTCCTTCTATCTCCTCTAGAGTTAACGCGAGCAAACTTCTTCTCTCGAGGAGAACCGCTTCTATTTCTTTAGTGAGTTGATCAAGTAATTTGTCTCAATCATTACCTTCTTCTCTAGTTTTCCTCCAAGTGAGAGTAACCTTAATTCTCCATATGGTTCTGCCTTTAAACCCTTCTAACTAGGTTGCTCGGTTATGCTCTCCATTGGTAATGATTCATATACATCTTTTAGAGATGTCACATAGCATTCTCTGACCATCTTCTAGTTTTCTCTTATAGTGACAACTCCCTTTGGTGTAGGCATATTCATTTTTTAAGTAGGAAACATATGTCATAGCTTTTTCCTCAATGAAGATGGTCGTCCCAAAAGGGCATTATAGGGAAAAAGGATGTTGACCACCATGAACTAAACTTTGACTCTCTAGCCTTTTAGCCTATTGCTTTTCTCTCATGTTTCCTCCCCCATCTCTAGATTGAGCCAAAATTATCCTTCTGGTTATATTGTTTGTCCTTCTAACCTTTGCAGCAGAGTAGGGACAAGCTTTAAATATAGAATTTCTCCCTCTAGTGCCTTATAAGTCTCAAGGGTGATCAGATTCACCAAGCTGCCATGATATATTAAAATTCTCCTCACCAAAAGTTTTTAATGTAGGTTGAGATTACTAATGGTTCTGAATGAGATATGTCTACTCTAGCATCTACATTAGTAAAGATAACTGCAGGGTTAAGCTTTTATGTCTCTATCATGTTTACCCTGTTCCGTTTCTTCTCTTTCTTCTTAGTTTTTATAATGTATATTGTTTCTCCTCAAATTGTTTTAATTTCTCCATCCTTTTTAACTTTAGCTTCACCCTTGTCTTTATCACTATCTCTTCTATCCTTCATTGGATGATCATCCCTTTTATCGATAAATTCTTTCAGATGACCTCTTTGGATCAATCTTTTTATATCTCTCTTCATATCTCTATAATCTTGTCTCGTATCCATGTTGGCCATGGAACTTGCAATATTTGCTTTTGTTTCTACTATTAGAACTCTCCTCTCTCATAGGTCTTAGCCAATATATTTTCCCCCTGTTCCTCTAAATGTGCATCCGAATATTTGATCAAGAGCTATTCAGAGGAACATACTTTGGCTTCTCAAACTTATACCTTGCTCGACCATCTGATCCTCGGTCAGACCTACCTGCCTATTGTCATCTCGCCTTGCTATTCTAGACTGTTCATTTTTGCTTTTATATTCTCTACTGTCCACATCCTTCCTCTTACTTGTTCGGTAATCCTCATCTGATCGTATAAAGCTCCATGCTCTTTCCATGAGTTTTTGATATGTATTTAGTGGATCAGTAGTGAAAGAGTCTTTGAACTTAGTCATGCTGGTATAATCGGTCATATCATCTATTGTTGTGTCATAGTTAGAGGTGAGCATAGATCTCAGTGATTCTCGCCTGAACCGAATAACCGTACAGAAAAGTACTAAAACAGAAATAACCAAAAAAAATTTATAACCGAATTGAAATTATTCGAAAATATTTTACTATCACGATTTGGTACTAGCTCTTTAGTAATAACTGTACTATAACCATATTAGAACTTAGCCATTTTGTACTAATCTAGGCCAAACTGCAAAATCAAATTTTTTACATATATTTGTTAATAATTATATTTATCATATAAATAATACCTATAAAAGAATAACTATATCACAATATACTTTATATGCTATAAAAAATGTGATTATATATATATATATATATATATATATATAATTTGTTGTGTAGTGCATACTATATTACTAATTTACTATTTATCAAGCTCTAATTTCTTTTCATTAATACCATCTACTACGACAATCAGCCGCATGTCTCAAATCTCAATTCATAGGCTTATTCTCTCACAGTTAAGCTCTTAATTTACAAACCCTAAACAACCATATCTCTCACACTTAAAATCAGACTTATATTTTAGTGCTATATAAAGTTTGTAATTTTTTATTTTAATGCTAGCCATCTGCAAAATATTATTATGCTAGCAATAATATATATTTTAATATTTTATATTTGAATATTAAATTATTATATTTGCAAGTGGACTAAATTGCAAAGCAAGTCGTTCAAGAATGTGATTGCAATTCTATATAATTTTAATTCTCATACTAGTTTTATTTGGATGTTAATCATTTTAATGTATTTGATTAAAGATAAGATTTAAAGTTATAATTTTTCTAAATACTAGAACTAGAAATAGCACCGAACCGAATTGTATTGAACTAAAAAAATTTGGTTCAATTCAGTATGGTTCCGTTTATGTTTAGTACAATACTGGTACTTTTATTTTTAAAAGAATTGAGTTTTGGTACGGTACTGGTGATTTATAAATAATCGAATTGGACCGATCCTTGCTCAGCTCTAGTCGTGGTTTAACCTTTCCACTTGAACAACTTCCTTGTTAAATCTTTCCATAAAATATTTTAACCTCTCCATTTCTCCCTTAACATACCTTTCAAAATTGCTAAAACTCTTCTTCTGAGGTACACTAGTAATGAAGAGTGCTTGGAAGGCTGAATCCAATTGCTTAAAATCCTGCACAGACTTCTCGAAAGCTTTTATACCACTTCTTAGCTGCATCTTTGAGTGTTGTAAGAAATACTCTACATAGAATGGAATCAGTTACATCTTGCAGTCCCATCTTGATCTGAAAATTTGAGACATGACTCTCCGGATCTCCTAGACCATTGTATGAGTTTAATACATGCATTTTAAATCCAATAGGGAACTTAGCTATAAGGATGTTCTTTGCTAGAGGATTTCCAACTATAGAGATGTCCTCCCTTAAAGGCTTTATTCTTTTCATCTATTGAAAAGCCTCAGAAATTCTCTTGTTCATATTATCCTCAAAGGCTTGTCTCCACTGCGTATTATGACTCCTTGAAATTGAGTTGGCCTCTTGATCCCTTATTGTTTGGTTTAATTTGTTATGTTGCTCTTCTATAGAATTGATCACCTATGGAGTTGCTCCTTCTAGGTGTTGGATGATGTTGTCTAGACTTATGGTCCCTTGGTAATATGATAGCTGATTTTGATTGTTTATGCAGCTGATGGTGGGCAGCTCATCATAGCTTTGCTTAAAAGATTTTAGCAATGTTGTTGTATTATCTGCATCTGGGTATTATATTGAGGTATAATAACCTGAGGGGAAGGGACTTGGATGGGTTGAGATGAGCCGGCTAGAGTACCAGAGCCTGCCGGTAAATTTGTAGTTGTTGGGGGTGAATGTTTGTGGGGTATATAGAGTTTGCATGTATGTTTGTGGGATAATTAAGACTAGTTTTAGAGGTTTAAAAATATATCAACAATATAAATTTGTATGTATTATATATATATTCATCTTATTTACAATGCATACCTAGATTAATCACTATTTATTTAAAATTATTCTTATAACAAATTAATTATCACTTCAGTTTCTATATTTATATTAACGACTTAAAGATTATTATTAAAGATTAAGAAAGAGAAAAAAATATTAGCAAGCGTTACTTATTATTTTAATATAATATGAGTATTTATTTTATATTTTTACTTAAATTTGACACTTTTATTGAAATATTAAATAAATAATTAGGTGGATTAGAACTAGAGTTTGTTGTGTATAATTTTACACATGTCTTTTAGTTGAATTTTAATGATTTTGAATATTTAGTTAATTTTAATTAGAAAGAATTTATGTTCAATTAGGAATTTATTTAAGTTGTATCTATATTCTAGTATTTTATTTATTTAGGAATTTGTATTTGATTTTAATAAATTTTTTCCTTTTTTAGGAAAGATTAAAAAGAAATCCTAAATGATTAAGGAAAGTTATGTCATGACTACACACGGGCGTGCTTGTGCCCATATTGCACGTTGGAAGAAGAATCAAGAAGCACGACTTGACACACGACCATGCTAGAAGTCGTGTCAACCTTTGGATTCTAAAGAGTATGATGCATGGATATCATATGAGCGTGCTTGAACCTGTGGCCAAATTAAAAAAATTATGAAAACTCATCATGGGATCATACATGGGCGTGTGCCAAGCTGTGTCGTAAAGTAAATGATGTGACATGGTCGTGTTCGAAGCCGTGTAAAAAAAAAGGTTTTCATTCCAAAGAAACTCAAAAATTTAGGGTAAAATAGGATTTTTTTTTTAAGTCGAGGATATAAAAGGGGAGATAAATAACTATTTTGAATAATTAAAATCATAGAGACAAAACTTTGGAAGACACATTCAAGAAGATCAAGAAGATTTGTATAAAGATTCAAGAGTTTGAATTAATTATGCGTGGCTAAACTCTTCTTAGGATTTGGATTTGCATAGCTAGTCTATTACTTGTTTGGATCTTAATTTTCTTTTAATAAATTAATTTTCAATCAATTTTATGAGTTGCTTTTAATTGTTCTTGTATTTGATTTTAGGTTTGATTAAATACTTATTTTTGGGTAAATTAGAGATAATGAAAATTGCATGATTTATCAGCTCATAAACTTGTAAAACTTAGGAACCTCGATCACGAAAGTAGACAAATTCTTCGAGGAGTAATAAATTGCTAAGGAACTTAATGAATCCTAGTAAATTAATGTGACAATGAAAATATACTGTAATTAACTTTGGTATTTTTAGATGAGCTCGAGAGAGACTCTAAGTAATTTGAGTGATTTACCCTTAATGATTTGGATTGTGAAAAGATCTTGTAATTCGATTAATAGCTAATGAAGCAAATCCATACTCTAATTTGTAATTTTTAAATTTTTAAATTTTTAAAAGGAATTATTTAGCTTTAAGTTCTCTTTTCTTTTTAGTAGATTATTTACTTCATATAATTATCCGATTTTTGCTAGATTGTGAAAATACGATTAAGGCTAGTCCTTAGTATCAATCTTCTCATGGGAACGATGCTCATATTCACTCTTTACTACTTATTGCGATCCATGCACTTGTGAAATTTGCTTAATATAATTGGATACAAATTATAACCGGATTCAAACTGTGAACACATTAATCTATTTTATAAAAAATAAACTAAATTTTAAATAAATATTCTATTTCTAAATATTCCATTTTTAAATATTATATTAATTTTTACACTAAAGATGTTTATTTTTGTTTTAAATTTAGTTTTATTTATTTTCTATTATTTAGATAATGATCGATCTAAATTGTATATATTTAAGGGTATTTTAGAGCTTTAATGATATATTTCTATATATAATATGGTGTAAAGATGTGTCTTACCTTACTTTAGTTTTCTTGTCTAAATTTAGGAAATAATCGCCAAAGAGGAGATTTAAACTAAAAATGCACTAATGGGCGTTAATTGGACTGCGACTATTAAAGGCTCAAAAATTAGACACATGGATTATTAATAGATTGGTTCTAGCTTAATTCATTAAGGCCCAAGAAAGGGGGGTTTAAGTAATTATTACGTAATTAGTGAATAATTATCTTTGAGTTGTTTAGTTTGTTTAGGGCAGTAAGGGATAAACTATAGTAGTCATGTGTTGAGAAAAGAACTCTAAGAAGGAAATCTCTACAAGGAGTAAAGGTTAATTAAAACAGGGAGTTCTTCGGCTACTAAGAATCTCTCTAGAGAAGGTTTCTATTATTCTCTACAGAAATTTCTATAGTTCATCATCTTCTACATCTAGCTAGCTTGTGTTGCATCATTCTTTGAAGAATCAAAGAAGCTTTTCGAAGACATGGAGAAAGAGGACCAATCTTCTTCATTCCTTGAAGAGCCTTTGAACTTTGAGGGAGTTTTAGTTTTCTGTTTTATGAATCTTAAGTCTTTCTATTTAATTACAATGATCGTTGGATTAAGTATGTTAGGCTAAGTTCTATAAGTGTTTAGTTTGACTTTTTACTTATGTATGAACATTATATATTTTGAGTTTAATGAATGATTTCTTTGCTTTCATATGTTCATTAGTTTCATCTATTATTATTGATTGACCATCATGTCAATTTAGTAGTAATACGTGTTATGAAAATTGATAGGCTATTTTTGTAGCTACAATCTAAGGCAGTGAACCTATCGATGCAGTCTAGCACTGATGGAAAGTATTAATGTCGTATCCCTCGGAAAAGTGAAAGCCCAGAGTTACTACTTTGTTCTTTGATATATTAGCCTGAAATAAATGATGAATAATTCCTAAATTTATTAATAACTACAAGCTGAGTTCTAAGTGAGATGTAGGAATGAATGGATAAATGAAACAATCAAGACAAGAAAGCAAACCCAAAGGGAACCTAGACTAGTTAGCAATCAAACAAAAGATAAAGGATTGATGAGTCCAATTATGCTACCCGTGAACGAATTCTTAATTGAATTTGGTCGAGATAACCGAATTCCTAAACTCAACAAACTAAATTTGAAATCTCTTCCTAATGATTGATCCTTAAATTAGCATTAAGCTTTAATCCGCCTCTATTAAGCTTTGTTAATTCTTAATCCGGCTAGTCAATTATCTTTATCTTTAAGTGATTATTAACGAGTTCTTGCTATTCAAAATTCCAATTGCCAAATAAACTTCTCAATCACATAAAGCAATTTAAACACCACAATTCACAACATCTCATGAATAATACATTATCTTATTAATACTGAAAGCAAGAAGGATACAAAACTAAACTCAAGCAATTCAACAATTTAATACTAAGCCAACATAGTAAGGAAATCCTAATGGATTTTACCAATCTAGTTACACATGTTCATGTTTAAAACAACTAGGAAATCAATTATAATGAAAGAATAACGAAAATGAAATATGTACATCCTTTTCTCTCGAATTGGATATACAACTCCAAATCGGAATATGCACTACGATTGATCTTCCCAATTGCCTCTTGATTTGCTCCGCTGCTATTTTGCACTCGGAACCTTGCGATTTCGAGATTCTCACCCTCTACAACTCTTTCCCGAACTCAGTACTCCGCCAAAACTCTCCTCCTCCTTGCTTGCCCTAGCTCAAGAAATCACTTTCCTTATATCATTGTCCCAGCACGGCCGGAGTCCAGGCCGTGCTGAATCTTCGGATCTCGCAAGTTAGGTTTTCTTCCTAGCCGTGCCCCCGCCAGTGCTGAGCCACCACGGGTCGTGCTGGAAGCCGTGGTAGCCTGGGAAACCATGCCCAAAATGCCACATTTGAGGATCAAAGGCTAATGGTTGGTCACGGCTAGAGTCCAAGCCGTGCTGATCAGCACGACCTTGACCTAGGCCGTGCTTAATGTTTGACATGCGAGCCCTTGTCCAATTTTGATGAATTTCCGTCCATTTTCGCACTTATTGATCTATAATTGCTCAAACACTGATGATGGTCCTATAAATTCTCCTGAAGTGCAAAAAAACAGAAAACACGGGTGATCTTGGAATAAAAGCACAATAATTTCTAAGAAAATATACAATAATATGCAAGCAAATATGTGTAAAACTATGCACATAAAAAATCTTTAGGTTAACAGTATTAGAAACATCATCTTTACTTTAATCTATGTTGGTATAAGAAACCTAAGTTGCATCATTAGCTTAAGTGACTTAGGAAAAAAGGCATATCACCATTTCATTTGTTAAATTGGGGCTTAAGGGAATTAAGGGGATTACTAAGTAAAGCTAGACTAAATGCTATTTTATCATATAGTTCATATTAATCATTCTAAATGCATATTTATTTTCTAGTTATTTAATTTCTTTTATTAAACTAAAGATCATTCTCAAAACATTGGCTTAGAGTGTTTATATTTATTTTTAGTATTTAGTGTGATAGTTGGTCTTTATAATATATACTCTACAATTCCTTGTGAGATCGTCCTCGTGGTGAGCTTGTCGAACTACCATCCGGTTCGTACACTTACGATTACTAATTTAGACACATCAAGTTTTTGGCGCCGTTGCCGGGGAATTGTATCAATATTATATTTGATTAATTGTTAAATATCATTTTTGTGTTTTTTTTTTGTTTTGCATGTTATTTATTTCTGTGTTATTTTTTAATTCTGTTTTTACATTTTTTTTTGAAATATTTCCTTTGATTTTGTATGCCTAGAAGGACAACAAGATCAGGTGATTCATCAACTCAAGATTCCTACAACTTGAGATCAACTGTTAAAAAAGCAGAAGGAGACCAAGAGGTAGAGAGTGAGTTTGTACCTCTAAGAGGAATTGAATTTGAAGAAAAGCTCAAACAAGAGTTGGAAGAAAAAGTTGAGATAATGGCTAATGACCAAAGAGAAGTTGCAGCTCAAAGGCAATGGCCATGAAGGACTATGCTCGTCCGATAATTGGTAATACTACTTCATGCATAGTCTTAGGTGATGCATCTAGGAATTATGAGCTAAAGAACATCCATTTTAATATACTTCCATCATTCTATGGTATGCCTAGTGAGAATGCATTGACATTCATTAGAGAGTTCTATGCTATAGCTCACACATTCCCATTATCTGGACTTAATGAAGATCAATTTAATATGAGATGTTTTCCTTACTCATTAAAAGATAAAGCAATGGCTTGGTTAATGACCTTGCCTTCTAATTCTTTAAGAACTTGGGATGAAGTTTATTAAAAATTTATGAGTAAATTTTACTCACATCAAAAGACCAAAGAATTAAGGGCTGAAATTTCTAACTTTTATCAAAAGGATACTAAATCCTTTCATGAAGTATGGGAGCGCTTCAAATCACTTTTACTACAATGCCCACACCATGGATACCCACTTCCTATGACAAACCTATCATTTTATGATGGTTTAACACAATAATACCAATGTATGGTTGACAATGCAGCTGGGATTGCTATGCTGGAAAGAACTGCTAATGAGGTTTATGACATCTTTGTGATGTTAGGAGCCAATTCACAACAAAAGAGTGTGAGAACAAAAAAAGTAGGAGTGAATGAAGTTGTGTCTAATAATGAGATGGCTATGCAAATAGCCGAATTAACTAAATAAGTTAAGATTCTTGCTTCAACTTAAAATATACAAAGCAATAAGGTATGCGGTATATGTGGTGTTTATGGTCATGGTGCTAACATTTTTTCATCTTATGAGACTTATGCAGGAGATGATTATGAACAGGTTAACTTGATGGAATCTTATCAACCTAGGCAACCTAGGAATAATTCATACTCCAACACTTATAATGCAGGATGGATGAATCATTCAAATTTCTCCTAGAGAAATACCGATCATAACCCACCATAAATACCGAGGAACCAAAACCAACCTCAGTATCAGAATCAAGAGCCTCAATACCCAAGGAATCAAAACCCTCAATTGCCTAATCAAAGACAAGCCCCTCAAAGAAAACCAAGTTTGGAGGAAACACACTGATCTTTTATAACAGCTACCCATGACAGAATGGAGAGGAATGAGAAGAAAACTAATTCCATAGAAGCTTCAATAAAGCGATTGAAAATTCAAATTGGGCAAATTGCTGAAGCGGTACAAGAAAATAAGAAAGAAAAATTGTCAAGTCAACCTGAGCAAGCTAAAGCAATCATTGTTCTTAAGGATAGTGAGTTATTTGATAATAATGTTCAAAATTTAATGCATGTACATCAAAAGAAGATGGACTAGTTGATGTAGAGATAACTGAAGGAGGTTTACAAAAAGAAGAAAGAATAAAGCCCAATTTTGGGAAGAAAGAGAAAGACAAGGAGGCGTTTTCAGGATCTGAGTTTCATAAGGCAGCTGAGCCTTATAAGCCTCCTATTATGTTCCCGAACATATTAAAAAAAAGTAAACATGATAAGCAATTTTCTAAAATTTTTGATATGCTGTCTAAGATTAACATTAATTTGCCCTTGTTAGATGTGATTAGGAATATGCCAGCTTATGCTAAGTTCTTTAAGGAACTTAATTCCAACGAGAGGAGATATGGAACAATGAGAAAGTTATAGTATCTGAAACAGCAAGTGCAGTACTCTAACAATAGTTACCTCCTAAGATGGACCCTGGGAGCTTTACCATTGATATTACAATGGGGGACAAAAAGGTTGGTAAAACCATGTTGGATTTGGGAGCAAGCATCAATTTGATACCATATTCAACATATGCACAACTTAGCTTAGGAGAATTGAAGCCAACCACCATGTCTCTGCAACTAGCTGATAGGTCAATTAAGTATCCAAGAGTGATAATGGAAGACTTGCTGATTCAGGTAGGAAAACTGATAATCCCTGTTGACTTTGTGGTTCTAGACATGGAAGGTACATTAACAAGGGATAAGGAGCAAACAATACTCTTTGGTAGACCTTTCATGGCAACTACCAAGACAGTTATTGATGTGCACAATGGGAAGCTGACTATGACAGTCTTGGGAGAGACTGTAGAATTTAAAGTTTTTAATTCTCTAACTATATCTCTTAGCACTTCAATTGATGAATGTTCATATATTGATTGCATGTTGACTTTGTGGTTCTAGACATGGAAGGTACATTAACAAGGGATAAGGAGCAAACAATACTCTTTGGTAGACCTTTCATGGCAACTACCAAGACAGTTATTGATGTGCACAATGGGAAGGCCGACTATGTGATCTTGGGAGGACTGTAGAATTTAAAGTTTTTAATTCTCTAACTATATCTCTTAGCACTTCAATTGATGAATGTTCATATATTGATTGCATGTTGACTTTGTGGTTCTAGACATGGAAGGTACATTAACAAGGGATAAGGAGCAAACAATACTCTTTGGTAGACCTTTCATGGCAACTACCAAGACAGTTATTGATGTGCACAATGGGAAGCTGACTATGACAGTCTTGGGAGAGACTGTAGAATTTAAAGTTTTTAATTCTCTAACTATATCTCTTAGCACTTCAATTGATGAATGTTCATATGTTGATTGCATGGATTATTTTGTTTATGAAACATATTTATAGGATAAGGATGATAAGTTAGAAGTTGCATTAACATTGGAAAAGCATGAAGAATGTTTAGATGAAGAAGTCTTAGACTTATATGATAAGTTAGATGAAGTTATTCCAGTGTTACCTGATGAAAGCACTGAACCTTTAGATTCACCCATTGAAAGCAAGTCAGAAATTATTAATGAACCACCTAAGGTTGAGCTTAAGGAGTTGCCTAACACACTTAAATATGTCTTCTTAGGATAAAAGAATAAATACCCAGTGATCATAGCCTATGATCTTTCTCCTTTAGAGGAAGAAGCAACTATTAGAGAATTGAGAAGACTTAAAAAAGCTATTGGGTGGGGAATTTTTGATATGAAAGGTATTAGTCCAACAATGTGTATGCATAAAATTATTTTAGAAGACAATCTAAAACAGTTAGAGATACACAACGACGACTTAATCCCAACATGAAAGAAGTTGTAAACAAGAAAGTTCAGAAGTTATTAGATGAAGGTATTATATACTTTATAGCTGATAGTAATTGGGTAAGCCCTGTTCGTGTAGTGCCTAAAAAGTCTAGCACAGCAGTTGTTAAGAATGAAAAAGGAGAGTTAGTCCTCACAAGAATGACAACAGGGTGGAGAATATGTATGGATTATAGAAAGTTAAATGCCGCAACAAAGAAGGATCATTTTCCTCTTCCTTTTATTGATAAAATATTATAGCGTTTAGCAGGACATAATTTTATTATTTTCTTGATGGACTTTTAAGATATTACGAGGTACCCATTACACTTGAAGATCAAGAAAGGACAACTTTCACATGTCCCTTTGGAACTTTTCTGTTTAGAAGGATGCCTTTGGGCTTTGTAACACTCCAATAACATTCTAAAGATGCATGCTTTCTATTTTTTCTGACATGTTAGAAGACTGCATCAAGGTATTTATGGATGATTTTTCAATTTTTGGTTCCTCATTTAATGCATGTCTAGGCAATCTGACTCATGTACTTAAGAGATGCATTGAATGTAACTTAAAATTAAGTTGGGAAAAGAGTCATTTTATGGTTAAACAAGGTATTGTGCTAGGGCATGTTGTTTCTAGTAAAGGTATTGAAGTAGACCAGGCAAAAATTGATTTAATTACCAAATTGCCCCCTCCTACTTCAGTAAAGGGCATTAGAAGTTTTCTTGGCCATGTAGGATTTTTTAGCCATTTTATTAAAGACTTTTCTAAAATTGCTCATCCTTTAACTAAATTGCTAGCTAAAGATGTTAACTTTATTTTTAATGATGCATGCCTATCTGCTTTTAACATCTTGAAAGAAAGATTGACTAGTGCACCAGTTATTATGGCACCTGATTGGTCTCTTCCTTTTGAAATCATGTGTGATGCATCTGATTATGCTATAGGAGCGGTCTTAGGCCAAAGAGTTGGTAAAGCGTTACGTGTAATATATTATGCTAGTAAAACTCTTGATGATGCTCAAGTAAACTATTTGACAACTGAAAAAGAATTTCTAGCTGTTGTATATTTACTAGACAAATTCAGATCTTATTAGGTGGGTGTTCTTATTGCAAGAATTTGATATAGAGATAAAAGATAAGAAAATGTAGTAGCAGATCACCTTTCGAAGTTGATTTCTGAATTTTGATAACTTTGGTTCTAAAAAAAGTAATTAATGACACTTTCCCTGATGAACAATTATTTGTAGTAAATCATGAGCCATGGTATGCTGACACTGTAAACTATTTGGCATGTGGTGTTATGAGAAGTGACTTAACATGGCAGGAAAAAAAATGATTCCTACCAGGGTATAGACATTATTATTAGGATGACCCGTATTTTTTTAAACATTGTTTTGATCAAATGATTAGAAGATCTGTTCCTGAAGATGAGCAGCAAAGCATTTTGGCCTTTTGCATGGAATGCATTATGGGGGTCACTTTGGTGGTAAGAAAATAGCCTGCAAGGTTCTGCAATCAGGTTTCTTCTGGCCTTTGTTATTTAAAGATGCTCATATTTTTTGTGCTAAATGTGATAGGTGCCAAAGAAGTGGAAATATTAGCAAACAAACTGAAACGACTCAAACTTTTAGTCTTGTGGTTGAACTGTTTAATGTGTGGGGCATCGATTTTATGGGACCATTTCCACCTTCTCATGGTTATGAATATATACTTGTTGCTGTTGATTATGTGTCTAAATGGGTAGAAGCAATAGCTACATGAACTATTGATGCTAATATAGTATGCAGATTCATAAAAAGTAATATTTTAAGCAGGTTTAGAACACCTAGAGCAATCATTAGCGACAGGGGAGCACATTTTTGCAACAAGGCATTTAGCGCGTTACTAAAGAAATATGGAGTAACTCATAGAGTTGCAACACTTTGTCACCCACAAACATCAAGATAGGTGGAAGTTAGCAATAGACAAATTAAGTCAATACTTAAGAAATCAGTGCGCCCATTTAGAAAAGATTGAGCTATGCACTTGAATAATGCCCTTTGGGCATATCGAACTACTTATAAAACACCGATTGGAATGAGTCCTTATAGATTAGTATACTGCAAAGCTTGTCATTTATCGGTCGAATTGGAACATGATGCATATTGGGCTATTAAGGTGCTTAATATGGACTTAACTAAAGCAGGTGAAGAGCGTCTGTTGCATCTAATTGAGCTAGAAGCAATGCATAGTGAGGCATATGAGAATGACAAGCTATACAAAGAAAGGACCAAGAAGTAATATGATAAGAGTTTATTTAGTAAATCTTTTGTCCCTGGAATGAAAGTATTATTATTTAACTCACGCTTTATACTTTTTCCAAGAAAGCTTAGATCCAGATAGAACAGACCCTTCGAAGTAATAATAGTTTTCAATCATGGTGCGGTGGAATTACGTAACATTAAGACCCAAGAACAATTCAAAGTTAATGGCCATCCCTTAAAGCCATATTATGAAGGGATGACCTATGGACATGAAGTGGAGTGCATGGAAGCACCTCTAATTTGAAATAACCTTTGTCAATGTCTAGCTATAGGAAATAAATTTAGCATTTGAATATTACATATTTTCTATTTTTACTATTTTAGTTTTCAATTTAAAGTATTTTCTCGCTTTGTTTTTAGGAACCTCCAAGAGATTCAACCATCTGAGCACATACATGATCATCAAGTATAACAAAGGAGCTTTATGTGGTAACACTTAATTTACTAGTCAATATTATACTTCAACTATTTATAAAATTATGTGTATTATATAAAGGTCATTTAGTTAGGATTTGAGTATCCCTTGCAATGCTTGTCTTTAGTTAGGAATTTAGTCTTAATTCTAGTCAAGTCCCCATGGTAACTTAGTTTTTTTTTATTATTATTATATGTAATTTTATTTTTGTTAAAAAAAAATTTCAATTTGAGTGAGCCACGTTGCGGTAGTGAAATTTCACATAGGCCCGTAGTAAAGTCATGGCAGGAACGCACGAGCTCGAAGCAGCAGCAGCCAGTAGCGAGGAAGGACCCAGCAGGCCGCGACCTCGCGGGTGCTGCCGTAAGGCCCTTGCGCGGGCCGTGAGCCGTAACACAGCACTCGCGGGTAGGCACCTGTAAGCTACAAATGTTGCCGCGAGGTGTGCAGCGGGCAAGCACCCATGAGCCGCATATGCCGCCACGAGTTGCGGCACCTGCAGCGAGCCGCGAGGCAGCCACAGTAGCGGGGCCTGACCACACCAAAAAAAGAGTGAAAAAAAAAAAGATGAGCAACTTTAATTTGAAATACATTAGGACTCCAAAATTATTCATCTTCAACCAAAGATACCAAAAAGAATTTTATTTGAATTCAAAAACACCCCTCCCCAAAATCCTAACCCTCACATATAACTATATTCTTTTATCTCCTTAACATCACCTTCCTCCATTAACACCACCTCATATTTTCTCTCTCCTCATTTTTCTTTCTCTCTCTACAAAAAAGTTTAATTTTTCTTCCAAAACTTCAACATCTTACCAACCAATGTCTAGTCTACCTATTGCATAGGTAAATAATAGCCCCCAAAGGAGAGAACAAGAAAGAAAAAGGGGAAAGAGATAGTCTTATGCTCTCATGATGAAGAACAAAGCTTAATGGCATCTTATGTAGCTCCTTTTGATCTTTATTCTCATGAAGAGGGCAATCAATTCCTTAGCTTGCTTCAAGAGAACAAGTTTCATGTAAGTTTTTGGATGCTCCTTCTCTAGTTAAGTTGAATATTTTTGAGAGAATGATAATCCTCTTAGATAGATTAGGATGGAAGGATTTTGCCTTTAATTTATTGCTATCATATAATGAATTAACTTTAGAGTTTTTCATAACTCTACATCATGATCCTTCAAATGACAAGGAGTTTAAGGTTTGTTTGGGCATAATTATACTGTTACTATTGATGCAATTGTCCAAGCTTTCGGTTTAAAAGAATGAGGTATTTGTGAGCAATATTATAAGTTTGATTTGGGCATGTTTTGAAAAAACTAACGAGTCAAGAAAAATATGATGTTAATAACATGCCAAATAATGTCTTCAATGATCATTGTTATTTTCTTATTTCAAAATTCATGTGTAGAGACATATTTGGTAAGAAAGAGACAAATAAGGTGACGAAGTAAGAACTAAATATTCTATGGTGTTTGGATACCCATAAATCTGTTTCTTTGGCATATACTTTATTATGCAAAGTTTACTAAGGACACCGGCTAGACCTAAGAATTTTATAGGCTTAGGACATATTGTTACAGGTTTGGCCATGTATCTTTGTAGTTTTGATCCGGAGTCCTCTCTATTTGAGGCATTACCCTCCACAGGAAATTTAGATACTAATGCATTGATTAGAGCTAATTTGGTAAATTGTCGTGGTGGTTCTCTTACTTTTAAGCACAGATCTAGTGGAGGTAGTAGTACTGTGGCTAGAGATGAGCCACCAAGACAATGATACAGAGGAAGTATCAGATAGTGAAGAAAGTAGAGGGCAAAAATGAGGTAGTCAAGGTTGACACCAAGTTTTAACTCAACTACAAACGATGAACACCAACCTTAACCAACGGCTCGATGCCTTTGATTTTCAATTGGCTAATGTGGAGAAGAGTCAACATCGACAAGCATAGAAAATCGATTTATACTTCGAATCCGTCGACTTTGATGCTCCTTCACCACCATCATCCCCGCCTCATCATTGATTCTAGTTTTGTACTAAGCTTTTTTAGTTTGTTTTTAGGATTTAACTATCTAGTTACCATAGGGCATTTACTTTTATATTTTTAGCTATTTTAGGATTTCCATGCTTTATAGCTATTTAGAATTTCTGTTATGCATATATTTTGTAATAATAACTTTTGGATTCTGTTCTATTTATGATATTTTATTTTAAGCTAATCAGTTCTTATTAATGATGGTTCTCTAAAGCTTGTTTAAGGTTTATACGAGATGATGATTACTTATGGCCAATGGTGATTAAATGGTACTCCAATTTCTAAAGGAAGTACTCTATCTTTTTCTCTTTTATGTGTTTCGTTTATGATTAAGACATTGATGGCAATGAGTATGGGGGAAAGATTTAGAGTAATTCTGTTATATATACCAAGCATTTAGTAGCTTTTGATTAATTTTTGTAAAAAAATTTTAAACTATTCTATACTGAGCTTTTTTTTATTATTCTACACTAAAGAATCAATGAAAGAATGCTATTATGATAAATCTTTGAGTTCTTGAATTGATTTTTAAGCACATATAAATGTGAACTCATGAGTTGATTGCACTTAAATGATCAAGTGTTCATTGTTTGCATAAGAACATGATTAGTAGTTTAGCAGCATTTGACATGGGTATGATTAGAAGTGTATGATTTAGGTTATTATTCCCTTGCTATTATTATGGTTTACCTATATTTGTGGGAAATGATATGGGTAAGTTAAAAGGTCTAAGTTAATAATTCTACTCTGCTAGTTTTAGTTGCTGAGTAATCAAGGGTCTACATGACCAATGTTGATTTTCGCGTAAAAAGGCAATCGAAATTATGAGTATGCAAAGCATCTTGATTTTTATTTTGTTGAATAACCAAGTGCATTCATTATCCCATATTTGTATTTACGTAAAAAGGCATAACGTATCAAGAAAGAAAGAAACCCCAAGTATCAAGTAAATCTAAGGGGTGAAAAGAAAAGAAAATTCAAGAAAAAAAGCTTGCAAAGCAAGTGAAAAATATAAATGCCTATTGATCTCTTATTTGAACATTAAAGTTTTCCTTCTTGAATAAGGTTATCATAATTTGGGTTATGCATTATAATTGTATTCATTGATAATGAGTTAAGCTATTTGTTGTGAATAATGTGTAAATGATGAATACTTGAATCTTTTGACTAACTATAATTGTGTTTACAACCTTTTAAGAAAAATTCTTATGATTCAAGTTTTCTGTGATTTGCATAATTTCTGGATTAGTGAGATTCTTTTGAATAGTACTTTTGAGGTGAGTATGTATTGCTTTATTGCTTTTTGCAACAATTGATTCTTAAGTTACTATTTACTGAAGGATAAGTAAAAGTTCAAGTGTGGGGGTATTTGATCGATCTAAATTGTATATAGATATTTAAGGGTATTTTAGAGCTTTAATGATATACTTCTATATATAATATGGTGGAAAGATGTGTTTTACCTCACTTTAGTTTTCTTGTCTAAATTCAGGAAATAATTGCCAAAGAGAAGAATTTGAGCTAAAAACACATTAATGGGCATTAATTAGACTGCGACTATTAAAGGCTCGAGAATCAGACACGTGGGCTATTAATAATTTAGGCCTAGCTTAATTCATTAAGGCCCAAGATGGGGGTTTAAGTAATTATTATGTAATTAGTGGATAATTATCTTTTGAGTTGTTTAGTTTGTTTAGGACAGTAAGGGATAAAGTATAGTAGTTGTGTGTTAAGAAATGAATTATAAGAAGGGAATCTCTACAAGGAGTAAAGGTTAATTAAAACAGGGAGTTGTTCGGCTAATAAGAATCTCTCTAGAGAAGGTTTCTATTATTCTCTGCAGAAATTTCTATAGTTCATCATCTTCTACATCTAGCTAGCTTATGTTGCATCATTCTTTAAAGAATCAGAGAAGTTCTTCGAAGACGTAAAGAAAGATGACCAATCTTTTTCATTCCTTGAAGAGCCTTTAAATTTTGAGGGAGTTTTAGTTTTCTGTTTTATGAATCTTAAGTCTTTCTATTTAATTACAATGATCGTTGGATTAAGTATGTTAGGCTAAGTTCCATAAGTGTTTAGTTTGACTTTTTACTTATGTATGAACCTTATATATTTTAAATTTAATGAATGATTTCTTTGCCTTCATATGTTCATTAGTTTCATCTATTATTATTGGTTGACCATCATATCAATTTAGTAGTAATATGTGTTATGAAAATCTTTAGGTTAAAAGTATTAGAAACATCATCTTAACTTTAATCTATGTTGGTATAAGAAACCTAAGTTGTATCATTAGCTTGAGTGACTTAGGAAAAAAAGTACATCGCCATCTCATTTATTAAATTAAGACTTAAGGGAATTAAGTGGATTACTAAGTAAAAGCTAGACTAAATGCTATTTTATCATATAGTTTATATTAATCATTCTAGTTGCATATTTATTTTCTGGTTATTTAATTTCTTTTGTTAAACTAAAGATCATTATCAAAACATTGGCTTAGAGTATTTATATTTATTTTTAGTATTTTGTGTGATAGTTGATCTTTATAATATATGCTCTACAATTTCTTGTGAGATCGACCTTGTGGTGAGCTTGCCAGAACTACCATTCGGTTCGTACACTTGCGAGTACTAATTTAAACACATAAGATAATAACAAATTCAATTATTAATACTCACGTGCGCATAGTAGGTGAATAAAGAACTAATATATTTATATATACTAAAACCAAAATAAAGAGAATAAATTAATAATAATTTGCCACATATTATTTATTATTTTAACTAATGAATGCACTTGTCACTTTATTATATTTTTAAAATTTTTTAATTCTTAATTTATGCTTCTTTCTCACTATTGTTTTTTATTTAATTAATAAATACTACTTGTCACCCTATTATATTTTATAAAAAATTCTAATAATCTAATCTATTTTTTTCATTAATTATTAATTTAAAATAATTCATTAAAAAACTCTCATTTATGAAATGTAATAAATAATAAATAGAAAGAAATTAAAAAACTTAAGAAGTTAAAAAAATTACAAAACATATATACTTAGTATTCATAATCGCCAATGCACAGTGCCTTTATATTATTTTATTTTTAGTATATGATATCTATGTATTATCAAATTTTATTTTTAAATTTTTTAGAATAATTACTAAATGAAAGTAATAATTTTATTATATTTACGTTGGTATTAGAGTTTCATAATAAATGGTAACGTTTTATAAAAACTAAATGAGATTGGATATCTATATCATTATATATATTATAACATAAAAAATGGGAAGAGAGAGAAGATAAACATATTTACTAAAATGATCATATTGATTGTTAATAATTTATTACATATATATTTAACGTTAAATGTCTAATTTTATTAAAAATTTTAATATATTTATAAAATTGAAATTTTAAATTATTAAAAGTGTTAAAAAATTTTAAAAAATGTGGAGCATTGTAAGAAAAGAGACAAACGTAGAGCATAATGTGAAAAGAGACACTCCAACATGATGCATAAAAAAATAACAATTAATTTAATAACAATTTGGCCTTCAGACAACATAATGCATAAAAAAGAAAAGAAACCGAGTCTTCCATACGATACACTCAATGATGTAAAATCACCACCTAATATCCCAAATTACTAAAACGAATCATGATAGTAATAGTTTTCTAATTAATTTATGTTAATCTAATATTGATCTAATGCTAATTTTAATTGAAATACAATTTAAACCATGTATTGATCGGTCCAAATTATGTATAGATATTTAAGGGTATTTTAAAACTTTAATAATATATATCTATATATAAAATGATGAAAATATGTGCTTTTACCTCACTTAACCTTAATTGTCTATTTTCAGGATATGTTAGCAAAAAGAGAAAAATATGGAATTAAAAGAAGCTTAATGGGACATGTTTGTATCAAGGCCTAAGATTAAGACGCATGAACTGCTAATTACGAGGCCCAAGGGATATTTTAGTCATTTTATATAATTATTAGAATTTATATTAAGAGTTATTTATGGGATAGTATTTGATGGAGATTAAAATATTTTAACTCTTATATATTAGATAGACTTATATTAGTATACTTATCTCTAGAGAGATTTATTTAGAGGAGGAATCTTCTCTATATATATCTCTACAAAAACCTAATTCAGAAGGGAGAAGAGGAGAGGAGTTTTCTCCTACCTGCTCTCGACACCTGTCCACCATTATTCTCCCCATAATTCTCTATTGTTGTTCATAAACATTTAGTTTTAGTTTTCATTACTCTTTTTAGGATCTAAGGAGCTTTTCAAGAAGTGGAGACTGAGGACCAATCTTCTTCCTACTTGAAGAAATCCTTGATCTAGAGAGAGTTTTTTACTTTTTTATTTTTTGTCTTTATATTTAATACCATGATCATTTTATTAAATCTGTTAGGCTAGTTTTCATAAGTGTTTAGTTTAGTTTTTTTTACTTTTGTATGAACCTTATTATTTATTTATTTAATGAATGATTTCTTTACCTTCATATCTTTATTAATTTCAGTTATTAGTGTTAGTTAACCATCATATTAATTTAGCAATAGTAATTGTTATGAAAATATTTTGGTTTAAAAGTATTAGAAACATCATCTTTACTTTAATCTATGTTGGTATAAGAAACCTAGATTGCATCATTAGCTTGAGTGACTTAGGAAAAAAGGCGCATCACCATCTCATTCATTAGATCTGTGCTTAAAGTAAAACAAGGAGATTACTAGGTAAATGGCTAGATTAAATACTATCTTTAGCATATAGTTTTAGATTATAAGTATTTGCATTTGCATTGCATATTTATTTATTGTTTAGTTACTTTACTTTATGAATATTACCCTCTCAACATACTGATTTAGAGTGTTTAGATTTACTTTTATTGTTTTGTGTTGATAATTAGTCTTTATAATAAGTGGCATCATAGTTCCTTGAGAGATCGACCTCGTGGTGAACTTACCCTTACTATAGGAACGATTCGTGCACTTGCGAGTACTAAAAAAGACACATCAAGTTTTTTTGGCGCCGTTGCCGGGGAACTGTGTCCAAATTTATTATATTGACTGATTATCAAAAGTATCTTGTGTTTGTTAATTTGTTTTGTCTTCTGTGATTCGTTTTGTTTATATTTTTTTGTTTTGTTTGTTTATTTTGTATTTTGTGATTTTTTTTATTTTGTGTTTTTGTTTTGTTTGTAAATTTTATTTTGAAGTTTTTTTTTTTAAATATGAAATTTTCTTTTGTTTTATATGCTTAACAGGAAACAATTAGAAGAAGAATTAATAGAAGAAGTTGATATCATGGCAAACCCACCAAGAGAAGTAGGAGCTGAAAGGCGAATGACTATGAAAGATTATGTATGACCTATAATTGGTAACACTACATCATGCATAGTTCTAGGTGATGCATCAAGGAATTATGAACTTGAGAGCATTCATTTTAATATGCTTCCTTCATTTTAAGGTATGCCTAGTGAGTATGCATTAACATTCATTAGAGAATTTTATGCTACAGTTCATACTTTCCCATTATCTGGACTAGATAAAGATCAACTAAGAATGAGGTGTTTCCCTTATTCATTGAAAGAAAGAATAAAGGCTTGGTTAATGACCTTGCCTCATAATTCTTTGAGAAATTGGGATGAAATTTATCAAAAGTTTATGAGTAGATTTTACTCACAACAAAAGACCAAATAATTAAGAGCTGAAATTTCTAATTTTTATTAAAAGAATGTTGAATCTATTCATGAAGCATGGGATCGCTTCAAATCACTTTTATTACAATGCCCACAACATAGATTCCTACTCTCAATAATCAGCCAATTATTTTATGATGAGTTGACACAGCAATATCAATGTATGGTTGATAATGCAGCTGGGGGTGCTATGTTAGAAAGGACACCTAATGAGGTTTATGACATCTTTGAGATGTTAGGAGCCAATTCTCAACAAAAGAGTGTGAGGACAAAGAGAGTAGAAGTAAATGAAGTAGTAGCTAGTGGTGAGATGACCATGCAATTGGCTGAATTGACTGAAGAAGTTAATATGCTTACTTCAACAAAAAAAGCTCTCCAAATAATGAGGTTTGTGGTATTTGTGGTATTTATGGTCATTGTGCTAATGTTTGTTCATCTTTTGATAATTACAAAGAAAGTATGTATGACCAAACAAATTTGATGGATTCTTACCAACCCATGCATCCTATGAATGACCTTTATTCCAACACATATAATACAGGTTGGAAAAACCATCCAAATTTTTCTTGGAAATACAATGACCAAAACCCACTATAATTATTGAGAAATCAAAATCAACCTCATTACCAAGACCAATATTTTCAATTCTAAAAGGACTCCAATCCTTTCTTTCAAGATCAAGAACAAACTCTTCGATCTAATTAACAAAGGAAGCCAAGTTTGGAAGAAACACTTCAATCATTTATGATGGCTTCTCATGATAGGACGGAGAGGAATGAGAAAAAGACAGATTCCATTAAGGCTTCACTGAAACATTTAGAAGCTCAAATGGGATAAATTGTTGAAGAGCTCAAAAAAGAGGAACTATCAAGTCAGTCTGAACAAGCCAATTCCATTACTACTATTAGAAGAGATGAAGTTGTCGATAATATTGCTATGGAAACTGAAAGAAATTTTTCTTCTTATGCAGGTACACCTGAAAATGATGGATTAGTGCAAATCAATAAGGAGAGCATGCAAAAGGAAGAAAAAGTAGAGCCTAATCTTAGGCTTGAGAAGAAAGAAAAGGAAGCATTTTATGGACCTGAATTTCATAAGGCAGCTCAGCCTTATAAACCCCCTATTCCTTTTCTAAACCAACACAAAGAGAGCAAAAAGGATAAAAAAATTTTGAAAGTGTTGAGATGCTCTCTAAAGTTAATACTAATTTATCTTTATTGGATGTTATCAGGAATAAGCCAGCTTATGCAAAACATTTTGAAGAGTTAAACTCCAATAAAAAACGACATGCGAACAACGAAAAAGTATAAGTAGCAAGTGTAATACTTCAACATCAATTGCCCCTTAAGATGAAGGATCCTGGTAACTTCATAATTGATATTACAATAGGTGACAAAAAGGATACAAAAGCCATGTTAGATTTGGAAGCAAGCATCAACTTGATGCCTTATTCGATGTATGAACGACTTGGTTTGCGAGAGTTGAAGCCTGCCATTATGTCTCTAAAATTTACGGATAGATCGATAAAATATCCTAGAGGTATAGTGGAAGACTTGCTAGTACAAATAGGTAAGTTAATAATTTCTATTGATTTTGTAGTGCTTCACATGGAAAACACACCAGCAAGGGATAAAGAGCAAATCACACTCCTTGGTAGACCTTTCATGGCAACTACTAGAATTGTGATTGATGTGCATGATGGAAAACTTACCATGACAGTTTTAGGAGAAACTGTGGAATTTAAAGTGTTTGATTCTCTAACTTTCTCTCCTAAATCTACTATTGATAAATGTTCATACAATTATCTAAATTCTCTTGTTTATGAACAATTATATGATGATATTCTATTCTTAATTGACAAGAGCTTTTGTGACACTTTAGATGTTTGTATTAAAAGTATGAAGCCATATTTGAAAGGAATGGCTTATGACGAAGAGGTGGAGTGTGCAGATGAACGCCCACCATAAGCATAATCAGGAATGTCTAGCTATAAACAATAAACTTAGTAATTATATTTTTATTTTTATGCATTTAAGTTATTTTATTATTATTTTTATTTATTTATTTATTTATTATTTTTCTTTTTTTTATTTATTTTTTATTTATCTTGTAGGATTATATTTGATCCCCAAAAGGCAATATGTCGCCATGAGAAGCAATTAAAGCTCCAAAAAAAAACTTTTTTTGAGCGAGCCACGTTGCGGCAGTGAATTTTCACACGGGCCCATAGTAGAGTCAGCGGAGATGACACGGGCCTGCGGCATTCAAGCGGTCGCGAGTCCTGGGACACTCCGCGTGGAAGCCATCCGCGGCAGCCCTAGCAGTGCGTCTTGCGCGAAGGCCGCAGGCTACATGCCCGCAGCGTAGGCAGTAGCACGCGAAGGCCCGCAGCGAGCGAGCCCGCGGCATCAGCAACGCAATACGGGGCGGCCGTTAAAAAACATAAAGAAAAAAGAAGAGAAATTTTTTTTTAGTGAAAATTAAAATAATTAAATCCAAGAGATCATGTATTGATTATAATAAAAAATAAATTATTTTTAAGTTAAAATATCCTCTTTAAAAATTAAATATGAATCCATCTCTTCCACATAAATAGTCATATCATTAATTTAGGACTTTATTTTAAATCCTATTCTAAAATTTATATTTATTTTTTAGGTCCTAATTTTTAATTATCTTAGAATTTAATCTTTCTAGTATATTTAGGATAATTTATTATTTTTAATTCTTTATTTCTTTATATCTTTATTTATTTTATAATTATCAATTATGTATGTTTAAGTATGCTTATAAAGTTTAGATGGTGGAGATTGAAATTCAAGTTCATGGCTTACTATGCATTGTAAAATTCCGGAGGAGTATTCTTTCTTTTTCCTCTCTTCTTGTACTTTATTTTTATATATGCAATGACATTGAGAACAATGTCAAATTTAAATGTGGGGGAGGCAAATAGAATATTTCTTCGATTAAATGTTATATGTCATGCCATGAGAATTAGCAACTTTGATGAATCTTTACAAAATTTTAAATATTTCTACTCAACTTTTTCTTATTGTTCTATATAAGAATCGATGAAAGAATGCTATTATGTTAAGATTTTTGAATTTTTGAGTTAGTTTTAACATGTATAATGTGAACTCATGAGTTATTTGCACTTAAATGATCAAGTGTCCATCTTTTGCATATGGACATGATGAGTAGTTTAGCAACATTTGACATGGGTATGATTAGAAGTGTATGATTTAGATTATTATTTTATTGTTACTAAATTGGCTTACTTAAATTTGTGAGATATGATATGGGCAAGTTAAAGCTCTAAGTAATATGTTCTACTCCATTAATTTTAGTTGTTTCTAGAGTTTTCGGTGGTGAGGGACCCGAATCCGGCGTCGGATGGCTGAATGGACGCCGATAGCCAGATGAAACGGCGATGGAAGCTCCTTTTCCTTCGGTCAACGTCACTGCGAAAGGGAAGAAGAAAGGGAAGGTGGAGAGTGAGCAGCGGGGATGAGGAAGAAGGGAAGGCTGGGCAGCGGCAGCGGCGGCGTTGGCTGCGTCAGCCGAAGAAAGCAGTGTTGGGGGGTGGAGAGTGAGCAGCGGGGATAGGGAAGAAGGGAAAAGATAGGGAAGGAAGGAAGGAAAGAAAAAGAGAGGGGAAAAGAATTTTTTTTAATTATTATTATTATTATTAATTTTTTATTTTTTATTTTATTTTATTTTCTTAGGATATTATAAATCTAATTGTTTATTATCTCTTTTTACTAAGTCTAAGACATAATAATAGTTAATAGTTCATCTTTATAGCTTTTTGTGCTAGTTATTTATTTGAATAGGCAACAATTTTTAGTTTGAGCAGGCTACAATTTGTTCAACATGTTGCAATCTCTTATTGAACAAGTTGCTTTTTGCAGTTTTTTGTGCTGTTATTTTGTAACTTTTTGTTATTTTTATTAGTTTTTATTTATTATTTTAAATTTTATTTTGTGTTATTATTTATAGAACATTGTAAAAATATTTTGCTAATTTCGTGTTAACTAATTAAGATCATAAGAAATATAAAATTAAATGTATAATTATATTTACAAATATTAATGTGTAAAAATATTAAAATGGCATCGAATAACCGACTTACACCAAATCAAAAAAATTAGTTTAATATGGTTTGATGTCATTTATACTTAATATGGATCTAGTCTATTCTATTTAAAGAACTAAGGTTTGGTATGATATTAATTATTTAATGATAACCGTACTTGACTGCTTAGTATTGAGCCTCAAAGTTCTTATATAAAATCAGTGATGCACTCTTAATAGAAATATTAAAAAGAATGAAGAGATTAAAAGTGATATTTCAAACAATTGAACTAATTAAAAGACATGTCATCTCAATATGTGGCATTGTATTACTAAATGGAATATTACTTTCTACGAAATTGTAATCTATTGTTCTATCACCACAACATTGGTTAAAAATAAATTTTTATATATATATTTTTTAATATTATATATCATAACATATATAAATATATAAAGGGGAGGAGGACAAACATATTTACTAAAAAAGCTTTAATGATTATTTAATTAATTAGCTTAATTGATTTTTTATTAAATAATTTTATATTAATTTCAATAATAAAGGGCTTTATTGATTTAATCTAACTCTAGAAATCTGATTCTAGAAGTCCAACTCTCCGTACCATCTTAACATTGATTGTAAAGTAGATTTTTTAGTTATTAAATTTTTTTATTAAAGTTGGCAACTTCGCTTAACCCGTGAGTTGGTTCCCCTCATGGAAACAAAAAAAAATTACAGACGCCAAGGTTGCCAAAATTATTTCTCAATGTGGTTTTGATGATTTTGTGACTACATCCCCTATTGATAATTCTGGTGGTTTAGCTCTTTTTTTAGAAGCAATATGGATATTTTATTAATGATAATTAATAAGTATATTTTGATATAAAAATAAAAATAAATATCAAACATCAAAAAATACAATATTTTTATCCATTCGAAGTAGGATATTTTGTTAATTATAAAACTTCATCCCCAAATATAGAAAATGAAAGTAAAAGTAATAAGTTTTAAATGTCAAAGAAAAAAAATACTGTAGTTACGTTTTTTTTATTTTGTCTAATTCCTTTTCCTTTAAAATCTTTGCTTTTCTTTGTTTTTTTTTCTTTGCTTGTGTTTTAATTTTTTCTCTATCAATACCCACCGTTATAGTTACCGTATTCTGCATTCATCATTGATTAGCATTGTTTTTGTTGTTCTTTTCTAGGTCTGAGGTATTGCTGGAATTTCAAGAATAATGAGTTAAGTTATTTAAATTATTAAATAAAAATATATACTTAGAAAAATATATAATTATTATTAACTCGAATAATAACAATAGTTTGAGTATATTTTAGATATTTAAATTTAAATAGAATATTAGAATTAAAAATTTAGTTTTATAATTTTTTAAAAGTGTTTTGCTATATTTTATATATTAAATTAAAATAAATTATTTGTATATAATTTTTTCATTAAATGAAAGTATACTTCTACAATGTTTGTGAATTTTAAAATTTTATAATAATGTATTAAATTTGTATATTGCTATCTATAAAAAATAATCATTTTAAATTTTACGAGGTATAAATAGATTAATTTGTAGATGAATTTACTGTAATTTAAGAATTTTTTTATTTTCTTAACTAAAAAGATTATGATGATAAATTTAAATTAAATATAATATTTTATTTTTAAGTGATAACGAGTCAAATATTTAATCTTCACATACTTTCTTCTTCACAAAAATATAGTTCACTTCAATTTTGTATATGCTATATTAAATTTATTAATAAATTTTAAAATCAGAATGTTAATTTCTTTTTTAAATAAATAAAATAAAAATATTACTAATTAAAAATAAAAAAATTAAACTAGGAGACACATTTCTAATTTTTAATAATTATATGCAAGGTATAAAAATTAATTGATTATATTTTTATGAAGTAATTAATTTATTTTAAATATATTATTATTTAATATAATAAAATAGTAATAGTAATTTATTAAATAAATTCTTATTATTAATTTTTATTTAAAATTATTTTGATTTTTTAATATGTAAATAATAACAAATCAAATAATTATAATTAACATACGTGAGAGAAAAAATCTTTGTAATATTATAATGTATTTATTAATTTTTATTGATAAAATATTATATCTTTTCTAGAAATTAATAAATATAATTATAAATTAAAAGGTGGTGCTTGTTTTCGGTCACTAATTTACCGATATATACATTTAGTTATAGCGAAGTATTTATTTTTCTATTTCTAATTGTCCTCTTTTCTCTTTTATCCATCTCTTTTTCCTTTTTCATTTTTGTTTTCTTTTATCTATGTCGTTTCTTTTTATTCATCTCCTTTTTTATTTTTCATCTTCATTATTTTTTTTTTCTTCTTTCTTTTCATTTTTCAATTTTTCTTCAACATTTCATCTTTCTTCTCCTCTGTGTTCATTTTTGTCAATTACTTTTTTTATCTCTCTATTCTTTTCTAATTACTTTTTCTTTTCTCTTTCTTTATTTTCTCTCCATTACTATTTTTTTTCTTTTTCTTTTAACTTATTCTTGATTATTCTTCTTTCTCTCTCTTTGTCTTTTTCTTTCTCTCTACCTTTCTTCCCTTTTCTCCATTTTATTTATTTATCAGTATTTCTTTATTTATCCCTTTTCATTTATTTATTTATTTTTTATTTTTTATTATTATTATATTTTGCCATAAATTTTGTCCATTACTATAAATATTTATTTTAGTGTTTTTTGGGGTCACCTAGCTCTAGCCAGCAGAAAATTTTGATTTTTTGAACAAAAGAAATGTTAATTAGCAATAGTTGTGCTACTTGCATAGGGAATAGACCTTCTCAGAAAGGACATTAATTAATTTCCATATACACAATTCTAGGTGCAAAAAATTTGAGCTTGACCTGGACCACCCTTTCTCAAGCTTTGGAGGGAATAACACAAAAATACAATATTTAATTTTTTTATTGGGATTTATTTTCCTGCAAGTAGACTATTTTCTAAATACTTAAGAAAGTGAAAGTAATCTAGAGAGATTCAAGATTCTCTACTTAATTTGTAGGGCTGACTTTGTCCAAATTCGACTAGTATGCAACTTCAATCTAAATAATTGACGCTTAAGGCTTTTACTGGAAATACAGGGCCCTGGTCAACATTTTTTGAAGGCACCAATTAACTTATTTTATAATTATTACACATTTTGGCCAAAGAATTTCTTTTCTTGTTTATTACTTTAGCAACAATTATGGATTTTCTCAATTGCTTTTTCCGGACAAGTTTTCTTTTAATTATTGATTTTCTAGAAATGACAGTACTGAAAAAATAATAAGAAAATGGCCATATAATTTAATTTTTTCTATTACATTAAAATCTCATTGAATTTTAATAAAACTAACTGCTACTTTTTCTATATTAGTCGAAAATCTAAACTGGTAATTTAATATTACAATTTGATGTTTAAATTTATTATCAAGTATTAACTTGTTCACAATTAATTTAATTATCAAATTAGAATAAAATCTTATTTTTTAGCACAAATTAATTTTACTGTTTAATTAAAATAATAAATTTAATATTCTTAAAATCTTATTTTTAGCACAAATTAATTTTACTGTTTAATTAAAATAATAAATTTAATATTCTTTTTCTTACTCTTTTTTTATTTTTAATACAATTTAATTCAAGCAATATAAATATTTTAAAACTGCTTATATATACAGTAATATTATTAATTTACTATATAATTTAATTTTAGTTATTAATATAAAATAAAAATTTCTAGTTATTTTTATTATATATTATAGTTAAACTATATAAAAATAAAAATTAAATTAAATAATTATGTCTTAATCTAGTGAAATAATCTAGACACACTAAGTTGGCAATTTCACTATCAATGAATAAATCATGTTAATATTGTATGTTAAAAATAAAATTTTATATGAACTATTCAAATGAGATTAATACGAGTAAAATCTTTATATTTAATATAATTTATTTCAGTGTCTATTAAAAATAATTACTTGTAACTATTTATTTTATTTAAAAATTTAAAGTTAAATTACATAGTAATTTAATAGTATTAAATAAAATACTAAAAGAAATAAAAGATATAAATAAGTAAAATTTATTATTTTAATTAGATATTAAAACTAATTTGTAAGATTTTACTCTAATTTAATAATAAAATTAATTTTGGATGAATTTAATATTTAATAATAAGTTGAATGATCAAATTATAATATTAAATTATCAGTTTAGTCTTTCTATTAACACGAAAAGAGACAGTAATTAATTTTATTAAAATTTTAAAAAATTTAATATAATAAAAAGAATACAGACACTCAATTATATATTTAACTCTTAAAAATATGAGTAATTTTGAATGACTTATAACATAACAAACCCTAAAACTGTAGAGGAAGAAAAATTAAACTAAAATAAAAAAGGAAAGAAAATTAAAAAAAATAACAGGAAAAAGAAAAATGAGACCCTCAAAACGATTGAATTTTCATGAAACAATTGGACCCAAATGAATCATTGATTAGAATCTGTTTTACTAGTGCTGATATCAATATCTTTATTGCTTCATTTAAAGTTTACTCTACTGTCACAACATCTCCATTATGCTATTTATTTTAAGGGGGATGATATTTATAATAAAAAATATTTTAAGAAATATTTAAATATTAAAAATAATTTTTTTTATTTAAATTTAATAGGCTCTTTATATTTTATTTTTATTTTACTTTAATTTCAATAAATATTAATAATTTTAATTTTTTTCTTTGTTTAATTTTATTAATAGAAGAAAAACAATTAAATCAAATATATAGAAATTTATAATACATTTATTAAATATAGAATTAAAAGTGAAGTGTGACTCTTTATATACAGAGAATCAAATTAAATCTCTACTTTATATTTAAAATATAAAATATATATTAAAATATTATTTTATATTATGACTTTTTAAAATAAAGAGTTCGACATACTCTTATAACTTTCATTCTCAAAAAGAATTCTGATAAAAAAACGGGACATTAACCTCTTGCATGTTAAGGTACCTACTTCACCTTCATTAGAATATCAATAATCCTCTGTTCTAAAATATGAATCTTGTAAGATTTTTGCATAATAATTAAGTAACTAAATATTTTCAATTATAATAAAAAATAACTTGACTAGATTCTATATCCTTCTTAATATTTATAACTGATCCAATTCGGAAATTGTTCGCCTTGAGGGTTCCCATTTGGAATGGAAAACATTCATTTAAGGTTTATCGAACATCAACCCGATTAAACTTAGAGCAAAATAATAAGCAAGCTTGAAAAGCCACCGAGGCAAGAGCCTGAAGTAGCTCTTCCAGAACCAAAGAGTCCAAGTTCTCTAGAAATGATATAACTAAAATAGTTATTCATTAAAATGTCTAAAATCACTATATATATCATATGTTACTCTATTATATATATATTTTTTATTTTCTATTTTCGCTTATGATGAATAAGTGTAAAATTGAAAAAATAGTAATTAATATTTTATTAGTTTTCTATAACCATACGTAATTTAAAATATAAATTTTTTATAAAATGACACTTATTTTGAAATATAAAAAATATAACTTTAACAACTTGTATCTTTTTTTTGAAAAAGATATTGAAGTTAATTTTTGAAACCTTATTTTTTTTTATTAGGTGAAATTATCTTTTATTTTATTTATGGTGTAGATTGGGTTAGATTTTAAAAAATAAACATATAGATTTTAAATTTCTTCTGAATTTTTTTAATCTTTACTATCTATTTTATTAAAGTAAAGAAACATTATAAAAATAATTACCCACCTACAACGAAGATGAGCGTTTGGATCGGATACCTCTATTTCCAAATGCAAATAGATGAGATTGTTAGTCTTTCTAATAATAATGACAAGAATAAAGTAAACCTTTGTATGTTTGTGAGTAGGAATGATAAGAAGAGACGCAATTCAAGGGGGTGCACATTTGTATGCTACCAAGAAATTCCAAGGTTGCTTCTCGCCCTCACGAAATTTCCAAGATAATGATTAAACTGCATGCAGACCCCAACTATCACCACCCCATTTCTCTGACTTTTATTATCACATCAAAACTTTCATAAAATTTATGTAGAAGAAGGCTGATTAGTAAGCTTGAACATTTGCATTATTGGAGCTTTTGCTTTTCTTTTTCTTTCCTTTTCTGAGAAATTGAATTAGGGTTGTTGTTCTTTAAGTTAAATCTTAAATTCTCAAAAATTTCAAGTGTTTTCGTGATTTTTCAGGATTTTAAACTTTATTGTTGTCATTACTTGAGATTTAGTTAGTTGTTCTTTAAAATTCAAATTTTTCTAATTATTTTAAGTTTTAAGACTAAATCCTCTAACAATTAAGTCATAGTTGAGTGATGTGAACCATTTAATTTGAAAGCAATTGTCAAGATGAATGAAAAAACTTCAGCCATTCATTTTAATTTAAACGGTTAAAATCTTGTAAATATAATTTAGAATTTTTGTTAAAATATTATAAGATTATATCTTTTAGGCACAATGGATATTACATTTGAATTTTAATTATTTAGTTATTGGAACACTTTGACTTTCGATTTAGTTGAATAAATATCTAAACTTTATTTCTATAAACTCTTAAACACTTTTAATTTTTAATTTAATATAACAAACATCTGAGTTCTATTTTTAATAACATTAAAATATTTATTCTATGCATAATATACGTGGATGTGTTGAATAATAACACATGTCAATAAATATATAAATATTACAAAAATTACAAATTAAAATTTCTATCATATGTCAGGACAAAGTTAAATATTAAAATGACCAAATAATTAAAGTTCAGATATCCATATATGAATTTGGCCTGCTTTCTTTTTTATTTATAAGTACTTAAATCTCATAACATTTTAATTCTAATAGGACACTCTTTATAAATTTATATTCTATTGTTATAATTAATTTTTTTTTTAAGAATTTAAGTTTCTATCTTAAATTATTTAAAGAAAAACAAACTTTTATTAAATTCTCATGATTTGTAATATCAATTTTATTTTCCTATAAGAAGACATACCTTCTACTGAAAATTTAAATGAAATGAAATAAATTAATCAATCTATCTACAAAAAATTTTGCTTCAGAATTTTTCTTTTTTGATTCATTGGAGGGCCAACAGTTTATTTACCCTATTTGATGTGTGTATAATCATTCATCTAGGCAATTCTATGAATTAAAAAGCAGGGAGCTAAGGTTTGAAATTCAAACTCTAATCAGAGCGGATTAAAAACGAAAAAAGTAAAGCAGACAATCTTTATGTTATCATTAAAGAGAATTAAACTTGCCCAAGTTCTGCTGTTACATTTTTCTTCTCCCTTTATATTGAGTGATGTGGTTCTTGAACTTTCTTTAGTAATGCCTAGTGCAGTACCAATTCACCAAATCTATGAAGAACTCTTCTCTGTTTCCTTTAGATGTTAATTCCTAAACATAAAATTCTGTTTTCCAATGGAATCCTTTAAATTTCTCAGCAGCACGTTCATAATACTATTCTTGATGAGTTGATGTTGACTTAAGACAGGAAAAGAGGAGGAAAAGCTTATCCTTGACCAAACAAAAATAAATGAACAGTACAGTAAAAAATCATGAGCAAATATCATATATATATATATATATATGCACACAAACACAAGAAGGCAAAAAGCACAAGGTCTAGTTTGCCGTTGATCTTTGAACAGAATGGATATAATTCAATTGGTCTTATTCTCTTTGTTGGGTTCTTTGTTAGTTGATGGAAGCACCAAGGCCAATGGAAACAAGCATGTTAAAACCATTATAGGTGCTATTGTAGATGAACGTTCCCGTATTGGCAAAGAAGAAAGAATAGCTATGGAAATTGCAGTGGATGATTTCAATAGCACCAGCAATCAAAGTTTCATTCTGCACATAAAAGACTCAAGAGGGGAACCCTTCAATGCAGCTCTTGCAGGTACATAACCAGCTACTGAATTTTGGCTTTTTCCTTTCTTCTTTTCTTTTTTGGAAATGAATATGCTTTGTGTCATGAACTAAACCAAGTCCCTGTTCATATGTTTGCATTTACAGCTCAGGATCTTATCAACACACAAGAAGTACAAGTAATTCTTGGACCTCAGACTTGGGAAGAGGTGTCTCTAGTTGCTGATATAAGCAGTCAGAATTCTGTTCCCCTTCTTTCTTTTGCTGACAATATTCCGAAACGGGGTGCAGAAAGATGGCCTTTCCTACTCCAAGCTTCTCCAAACAAATATGCCCAAATGAAAGCCGTTGCCGCAATTGTGCAGTCTTGGAATTGGTTTCGGGTCACTGTGCTATATGAAGATTCAATGGTGGATGGAGTCATTCCACATCTCTATGATGCCCTGAGAGATGTAGGTGCAGAAATTAGCCGCGTTATAGCCCTTTCTCCTTTTGATTCTTCTTCTTCTTCTTCCTTGTCAGAAGATCTTGAAGGTCTTAAACAAGAGGACTGTAGAGTCTTTGTTGTTCATGCTTCCTTATCATTGGCTGTGCGCCTATATGAAAGAGCAAAGGAAATGAATATGATGGAAGAGGACTATGTATGGATCACTACAGATCCCTTTACAAGCCTTGTCCATTCCATCAATTCCTCTATTATCTCTTCAATGCAAGGAATTGTGGGAGTCAAGAGCTACTTACCTGAAGCAGGACAGTATTTTCAGGATTTTTATAATCGATTTCGTAGCAGGTTTAACAGACAATATCCTGAGGAGAATAACAGTGATCCAGGAATTTTTGCGGTGCAAGCCTATGATGCCATCCGAATGGTGGCTTTAGCAACTCATGAAGGTAATTACAGAGGGAAAGACTTATTAGAAAGAGTTCTGCTTACTGATTTTCATGGCTTATCAGGAAAAGTTCAATTCATTAACATGAAAGCGGCTCCAGCATATAGGTTTCAGATCATAAATGTAGTGGGAAAGTTAAGTTACAGGGAACTTGGGTTTTGGTCAAATGGCTTAGGCTTCTCTAAGACCATTGATGATGGTGCTACTCGTAGCTCTTCAATGGATGATTTGGGGCCAGTGATTTGGCCAGGGGGATCTAGGCATACTCCAAGAGGATGGTCTCTACCAACAAGTTCCAACCCACTAAAAATTGGTGTGCCTGCAGGATCAGGTTACAAAGAGTATGTGAAAGTGGAAAATTCCTTGGGAAATAAACCTTCTTTCACTGGTTTTGCAATTGAAGTCTTTGAAGAAACACTAAAACGCTTGCCTTTCAACTTGCCATACAATTTCATTCCCTTTAATGGCACTTACAATGAGCTGGTGGAACAGATTCATCTAAAGGTAAGATCCTCAACTTGCTCATTCTATTGAAGTTTGATTTTAGTTGATTATAAATCTTAGGATAAGGAATGAATCAAGACTCATAAACGTTTCAGCCATACTGTTCTAATAAAATTTACAATAAAATTCTTGCTATGGCAGAATAACTGTTTGTGGGTTGAAATATTATAATTTTATCTATTGCTTGCAATTTCGTCTGCATAGTACATATGCAATTTACCTTGTCAGGAACAGCCATGAAAACGAAGTTTCAAAATGATCAAAGTGAAACTTTTAACCCCTGGAATCACTTAAATGTTCTAAATTATAGTAAGATTTTATAAGTTTTAGAGGAACTCGAGACTAATCATTGTATTTGTAACTTCCAATTCATGCTATCAGGAGTTTGATGCAGTTGTTGGGGATGTCGCAATAGTTTCCAACAGGTATCAGCATGCAGAATTCACACATCCCTACACTGAAACCGGATTGGTGAAAATAATTCCTACTCGACCAACATCCTGTAGTGCATGGCTATTCTTGAAACCCTTCACGAAACTTATGTGGGTTTTAATTGCAGCCATAAACATCTATAATGGCTTCGTTGTCTGGCTGATAGAGAGAAATCACTGCCCTGAACTCAAAGGTTCCATTGCTAATCAAATAGGTGTCTTGTTTTGGTTATCCTTCACCACTCTTTTCTCTTTGCATGGTAAGAATTTTATTTTATTTTTCTCCTTTTCCCGTTTATTGCCAAATTCGTTGAGGAAAATGCTTTATTTATGTTCCCACTTGTAAGAATTGAGGAGTTCTAGAGTCTAATTTTCTCGTTAGACATTAACCGATATTACTAGAAGTTTATCACTTTTGCGAGCCAAAAGAATATAGAAGATTGTTATTCTTATCTTTTATGCTCTCGTATTTTGGCACGAAAATGCACCATTCAGTTAAAATCATGTAGCTAATAATTTATTTTTTTCCACATAGGGGAAAAGCTGCACAGCAATTTATCAAGAATGTCAATGGTGACATGGTTATTCATGGCATTGGTCATAACACAGACATACACGGCAAACCTCGCCAGCGTGCTGACTGTCCGGAGGCTTGAACCTGACGCAGTAAATGCCAATGCAATGGTGGGATATTGTAGAGGTTCCTTCGTGCAAAGATATTTGGTGGAAGTTCTAAACTACCAACCCCAAAGATTGAAGAACTATACCACAATAGAAGAATATGGTCAAAGCTCTAAAGAGCAAGGAAATTGCTGCTGCCTACCTTGAAGCTCCATTGGCCAATTTGTTTTTGGCAAAATATTGCAAAGGCTTCGCCAAAGTTGGGCCAACATATAAAGTTGGAGGATTTGGATTTGTAATATCTCTTACTAATTTATTTTTCTCCCTTTTTCCATTGAAAAGCGGTTCAACTCTTGGGAGGTGTTTGGATATCACTTTGGCAATTTGAGCTCCCAACAATTTACATAGGGATACTCGATAGACATAGTTTCCAGTCGTCCCCACAGAGCTAGTAGTCCAGCAGTCAAGTGCCTATATTTTTTCTTTCTACCTATATTTAGAGTTAGTCTAATTAATTTAGAGTATATCGGACAAGACTCTATGGATAATTTAAAGCACTAATTCAAAAATTCTAATGCAATTGCTTATCTACGACTTAAAGTTGAATTCTCGGTTAAGCTAAAAAGTTCTAATGTAATTGCATAGTCAAAATTTAAATTCAAGATTTGGTTAAGCTAGTTTTTAAGATATAAATTAAGAACTAGGTTGAAAACAAGTTTTATGCACTACTTAATTGCTCTAGACATGCATGGAACATTCGTAACTCAAACATAAACTAACAAAATTTTCCTGATTTCTACTTCTTCAGGCGTTTCGAAGAGGATCTCCATTACTTGCAAGCATGAATAAAGCTCTACTGGAGGTATCTGAAAGTGGAAAGCTACTAGAACTAGAGGACGGCATCATTGTATCAAATGATCAGTGCAAAGACATGGAATTGGAAGATGAAAATCCCAGCCTTGGTCCTGGATGCTTCAGGGTACTCTTTATAATAACTGGAGGGACATCATCAATTGCCTTATTGCTCCTCATTTTACACAAAGTTGATTCAGTGTTCAAGCACACATCAATGTGGAAATTCATGTGGGATGTATTGAAGCATCTGAGCTTTCCAAGGAATCGATTCGTGAGAAAAGTAAGTGATTCTGAAATCCATGGAAATACTTTTTCAAATACATCAAATACACAGTCTGGAATTCAGATATGCTAAAATCTGTTGATAGAGGGAGGAATATAGATTTTTTATCTTATTTTGTTCTATACATTGTAACATTGTTTGTAAATATTACTAATTTTTCTTTTTTATTTACGGGTCTAACTCATCTAATATTGAAATAAAAGATAAAATTCATGAGCTCTCACTTCGATCCGTCTTACTATTCGAGCTAGATTTGATTATAATGTTTCTTTTCATAAACAGCCAATTTTTCTAACAATAAACCAGGAAAAACTTAGCATAAATAAACATCTAATCTAACCGAGGCCAGAAGTCCAAAGCCAAAAGTATCCCAAACCTAAGAATACTTGTGCTAAGTAAAAAAGCCTGGGCAGTATAAATGGAAAAGAGAAAGAGAAAACACACTAACGAACGCAATGGTCAGAGAAAACACAACCACAAAACTGGAATAAGACAAAAACATTAAATCCAAGCTATGAAGCTATCACTCCTTTGAACCCCTTGTTTAGCCAACATATGGGCGAAATTATTCCTTTCCTTGAGAGCATGAACGAAAGAAACGTTGCCAAACCTTCTCTTCAGATTTTCAATCAAACAAAACTCATTATGAAGTTTCCAAGGCTTAATCAAAGCATCTTTACAGACCCAGGAAATTGCACTCAAAGAGTCAAATTCAAATAATGATAGGGGAGGTGATTGATGTAGAATTTTCACAAGAGATTTGGAGAGCCTCGCGAATAGCTATAATTTATGCACCATTAGAGTCTTGTAAACCGCAAGGAATAGAGAAGATACAGATCATACCATTCAAGTGTTTAAGAATGCCACCTGCTCCAGCTAAGCCCGGCTTTCCCAATGATGAACCGTCAACATTCTATTTGATATAGCCACCCGGTGAAGGGCTCCAAACATTTGGAATCGATCTGGTTTTGATACCAAATTTATGCTTCTTAACCGCATCCACAGCAAGTAGGAAGTTCTTGTTATGTCGCATATTCACATCTCCCACAAATTTAAGCCATACTGCAACTCTATGGATAATGATGAAAAACACCTGCTCAAGATTGAAAGTAGCATTCTTGAAAATAATTTCATTTATGTGAATCCAAATAGTCCATATTACTCAAAAATACGCATTTGTCCCACTTTAAAAAACTGAAAACCACAACATTTCAAAAAGTCTTTTATCCCACATTTTTAAAATGAGAATCTCTATTTTTATTTATAAAAAAATCATTCTCATTAGTTATGTAAAAAGCCTTATAAAGTGTTGGGATTGATTTGGGTCTAATCCAACCTAATTTTTAGTATTTATTTATATTTATTTTATTTTAAAACATTAATTTTTGACTTAGTAATTTTCAATAATCCAGTCATCCTTTTTTCTACTATCCTTTTGCTCTAACATTCTTCATTTAACCTAATTTTAATACTTTTTCATTTAGTAATTTTCAATAATCCAGTCATCTTTTTCTTTGCTATTCTTTTGCTCTAACGTTCTCCATCCAATTCAATTTTTAATACTTATTTATTTATTTATATTTACCTTACTTTAAAAATATTTATTTTTGATTTAATAATTTTCAATAATCCAGTCATCTATTTTTTTGCTATTCTTTTACTGTAACGTTCAATTAGTGGAGAGACTATCTCTTATTATAACATTATAAAGTTAACACTATAAATACACTCCTTTACTAAGTATTTTACGCACTGAGCTTTCTACTTCTTTTTTCTCTGTTCTGTTGGGTTAAATTTATTTATGCTACTACTTGTTGAATCCTAAAGGATTACACAGTAAATCCTTAAGGATAGTGCCATCCTTACACACTTCAAGCTCCATCAAAACTCGATTCTACTTAACAATCTTAAGGATTTAGTTTATTAAGATGAGTTCTGATGGGAATGCTACTTCTGCAAATGTTGCTGCCTCCACTGCCAATGCTGTCAACAACAACACTCCCTTGTTGCTCATGTTGCTGTTGTCCAGCTTGTGCCGTCCATGCCACTTGCCAAACCTTTTCTTGACATCTCCAAAATCGAAGTCTTTGGTGGCCAAAACTACAAAAGATGGCATAAACGAGTTTTCTCTATTCTTGACATGCATGGCATTGCTTCTGCTATAACATACCTTAAACCCGAGCCAAATACTGATCCAGAACAAATCGAATTATGGACTCATGCTAATAAGGTATGTAGACATATAATTATTAGTACTCTTTCTAATGAACTTTTTGATGTCTATTATTCCTATAAAGAAGCAAAAGAAATATGAGACTCAATCAACCTCAAGTATAGTGTTGAAGATGTTGGCAAACAAAAGTTTGTGATTGAAAACTACTGTAGATGAGAGATGGCAGACGACAAAGACATCAAGATGCAAATTAATGAATACCACAAGCTTTTGAAATATCTAAAAGCTGAAAGTATCACACTTCAAGAGGAGTTTATTGCTAGCCTTTTAATTGAGAAGCTACCAAGTTCATAGAAGGACTACAAACAACAGTTAAAGCACAAGCATAAACAACAGTTGAAGCACAAGCACAAACAACTGTCACTTACATATTTGATCACCCACATCATAATCGAAGACAACAATCCAAGGAAACTTAAAGTTGCTAAAGCAAAGGACATGGGTTCGAAAGCAAATCTAGTGCAAGGAAAAGCTCACAATAAAAGGTACGATAATAAACCTCCTCATTTTGATTACCAACCCAAAGTTGCTAACTCCACTACCTTCAAGAAAAAAAGGAAGTTGCTTTGTTTGTGGAAAGCCAGGTCATCATGCACCTTAGTGTAGGAGAAGAGTGAGACATGACAATCCTCCTAAACCAAAGACAAATTTGGTTGAAGAGATGACATAATTATTACAGTAATTTCTCAGACTAATCTTGTAGCTAATATGAAAGAATGGCTGGTAGACTCTGGTGCTACCGGGTATATTTGTGCAAACAAAGATGCTTTTACCTCTTATATTCAAGTAGGGATGGAGAAGAACATGTGTATCTTGGTGACTCTCGAACTGTAAAGGTTCTTGATAAAGGAAAAGTTCTTCTCAAACTCATATCTAGCAAGACTCTAGCTTTCAAGGAAGTGCTCCATGTACCTAATATTAGAGCAAACTTGATTTTTGTGGCTCTATTGGGAAAGATTGGAGTTAATGTGTCATATGAATCTGACAAGATTGTGATGACAAAGAATAACGTGTTTATGGGCAAGGATTATTGTAATCGAGAACTTTTATACTTAAAATTTTCAATATTATGAATGAAAAAGCATCTTCTTTTGTTTACTTGATTGATTTGATTGATTTATGGATGCTAGATTAGGACATGTTAGTGCTAGTTATATACATAAAATGCAATCTATGAGCCTAATTTTTTGTATTAATAATACATGCATGAATAAATGTGAAATATTTTTTAAAGCTAAGCTAACTAAGAAAACATATTTTTCTTTCCATAAAGAATTGCTTAGTTTAATTCATACTGATTTAGGAGATTTAAAGCAAACTATGACTAGAGGTGGTAAGAAATTTAATATAACTTTTATAGATGATTTTTCTAGATATACTAAAGTATATTTACTTTGAAATAAAAATTGAGGTTTATTCATCAAATGGATGTTAAAACTACTTTTTAAATGGTGATTTAGAAGAAGAAATTTATATGGTGCAACCTGAAGGTTGTGTTGTTTCTGGGCAAGAAAACAAAGTTGGCAAATTGCTAAAATCTTTATATGGTTTAAAATAGGCTCCTAAGTAGTGGCCTGAGAAATTTGATCAAGTTTTGTTATATGATGGTTTCTCTTCTGTTGAAGTAAAGAAATATGTTTATACAAAATTTGTTGATGGTGAATGTGTGATTGTTTATATGTTGATGACATGCTCATATTTGATACTAGCCTTGGTATAGTACATAAAACTAAAGAGTTTCTTGCTTCTAAATTTGATATGAAAGACATAGATGAAGCAAGTGTTATTTTGGATATTAAGATCATAAAGAAGGACGATAGCATAATGCTATCTCAAGAACATCATAGCTTCATAAGAAGTTTGGACATTTTTATGTCACACTAGTAAACACCCATTATGAACATTATAGTACATAAAACTAAAGAGTTTCTTACTTCTAAATTTGATATGAAAGACATAGGTGAAGCAAGTGTTATTTTGGGTGTTAAGATCATAAGAAAGGATGATAGCATAATGCTATCTCAAGAACATTATAGCTTCATAAGAAGTTTGGACATTTTGATGTCACACTAGTAAGTACCCATTATGATACTAACACTCAATTAAAGAGAAATAAAGGTGACCCTATTGCCCAACCTAAGTATGCGCAGATTATTGGAAGTCTGTTGCATTTAATGAATTTCTTTCGACCTGACACAGCTTATGATGTGTGTAGATTAAGCAGATATACACACAATCCCAATCGTGATCATTGTGTCTGTTCTTACCATTAAAGGCTTTATTCTTTGCTACAGTAATTGTTGCTTAGCAATCATAATGCATAGACACAGAAGGTGTTAGTTTTAAACCTAATGGAATAATTGCTAAGAGATTTCTCAACTATCTAGCCTCATTACCAGCTAATTCTAGAGCAACAAACTTTGACTCCATAGTAGATTTTGCAATAATAGTCTATTTAGCCGACTGTCAGGTAACTGCACCCCCATGTAGAGTGAATGCATAACCACTAGTCGATTTTATCTCATATGAATCTGAGATCCCGTTAGCATCATTGTACCCTTCTAATACAACAGGAAATCCACTATAAAGAATATCATAATTCATGGTACCTCTCAAATACTTCATTCGTTTGAGGCCTGATATGATCAAATAGCTGTTGAAAGATGGAATTATTTCCATTGATTATGTGAAGTTAGAAGTGAATTTGGCCGATCCTCTGACTATACCTTTGGGAAGAAAGTTAATTAATGAAACATTAAGGGAAATAGGACTTAAGCCAACATGAGATATAAACAGTGATAGGAATCCAACCTTTGATTGGAGATTTCACGAATAAGGTCATATGGGTAAAAACAAGTCACTTATTAATCCTCCTAGCATAATAATTTTCTTTCCTATAGTGTGAGTAATGCTAGACTACAATAAGTGAGAGGATGAGCTAAAAGCTCTTAATGTATTTCATATCCCTTAAAAGTAGTATACTAATTGCAGAATATACTTGATGAGATCACCTATATGAGTGTGGAGTGGGGCCTCTCCTATGAGATTTTGGCAAAATCTCTAAAGTACTCATGAATTACCAAGCACGCGTATGGCCTGTTTAGCGCAAAACCACATAGAACAGTAGAAATTGTAGGAGTTTAATGTGACTGATAAGGTGCTAACCTACAATAAAGAGCCTTTGATTCATAAAAGTTAATTACTTCACCAATTACTCTATATGTTATGTCTTATCATTCTAGTTCTGGTTTATAATCCAAAAGACATAAGATTCGAAGTATTCTACACATGTTTAACCTAACAAAATTATTTATTTTTCATAAAAAATTAAAATATGTTGGGGATTGTTGGATATATATCTTGTATTTCAAAAATTCTTTTATCCCACATCTCTAAAGTGAAAGCCTCTACTTTTTTTTTTATAAAGAAGTCCTTCTCCTTAGGCTTGTGAAGAGCCTTGTAGGGTGTTGGGCTCACACGCACAAGAATTTGGCCAAAAATCCAATTCAAGTGTAACTTTGTGGATTATCCCCCTCTCCCTAAAATATTTATTTTTGACTTAGTAATTTTCAATAACCCAATCACCTATTTTTTTTGCTATTTTTTTACTCTAATGTTCAATTAGTGGATAGAATATCTCCTAAATATTTTTGTTGACATTGTATTATAATCTTATAAATTTAACACTATAAATATACTCATTTACTAAGTGTTTTACATACCGAGCTTTCTACTTCTTCTTTCTCTACTCTATTGGGTTAAATTTATTTCTGCTACTGCTTATTGAATCTTGAGAGATTGGACAGTAAATCTTTAAGTACAGTGCCATTCTTGCACGACTCAAGCTTCATTAAAACTCTATTCTACCTTAACAAAATCCCATAAAAATATACCATAATAAAGAGATTGCACCACACTTGACAAATAAATGGTCAATAGTTTCCAAATCGTCATTATAAAAGGACAATTATATTAGCATAATCAATGACGCCTTTGGCTCATAAAGAAGCTCTTGTATTCAACTTGTTATGAAGTGCAAGCCAAGAGAAGAGTTCAACTTTTGATGGCACAAGATTTTTCCATAGGCTGGAAACAAGTACAAGATCAGCAAGGGAGAAGAGAAGAACTTTCCATTGCATTAACAACAAATCTCACTGAGTATTCCCCCTTAGGGTCAAATTTCCAAAAGAAGCAATCAACATAGTAGGGAGAGAAGCGAATCTCCTTAGTTAAGGAGGAAATTACATGCTCTTGTTCCCAAAGCCTTAAACCTTGCATCCATCTGAAATTCTAACAAAAGACTGCCCCCTCAAAATCTTTCTCGTAGAGAGAATTCTAATGGCCAGCAATCAAGCCAAAACCATCATCTTTCACCATTTCCTAACAATAGTGTAGTACTTCTACAAAAGATATTTCATTTTAGTACGCCATATATCCCTCTAAATAGTGAAGAACTTGGAACGATTAACCAAATAGGAAGAATGTAGACCTGGGTGAGTACTGTTGACCTAAGATGCAATTAATCTCTATTTTGATTCTAACAACCAAATTAAATATTACTAACACCATGAGCAAGTGTTTATGTAATAGAGCAGCAAAGGAACCAAGCCTATCCCAAACATTCTTTAGCCTTCCAATAGATCTTGTAAATTTACCTCAAAAGCGTGAAGGCACCCCAAAAGGCATGGGGGTGCTTTTCATAAAGTCAAAAAGTTTATAAGACGTTGAGAAGTCCACCTGACAGAGGCCCAATCATCTCATGACACTTGGCAGTCAAAGTGTCAAAGCTCGAAGAAGCGTGAGGGCGCCTCACTTTAAGTGTTGAGACAACTTCTGGCAGACGATAACATGATGACAAGCATAAGGGTGCTTTTGGGCGCAGTCAAGGTAAGTACAAGGGCGCTATTATGGCATGTAGACGATCTTCACAACTAATGCGATGTTAGTAACTATTGAGATAGCAACCACCCTATTAGTGCCTCGTGGTTGGAGCTTTTAGAGTTCCAATGTCTCTTTTCAGAAAGCACGAGCGCACTTAGGAAGCACGGGGGCACTTTCCATGACTTTCGGTAATTTTTGCCAAGTCATCAAATATTGGATTGTTGGAGTTTTGGCCTCATTATAACATCTCTAAGGGGTTGGTATAAGTATAAATACCCCTCTTAAAGACATAATAATTAAGTGTGGGATATACCAAAACTCTTGCAAATTTATTTCTCAACTTCTTACACTCTGTTTTCTTTCTTTATAAAGTGTATTAAGTTGAAAATTTTATTCTACTAAAACTTAGAAAGGGTTGTTGTGAAAGCCTAGTTATTAAAAACACAAGGAATTGATTATTGAGTAACCATTAATACTTAAGGGTTAAGAGACATAGTGAGAGTTCGATGCACTAAGAGAAGAGGTTCAGTTTGAGCCTTGAAAGCACCAAGTTGTGGGTGAACTTGTAAAACCCACGGTTCTAATCAAAGTGATTAGTGACGTACTCAAGTGTGATCTTGAGGAGTGAACATAGGGAGGTTTGTTCCTGAACCATTATAAATCCCTTTGTGTTGACTTCTCTAACCTTTAATCTCTTCATCTTTTTCCTTAATCTTTTGTGTTTCTACCTAAATCCTCTTACTTACGCAATTTGAAGTCATCAATTCAACCCCTTTCTTGGTTCTAAGGGACAACAAGTAGTATCAGAGCTTAATCACTCTTATCAAGCTTAATTGTGAGTGCAAAGATCATGGCAACCAATTAAGGAGCCCAACACCTTAAGCCATTCTTTGACGGATCTTATTATGCTTTTTAGAAATTCTGTATGGAAATATATTTGGATTCCTATGGCATTAAAGTGTGGGATTATATAATGAAGAAATTGAAAGCTCCTACCGAAATAAAGAATGGGGAAGAAAGGATTCTCCTTAGTGAAGAATGGGTTGATACCCACAAGAAGCACAACCACAAGAACAAGCAAGCAATGGCTATACTTGTGAGTTGTCTCTCTAGAGAAGAGTGTGAAAGAGTCCAACATTGCACCATGACTCATCAAATTTGGACTATCTTGAAGAAATATTATGAAGGCACAAAACAAGTAAAATCAAGAAAGATCTAAATGTATATCACCGAGTATGAAATGTTCAAGATGAAGCCTAACGAGTCCGTCACTGACATGACAAATAGACTTCTCACCATCATCAACAATATGAGAAAGCTTGGAAAGCACTATGAGCTAGTTAACAGTAACAACAAAATTCTTAGAAGCCTTCCTTTAGATAAGTATGGTGCTAGAGTGGCTAGCATTGAAGAAGCAAATGAAGACTTAAGAAAAATTCCTTTATAGGTAGCTTCTAACTCATGAGATGTCTCTTGTGAGAGATGAAGTAGATAGAGATTGTGGAAAGAAGAAAGCCCTAGCTCTCAATGCTAGCACTAGAGGTCAAGATGCAATTGACATTCCAAGTGATGATGAAGAACAAAGGGAAGCTCTAAGTGAGAGTAATAATGTGGCACTCATCACCAAGCATGTCACAAGCAAAAAGACCTTCTCCAAATCAAGAACAAGTAAGGACAAGAAGAAGGAAGTCACTTACTACGAGTGTGGGAAGCAAGGGCATATTAAACGGGTTGTGCAAAGTACTTGAAGAGAAAGAAGGGAGACAAAGAAAAGAAAAAGGATTTGAAGGCTACTTGGAGTGATGCATCTTTATCCTCCAACAATGAAAGTGAAAGAGAAAAGGAGGCAAAACTTTGCTTCATGGCCAACATGGAAGAATCCCAAAATGTATGTTCCACTTATCATTCATGTAATTCTGCTTCTTCATGTTCATCTTCTCATTCTTTTGATGATGATTTGTTGGATAATGAGGATGAGCTTTTGTAAAACATGCTTTCAAAATTTAATTTTTATAAAAGTAAATGTTCTTACTTAGAGGAAGACCTTAAAATTTCAAAGAAGGAAATTGCCTCCTTAAAAACCTCCAATGATGACCTAAGGAACTTATTGGATGATGTTTCAAAAGAAAATCTTTTTAAAGGAAACAACTCTTTAAAAAATGAAGTTGAAGAACTTAGAAACTTAATTTCATAATTTCACAAAAGAAAGGAGTCTTTTGACACCTTAACTGTGTCTTAAAGATCTCCCCTTGTGAGACATGGACTTGGGTTTAAAGGGTTTCATCATCCTCATCTCACAACACAATCTTTGTTAAAGCCACTCAATCTTAAGTATTAGAAAGAAACTCAAATGAAGTTTTAAAAAGCAATAAACACACTAAACCTCCCATTCAAAAGAAAGGAAAAGGTACACATATTCCCAAGGCTAAGCCAAGAGGAATAAAGTATACATTTATGTATAAGAGCGTAAATTTTGGTAAACTTTGTTCATGCATGTGTGATAGTAATCATATGAGGTCCAAATCTCAAGCAAAAGTGTAAAAAGACCAACTCGAACTCTATTAAGAATTTTAAGGTCACTTGCCACTATTGCATGAGAATTAGACACATAAACGTAAAATGCAAGATAAGAAAAATGCATCTTTTCATGAGTGAGTCTTTTAATGCTAACTCCAAGAACCAACTTTTTTTAGGTACCTAAAACCAAGTGAAAGTGTTTCTTAAATCCAAGTACAAATCTTTGGCATGTTGATAGTGGATGTTCAAGGCACGTGACGAATGACAAGAGTCTTTTCATAGATGTCAAGGACTACAAAGAAGTTAACTTTTGGATATGATGCCAAGGGTAAGGTAATTGGTATCAAATCTATTAGTAAGGATGGTAAATCTTTCATTGATGATGCTTTTCTAGTGGATAGTTTGAAAGTCAATTGTGTGATAAGGGGAACAAAATCACTTTTAGCTCCAATGAATGCCTTGTCAATTCCCTTGTGAATGACAAAGTGATATTCAAAGGAGAAAAAAGTGGCAACACCTACATAATTGATTTACACAAAGTTGCTAACTAATCTTTCAAGTGTCTTATGTCTGTTAGTGATGAGTCTTCACTATGGCATAGAAGACTTGGACATGCAAGCATGGAGCATCTTCATAAATTAGCTAAAGAGGAGTTAATGCATGAACTTCCTAAAAGTGAAGTTCATCAAAGACAAGCCTTGTGAACCATGCCAAATGGGAAAACAACACCAATCATCCTTTAAATCCAAAATCATTTTAAGTAATTCTAGACTACTCTAACTGCTACATATAGATTTGCTTGGACCTACTAGAGTAGCTAGCTTGGGTGGAAAGTCATATGCATTTGTAATTATTGATGATTACTCCAGATTTACTTGGGTTAACTTCCTTGCTCATAAGAATGAGGCTTTCAATGTTTTTAGATATTTTGCAAAACGTGTTCAAAATGAGAAAGGATATTTGATTTCCTCTATAAGAAGTGATCATGGAAAGGAATTTGAAAATTATCTTTTTGAAATCTTTATAAAGAATTTGGTATTTCTCACAACTTTTTCTCTCCTAGAACTCCCCAGCAAAATGGAGTTGTGGAAAGAAAAAATAGAATACTAGTGGAAATGGTTAGAATAATGCTCAATAAGTATGAACTTCCTCCATACTTTTGGGCTGAAGCCATTAATACTAGTTATTATGTTGCTAACAAAGTTTTCAAAAGACCTTTGCTAAACAAAAGACCTTTGCTAAACAAAAGACCTTATGAGCTTTGGAAAGGAAGAAAATCTAAGGTCTTATATTTTAGAGTTTTTGGTTGCAAATGCTACATTCTAAATACCAAGGATAACCTTGAAAAATTTGATGCCGAAGCCGATATAGGAATTTTCCTATGCTACTCCACCTCAAGCAAAGCTTATAGAATTTTTAACAAACGTACTTTAGTAGTTGAAGAGTCTATGAATATTTTTTTTAATGAATCAAATAAGCTTGATCTTAGGAAAGGTATTTTTGTGGATGATCTTGTAGGTGCATTTGAGGAACTGAAGCTGAACATTGACGATCCCTCAAAAGAAGTAGACGAACCTTTGGAGGAAACTCAAGAAGATCAACACAATCAAGATGCTATTCAAGATCTGCAAGAGATGGAAAACTCTCAAGACATTCTAAAAGCTTGGAATTTCAAAAAGGATCATCCCTCTACTCAAATCATTGGAAATCTATCAAAAAGTGTAAGTACTCGCTCTAAACTAGTAGCTTTAAATAATCTAGCTTTTGTTTCTCAAATTGAGCCAAGGACTATTGATGAGGCTTTAAAATATAAGAGTCGGGTGATTGCTATGCCAGATGAACTCAACCAATTTGAGAGAAACAAAGTATGAGAATTTTTCCCTAGACCCAAAAATAGTCCAATTATAGGTTGTAAATGGGTTAGTGCCTCAGATAAATCCCTTTGTGTTGACTTCTCTAACCTTAAATCTCTTCATCCTTTTCCTTAATCTTTTGTGTTTCTACCTAAAGCCTCTTACTTCCGCAATTTGAGGTTACCAACTCAATCCCCACTTCTTGGTTCCAAGAGACAATAAATACCATATCTATAGCAAACAACTTCTTGCTAGGAAAACCTATTAGTATCATCCTTTAATTAGTATATCCACTTAAATGGTAAAGCATTATTTTTTCAAAGTAGAGACCTTATGATCAAAGCACCATACTTTTTGGCAATTATATAGTATCCTACTTAACACAACACGTTTTCCTCCCTTCAAGGCATCCACTCCCATAAAACATTTTTCAAAAACTTGATGGGTTGCTACTCGTGTTAGCTACAATCTAAGGCAGTGTACCTATCGATGCAGTCTAGCACTAATGGCGAGTATCAAGGTCGTATTCCTCGGGAAAGCGAAAGCCCAGAGTTACTCCTTTGTTCTTTGTTATATTAACCTAAAATGGATGATGAATAAATTCTAAACTAACTATTAACTACAAGCTAAGTTCTAAGGGAGATGCAAGAGTGATTGATAAACGAAATAATCAAGACAAGAAGAAAAACCCAAAGGGAATCTAAACTAGTTGGCAACCGAACAAAAGATAAAGGATCGGTGAGTCTAATTATGCTACCCGTGGACGAATTCTTAACCGAATTCGGTTTCTCTCTCGAGATAACCGAATTCCTAAACCTAATAACCTAAAGTTGGAATCTCTTCCTAACGATTGATTCTTAAATTAGCATTAAGCTTTAATCCGCCTCTATTAAGCTTTGTTAATTCTTAATCCGGCTAGTTAATTATCCTTATCTCTAAGCGATTATTAACCAGTTCTTGCTATTCAAAATTCCAATTGCCAAACACAATTCACAATGTCTCATGAATAATGCATAATCTTATTAATACTGAAAACAAGAAGAATACAAAACCAACTCGAACAATCCAACAATATAATATCAAGCCAACATAGTAAAGAAATCCTAATGGATTAAATCAATCTAGCTAATCATGTTCATTCTCAAAATATACAAGAATTCAATTACAACAATAAGCAAAGGTAGAGAAAACCCGATTACACCCTTGGATGAGAGTAAACATTTGAATCCTTTTGCTCCAATTGAATCGATTCTTGTTCCTCTTGCTCGATTTGAAAATCAATCAACGAACCTTGCCCAATCTTCGATCCTTCAAGGAAATCTGATTAAAACCTTGATCCAAGTCTCCTTTTCCCTTGGTCTCAGCTCAGAAAACCTTTAGGGAGAGAAAAATTAGGGTTTTGGGACGTTCTAACCCTAGCCTCCTCTTTTTTCTCTTCTTTTCGTTCTTTTAATTAATACCCCATGTCGCCTCCAACACGGCCGTGTTCCTGGCCGTGTTCTCAACATGGGATGGTGTTCCTGGCCGTGTTACTCTCTGTGGTCGTGCTCCTTGAAATCTACTTCTTCTTTTGATGTCCAACACGGCCGTGTTTGTCCCCGTGTTGGTAACACGGCCCATGTTTGTGACCGTGTTGAGAACACGGCTAGTGTTGAAATCAACACGGCCATATTCAGCTTCCTCATGCTCGTACTTAGCTCGTTTCGGCAGCTTTGACGTCCAATTATGCTCCAATTCTTTCCTTTTTCATCCTTTGACCTCTTTTGGACCTAATGCACACAAACATATGTATAAGGTGAGTGTTGAGACCAATTCACATCCAAATGTCCATAAAATAAATCTTAAAAACCCCATTTAGATGTGTGTATTTTACGCACATCAAATAACCCTACACTTAGCTCATTGCTTGTCCTCAAGCAATCAAAAGTAAAATAAGGAAAATAAACCACTAAGGAACAATACTTAGACTGACAAACAAGCTAGAGGGTTCCTGCACATATCCTTAACAAGCACAAGTCAAACAAAAAGAAACGAAGCAATCAATTCAAGTATCACAACCAAGATGCCAATAATTCACAAAATCATCTCAAGGAAATTATTCGAACCATCTCCTCACCAGATTCACTATAAATCACTCAAAGTGTTTAAAGGGTAGTGTTTAATCGCTCAATGCATCAACTACTGCCTTACTTACTATATGCTTGCTCTTAAATCCTACTCCTACCACTTATGGAGAGTCAACAACCATGTCAAGAGGTCTTTATAAGGGTTGTAGTGGGGATTAGGTAAGGGTAGGTAAATTTGGTCAGAGTTGAACCTATGGTGTTCTGCAATGAAATACATGACATGCACACAAGTCACAATGATCACAAGGGGTAAACAATGGATACTAGTCCAAGGTGGGAAATAGGAATCAAGTCAAAATGTTTAGCTCACTTACTTTCTTTCTTTTCATCACCTTTCCCTCTTTTTTTTTTTATATTTTCTTCTTTCTTTTTTTTTTTTCTTTTTTTCATAAGGGAAGAACATTCATATAATAGAGTGAATTTCTTTTTGGATTGAAGTAAGCTGCTACAAGATTCCAAAGCTATTCCCAAGATAAAAGTTCCCAATAAAAATAACTCATGTGCAAAATCATAACCCAAAGCAGAATAAAACTAAGTGGTAATAGAATATGATAAAAAAATGGTGAAAGAAAGGGTTATCTACAGAATCAATAAACGAATGAAGGCTATTTGGCTAGAATGAAAAACCTAAGTGCCTTTATCATACCAAAGTGTTAAACTCTCCTTGTGGCTCTCATAAGCATTACCGAGCAAGTTCTAAAAGTAAAGACAGTACTTGGCACTCTCAAGAAGAAATAAATACAAGCATAAAAAGTGTATGCTTACAATTTAGACTCAATTTCTCACAAGTGTGCTTTTAAGTAGGTTCCAAACAAAAATCATCAAAACAGAATTAAATAAACCAAAGCAACTTAGTGCAGAACTCAAACTAATTATCTTACACTCTTCCGCAAAACTCAACACTATCGGTTTTACCCGATCACATGGACATAAACATGATTTCAAAATCAAGTCAACGGTGAAACATCGAAACAAAGTGAAAATTTTTAAAATTTTACAAAAATTGTAAAAAGAATAAACAAATAACTAAGATGGGATAAATATCACCCACCCCACACTTGAAGGACACTGTCCTCGTTGTACAAAATATATGAAATGAAAAGGAAAAAGAAACTAATCGCCTGATTATGGCTCCGGGAGTGAAAAGAGATGCATCAACGGGTATATCAGGTATTTGTCCGTGGTGGAGGAGTGGGCCGCTCTCCGAGGATCGGAAGTAGTGTCACATCACGGGGAGGCCGGTGGATCGGCAGGAGCGGCATCAATAGGAGGCTCGTCAGCTGTGTTGAAAGGTGCTCGGTCGGAGAGGGAGGGCCGGCCTAGATCATCCTGCTAGAGGGATGTCAAAATGGCTCGCCTCACGGAACCCGGCTCGTGGACAGTGGTGCAACGTCTGTAGCAAAAATATCATCGAACATGTCATTGGCCATAGAGGCCTCTAACCTACCTCCCTGCTTTCAATCAGGGCTTGAAGCATAGCCCTCGCCTCTCAAACCGAGCCATCATCGGCTCTGAAACTCGACGGCCGTAAAAGGTCCTGTTGAAAAGCCTCTTGTCGAATGAAATCGCTGCCGCTCCTCGCCAACCTCTCACTCTGCTGCAGCTCTCTAAACTCAATTGGGAGACTCCTAAAGCAATTTGAAGACCCGGAAGGGGCTGAAGTAGGCAGTCCGGAGGAAGACTGGAATATCGGGAAGAAGGTGGGACATCCCTTGTACCATGGGCTCGTGGGGCGGTCGCTCCTCTCCGAGTCGCCAAGAGAGCATTCCTCGGTCTATACTCGGTCCTAGCGGACCGCCTACGAGTCACCATCCCCATACTAACCATCCGGGGAAGTCCCAGCGTTTCCATCACCCCCGAGCTCTATCAAATGTGGTATCGCTTCCTCCAAAACTCCTAAGCTTCTAGCTAGTCGAGTAATGTAAGTCCCAAAACGGGAAAAATACCTTCTTTGAGTTGTTGCAGAAGGCACCGATCTGTCCGGCCAATAAGTACCCCATGTCGGTGGTCTTTAGTGCATCTTTGTAAAGTATAAACAGTCTGGGTAACTACACCGCCACTATCTCCCCCTGCCGGTGATGGTCCTAGCCGAATGCATGCAAGTACCGCATGATCCCTCGGGCAAGTTAGGCGCCTTGGGTAGCACTGTAACCCTCAGTGTCATCGGAAATCTCGGCCACATCTGCGGATATGACACATCAGGCGTGTGTATACGTGACTATAAACCTCTCCGGTGCATCCTCCTCGGTCCACAAGCCTAAGTGTACCCCAAACTGCTGTACACTCATCGTGAAAGTCTGCCTTGCTAGTGGCCGGTCGCATCCGGTTGTTGGAAGTCCCGCGAACCGGCTTTGCGGAAAGAAAGTCTTGGCAAACTCCACGGTCAACTCCCTATATGTTGGTTCAACAATGTCAAAGAAATGTTGAAATGGGGGTGTCTCGAGATATCGGTGATCGCACTGCAAGTCCGACGGTCTCCAGTCTGGCCGGTCTATCCTACGCCTTTCCCAAATCTTTGTGCCTCATCGATTGATATCTACCGCTCAAAGGTGGGCTGCCCTTGGAAAAGTAGGAATCGATGGCGGCTGTGGTGGTCTAATTCGGCTGAACTAGTCGGTGCGGCCTGACGATCGAGAGGAAGAGGAACCATTGGTCCGCCTCCTCTTGTAAACTCCCCGATCCTCGTCCGGTGGACATGGTACCTGAAAGGAAACTTTTAGTACTAAGGATCAACAAAATTCGGCGGCATAACGGCATAAAATGAACAAACCAAACGATTTAACTCGATAAAATTAAACCGCTCAATGTCCTGTAAAGAAAATTTAATCCACAACACTACCAACTAATGCTAACCAATTAAATTTGCAATTCATCCATATGGAGTTTACTTCGCCATAATCCATCACAAGGCAAACCAACATGCTAATATAAAATAGATACAAACAGAGTCGACTATCTATGTGAGCCTATTGTTTGTAATCGATAATAATGATAAAGAGAAAAATAAGGAATTAATCACAATCATAAATAATGGTAGAAAAGAAAAATGAAAAATATGAGCAAGTTAAGTATATAAACTATATTAAAGAAAATAAAAGAAAATTAAGCACAAACACGAATGTAAATGCATGCACCAAATAATAAAATAAGGGAATAAACAAAAAAATAAATAAATAAATAAATAAATAAATAAAATAAAAAAAATGTAACACAAAGAAAATATAAATTCGAACTAATATCAAAATAAAATAATGAAAAATGAAGTTGGAGGGTACTTACTTGACAAACGCAATATCCAAAGCCTTCGAAATGAGAAATAAGATGTGAGAGAGTAAGAGATGGGGGAGAGCAAAATTTTTTTTTTGAATGAAGTGGTATATATAGGCAAGTGTGCGGAACACGCCCGTGTTCGACAACATGGGCCATGTTCATGAACACGGTATGGATATCGGGCCGTGTTAAGCGAATAAAAACGTGCTGACTTACCACTTCTCAAAACACGCCCGTGTTACGGACACGGTCTTTGACACGGGAATGTGTTTTGGACACGGCAGGGCATAAATGCCCGTGTTAGCTTCTGTGAACGTGTTCAGCTTAGTTAGATTTTCTTCAATCAGAACACAGGCCGTGTTAATGAACACGGTCTTGAACACGCCCGTGTTGATCTCCAGATAATGCAACAGTTGCGATTCTCAGCACTTTCTCACTCTTTCTCACCTGCAAAACCAATAAATCCTCAACTCATACACTCAACATAAATAAAACTTAACAAAAACCAACTATAAAACCTAATCAACTAAGTTCACAATACAAGGGTAAAGTATTCAAATTGAAAAATAGAATTTGGGGTGCCTCCCAAAAGCGCTTCTTTTGATGTGATGAGTCTTCTTAAATTTGGACTCATGGTGAAAAGCAAACGGTGGGGATTGGCGACCATCCATCCTTCTTCCAAGCAAATGGCTTCAAATATCCGCTTAGAGGGATAATCGTCAACTTCCTCTTCCCGGTCAAGCAAGTTGCCGATTATGATAGGCAAAACTTCGCTCCTCATATATTTGCACGTAGTCATGATGCTCTAGGGGCTCTTCCAATTTGAAAGCTAGAGTTTCAACAATTGGAAGGATCGTGATTGGGCAATTTCTTCAGGAGTGTTGATGGTTTTCTTCAGTCCTTGGCTTGGTTCACTTGCTAGGAGAAACTCGAGCTCCTCCAAGACTTCTTCATTGGACAACTCGTGCTCATCTTCCATCATCGAAGGGACTTGTGGAAAATCCACCAAAAATTCCTCTAGCGCAACTCGGCATCATCAACTGTATTCTTGTTGGTAGTCTTTCGGAGGGATCATGTTTGCCTCTTCCTTTTCTGGTTCTATCTCCATGTTCAAAGAGTCGTCCTGCACATAAGCATCATCGTCAAACATAATAGATAAACCAGAAAAATTCTCACCTGAACGCAAAGTGATGGCGCTTAAATGTTCCTCGGATTCAGCAGCGTTTGATGGAGTTCTCAATTGCTCTTCCGCTAGTAACTTGAAGATTAAGCCTACTTGATGCTCTATGTTGTTAATCGAGGCTTGTTGATCTTCAAGTATCCTCTCTGTTTGTTGGAATTTTTCCTCAAGACTTGTTATGAACCTCATCATTAGCTCCTCTGACACTAACTCTTCATCTTGAGTTGAAAGTGCAACATTAGGCTGCTAATGTAGTTGCTGAATTCCTAGTGGTTCTTGGCCATCTAAGCTCCATCCAAAGGGTGAATGAGTGCTCCACTCTTGATTGTAGGTGCTTCCATACGAGTCATTTGGCCAACTTCCCGTATAATTCACCTGTTCACAATTATAAGAATAAGGAGTAAAATCACTACACAATGGATAATCATTACTCAAATGTAAACCACAACAAAATTTATAAAAAACATGAGATGAAAGGATAGGAGTGGAGAGTTGATCGGTAGCCCTGCAAAACAATTCCACTCGAGCTTCTAAAGATGCACGGGTATCCCAATTTTTAGCACTCTTTTGGTTCCTAATCCCATTTTCCAATGCGTCACACAAAGAGTTTGAGTTTAGCATTGAACCTCCTTATCATTCACTATCTAAATCATAAACTTAAGCTAAATAAATATGTACAAATAAAATAAAATAAATAAACAAATAAAAATAAAAATCATAAAATAATAAGAAAGAAAAAAAATGGCTAAATTAACAAATAGCAAATTTCACTCTAGTTTTCAAACAATTCCCCGGCAACGGCGCCAAAAACTTGATGGGTTGCTACTCGTGTTAGCTACAATCTAAGGCAGTGTACCTATCGATGCAGTCTAGCACTAATGGCGAGTATCAAGGTCGTATTCCTCGGAAAAGCGAAAGCCCAGAGTTACTCCTTTGTTTTTGTTATATTAACCTAAAATGGATGATGAATAAATTCTAAACTAACTATTAACTACAAGCTAAGTTCTAAGGGAGATGCAAGAGTGATTGATAAACGAAATAATCAAGACAAGAAGAGAAACCCAAAGGGAATCTAAACTAGTTGGCAACCGAACAAAAGATAAAGGATCGGTGAGTCTAATTATGCTACCCGTGGACAAATTCTTAACCGAATTCGGTTTCTCTCTCGAGATAACCGAATTCCTAAACCTAATAACCTAAAGTTGGAATCTCTTCCCAACGATTGATTCTTAAATTAGCATTAAGCTTTAATCCGCCTCTATTAAGCTTTGTTAATTCTTAATCCGACTAGTTAATTATCCTTATCTCTAAGCGATTATTAACCAGTTCTTGCTATTCAAAATTTCAATTGCCAAACGGATTTCTCAATCTCATAAAGCAATCTAAACATCACAATTCACAACGTCTCATGAATAATGCATAATCTTATTAATACTGAAAACAAGAAGAATACAAAACCAACTCGAACAATCCAACAATATAATATCAAGCCAACATAGTAAAGAAATCCTAATGGATTAAATCAATCTAGCTAATCATGTTCATTCTCAAAATTTACAAGAATTCAATTACAACAATAAGCAAAGGTAGAGAAAACCCGATTACACCCTTGGATGAGAGTAAACAGCCCCAAATCCTTTTGCTCCAATTGAATCGATTCTTGTTCCTCTTGCTCGATTTGAAAATCAATCAACGAACCTTGCCCAATCTTCGATCCTTCAAGAAAATCTGATTGAAACCTTGATCCAAGTCTCCTTTTCCCTTGGTCTCAGCTCAGAAAACCCTTAGGGAGAGAAAAATTAGGATTTTGGGACGTTCTAACCCTAGCCTCCTCTTTTTTCTCTTCTTTTCATTCTTTTAATTAATACCCCATGCCTCCAACACGTACTGTTCTGGCCGTGTTCTCAACACGGGATGGTGTTCTGGCCGTGTTACTCTCTGTGGTCGTGCTCCCCGAAATCTACTTCTTCTTTTGATGTCCAACACGGTAGTGTTTGTCCCCGTGTTGGTAACACGGCCCATGTTGTAGTAGTGTTGAGAACACGGCCAGTGTTGAAATCAACACGGCCATGTTCAGCTTCCTCATGCTCGTACTTAGCTCGTTTCGGCAGCTTTGACGTCCAATTATGCTCCAATTCTTTCCTTTTTCATCCTTTGACATCTTTTGGACCTAATGCACACAAACATATGTATAAGGTGAGTGTTGAGACCAATTCACATCCAAATGTCCATAAAATCAATCTTAAAAACTCCATTTAGATGTGTGTATTTTACGCACATCAGTAGGGGATTTATCTTTTTTTCCAATACATTTGGGAAGGTTGAAAAGAGACATAATATAAAGCTGAACTAGAGAAGGATGCCTTAATCAATGTTAGCCTTCCATTGAAAGATAAGAACTTAGATTTCCACGTAGCAAGCTTAGATTTAATCCTTGAGATTATAGGATCCCATATAGCCTTTTTCTTCGAATCTATCCCTATAAACACTTTTCTCTTAGGGATTTATTGTAGGAAAAGAGTAATCTGAAACTTCGAGTTGTCAATTATATTCTTTCTGGAAATGGTAAACCGATTCGAGGAACTTCTAACACAATTATTGGGACCAAGGAAAAAAAGTTCTTCTATCAAAGAGGCTCACGCTTCCTTTGTTGAAGTAAATACAAATGGTCAAATTTATAATTTCTTAGGAATCAACCTGTGAAATCCCATATTTCATATATCAATTGAAAAAGGAATGATTCATCGAGTTTAAGACTGATCTCTAATAATAAGGCAAATCACAATAATATTAATCCATTTTATCCAATCTATTTCAAGACAAGGATTCAGAGGAGAAGACCAAGGTAAGTAATTGGAAGAGAATGCTACTTACACCAAAGTTTTAGAAGAGACTCACTATTCTTGCGTATTGAGACCAATTATAGCACCTTTATTGAAGTTCACTTTTAAGCCTAATGCTAAGTGAAAGCAATTGAGTAGCCTCTTAATATTAAAAAGATCCTATAAATTTGCTCTACATAATAGAATAGTATCATTAGCATACTGCAAGTGAGAGATCTTATTACCATTATAACAATACAAAATACTAAAGAAATGTCCAGCTTTAGTAGCAGAATTTATCATAACAGACAAACCTTCCACAACAGTAATGAACAGAAGCGGTGACAAAGGATCACCTTGTCGCAATTGTTTAGCAGTTGAGATTTAATTTGGCCACTAAGTTTAGTTATATATTTTTGTATCATTTTGTACCTGCTATAGTTTCAGTTCTGAATGGTAGTTGTTGTAGCAAGTAATAAAAGTATGGTAATCCTTAACTTAAGTTCTTTAATAGCTAGAGATTAGCCTACTTCTTATACTTTTGCTTAGTGATCTTAACTTCACACATATAACCAAAAAATATATGTACTTTTATATGTTAGACAATTGTTGAAATGAATGAAAGTGGAAGCCAATTTTCTGTCCAATTTTCTTTCATTTTTCTATTTTGAATTTTTTTCTTTAATTTGTTATAACTTCAATTTCAATTTTTCATATTTCATTTGATAGCTTCTTAAAGTTTTCCTCCTCCAACTATTCCTACTTTTACAAGAGAAAATTATCATGTATGGGTGGTAAAAATGAAGTTTTATTTGAAGTCCTTAGGTCTCTAGAATGCAGTGGGAATTGGAGATGCTCCTCCTCCACTTAGAGCTAATCCTACTTTAGCTCAAATAAAGCAGTATGAAGAAGAGAAACTAAAGAAAGACAAAGCCATCACTTGTCTTCATGCAGCTTTATCATATCATATTTTCACAACCATTATGGATCTTGAGTCTGCCAAGGAAGTTTGGGACAAATTGAAAAAAGAACATGATGAAGTGACAGAGTAAAGGCAATAAAGCTTCCTACTCTCAAATGCGAATTTGAGTTAATAGGAATGAAGAATACAGAGTCAATTAAAGATTATTCAAGCAAGCTAATCAACCTAGATAATCAAATTAGGTTGCTAGGAGAGGTGTTTCATATCAAAAGGTGGTTGAGAAGATAATGGTTAGTGCCTCAGAAAAATTTGAAGCTAAAATTTCAGCAATATAAGAGTCTTATGAGATTAAAAGACTCTCAATAGCTGAACTTATTGGAAAGTTGCATGCTCAGAAGCAAAGAGCTTCAATTAGAGTTGAAGAACTTATTAAAAGTTCTTTCCAAGAAAAGCACAAAAGAAATATTGTAAGAAGCATTCTAAAGATAAAGGGATCAAGAACAATCTTAGATGAAGGTTCAAGTGATGTTCAAAAGAAGGCAAATTTCCACCTTATGGCATTTGCAAATGCAAAAGTCATGCTGAGAAAGACCATTGCTTCAAGAATAAGCCAATTTTTCATTGTATATCCTATAATAGGATTGGTCACATAGAAAAATGTTGTCGATCAAAACCTGCACAAGCTTCTCAATGACCTACTCAGCAAGCTCATTTTACTAAGGATCAAAAGGAGTAAGAAGAAGAATTGTTTATGGCAACTCAAAATTTCTCTCCTGCAACCAATCTTACTTGGTTTATGGATAATGGTTGCATCAGTCATATGGCTAATGATCTTAGTCTATGCGATTCTCTTGACAGATCAATAAAGTCTAAGATAACTTTAGGTAATATAGAAGTAGTTGACTCTGCTGAAAAAGGTTCGGTTAGTTCTCATTAATACAAAAAGAGGTAAGAAGTTGAAATCTAATGTCTTTTTTTGTGCCATGTCTCTCTCAAAATTTACTCAAGTAGCTAAGTTGTTGCATAAAATTTACTCTTTCATTCAAAAATAATATATGCACTATTTTTTTCCTCAAAATATTGAAGTTGTGAAAGTGATGATGCTTGATAATCTTTTCTTTTAAAATGTGATTCACATAATCAACAAGCTCTAAGTGTTAGAGCAGATAATAGTAAGAAGTGCCACTAAAAGTTTGGCCATTTTAATTTCTAAACTTTAAAATCCATGTAAAAATCTGGTTTAATTAGAAATTTACCAAAAATTTCAAGACTTGATGAAGTATGTGAAAGCTGTCAAGAGGAAAAAATGCAAAGAGAACCTTTCTCTTCTGATCCTGTGATGAGAGCTAAGGAAAAGTTGTAGTTGGTTTATATTGATGTCTGTGAACTAATGAGGTTAGCTTCCTTGTATCATAACTGAAGAAACTTGATTCAATTAATTCATTCATAATGAATATCTTAGGTACAGGGACTTATATAGACTCTTATTTACAAGATTCCTATTTTAATACAAATTAGGAACCTAAAGAATAGGAACGTATAAGGAAGGAGATAGATACAGGAGATATATACTGTTTAGGAGATAAATACAAATCAAATCTTCTACGCTCCCCCTCAAGTTGGTGTATAGGGATTTTGTATGCCTAACTTGTCTAATGCTCGATAAAAACATTTCCTTGATATTGCTTTGGTGAGGATATTAGCGAGCTAATCTTCATATCGGACATGAGGAACTTCAATTATCTTGGCTTCTAACTGTTACTTAATAAAGTGTATGTCTATTTCCACATGTTTCATCCCATCATACTGAACTAGATTATGAGTTATATCGCATGCAGCTTTATTATCACAATATAGTCTTATAGGACTAATATGTGGAACTCGGAGCTCATATAGTAAATTCTTGACCCAAAGTAACTCACAAACACTTTGAGCCATTCCTTTATGCTCAGCTTCTGCACTAAACCGAGCTACAACATTTTTCTTCTTACTTCTCAATGTAACAAGATTTTCTCCAACAAAAGTTAAATAACCTGTTATAGATCGCCTATCATCAATAGAACCAACCTAATCTGCATCAGTATAGCCCTCAACAGACAAAGTTTTTCCTTTGGTGAACATAATGCCTTTTCCTGGAGAGGATTTCAAGTATTACAAGATACGAAGAATAACGTTCAAATGATCTTCACTTGGAGAGTGCATGAATTGACTTACTACACTTAGAGAATATGCCAAATCTAGATGAGTATGAGCAAGAAACATTAACCAACCTACAAGTCTCTAATATCTTTCTTTATTCATCGGTACTTGCTCAGAAAATATGTTGAGCTTCGTATGTTCACTAGCAGGAGTATCAGCTGGTTTGCAAGCTAGCATACCGACCTCTTTAAGCAAGTCCAAAGTATATTTTCGTGAGATAAGATATACCTTGCTTAGATCATAGTACCTTAATCCCTAAGGAATACTTGAGTTTACCAAGATCTTTCATTTCAAACTCTTTAGAAAGATAGTCTTGTAAGGCTACCTTTTCATCATCATCATCTCATGTTACACTCATATTATCCACATATATGATAAAAATAGTTGTTCTTCCCTCCTTATGTTTTATAAAAAGAGTATGATTAGAACTACTCTATTTATAGCCAAAGGCCTTCATTGAGTTTGTAAACCTTACAAACCAAGCTCTCAGAGATTGTTTCAATTCATACAAAGACTTTTTTGGCTTACAGACTTGTTTACTTTCTTCAACCTGAAGTCTATACCTTAGAGGTAGTTCCATGTACACTTCCTCTTAGAGATCGTCATGAAGAAAAGCATTATTTAAATCAAATTGATGTAGAAACCAGTTTAAATTTATAGCCAAGGATAGAAAAATTTTGACAGTATTGATCTTGGCCATAAGAGCAAAAGTTTCTGTATAATCTATCCCATATGTTTGACTATATCTTTTCATAACAAGCCGAGGTTTGTACTCTCCACACTTCCATCTACCTTGTATTTAATGGTATAGATCCACCTACACCCAATAAATTTTTTTTCTATTTGGTAGATCAATAATCTCCTAGGTTTCATTATATCGAAGGCACTTTATTTCTTCACTCATTGCTTCTTTCCATCTCAGGTCGTTTATGGCTTCCTACACACTTTAGGTACATATACAGAAGATAATTGATTTGCAAATGATTCACATATCTTTGACAGCATATGGTACAAACATAAATATTTATTGGATATTTCGATCCAGAGTTCATTATGGATTCATAACTTGAACTAGGCTTTCCTCGGGTAGTTCGGTTCGGGAGTATTCTAACGGAGGGTTCACAAGTTACCTGAGATTCAGCTCGGGATGAGTGATCAAGTAAAGGTGACATTGATTGCGGTGCTTCAAATTCATCTATATTATCTTGACCCTGAATATCAAGCTCGCAATGCTTGGTTGATTCAAGGTCGGAAGAAAAATGCTCAGATTATTATGACAGGTCAGGAGTTTTAGTTGGAAGAAGATTAAGGGTTTCTGTTGGAAGAAGGTCGGGAGTCTCTGTTGGAAGGTCGAAAGGGATCTCTGTTGGAAGATCGGGTTATCTTTGAAAGTCGGTAAAATTTTGAAGGTCGAGTTGCCTTTAATGGTCGGGCTGCAAGTCAATGTTTCTCTCCCCTGACTTGCAGTAGTGCAATAGATATGATGCTCATGAAATTGGATATCTATACTGACATACATTCGTTGAGTTGGAGGGTGATAACACCTATATCCTTTCTGATGAATACTATATCTGAGAAAGATACAACGAATAGCACGAGGTTGAAGCTTGTGGCGTGTGTGGTGAGGAAGGTGAACAAAGGTTTTAAAACCAAGAACTTTAGGAGATACGTTTGATAATGATGGTGAGGTAAGGCTTTTATTTAATGTATCAAATGGGGTATAAAAGTCTAAGGTATGAGATGGAATTTGGTTTATAAGGTAAGATGCTAACGATAAAGTTTCTCCCTAATGTTGGAGAAGCATATTGGCTTCAAATAGAATAGCTCGTATCAGTTCCAAGAGATATCGATTTTTTCTTTCTACAACCCCATTTTGTTGAGGAGAATAAAGGCATGTCGTTTGATAGATTACACCATATTGTTGAAGAAATTGTGTGAGTTCATGATTAATGAATTCACCTCCATTATCCGTCTGTAGTACTTGAATTGAAGTTTTATATTGAGTTTGCACCATCAAATAGAACTTCTTGAATAATGAGTAAACCTCCTACTTACTTTTCATTAAGCATATCCATGTCATACAACTATAATCATCAATAAAAGAAATAAACCACCGAGGTCCACTCAAGGTCGGTGCCTTTGCAGGTCCCCAAACATCAGAGTGTATAATCATAAATGGTGCTGGACTTTTATTTAAACTAGTTGGAAAAGAGACACGATGACTTTTTACTAGTTCACAAGTATGGCATTTGAAGTTTAAAGTAGATATTCTTAAAACAACTTAGGAAACAAATACTTTAAATATCCAAATGATGCATGACCAAAGTGCTTATGCTATAATTATATTGTATCTTCTATACTTGCCGATACTGAGCTATTATTTTTCGAACTTGATTTCATCAAGGCACTTAAGCTAGATGGTGCAAGGTCAAGATAATAGAGCTTTCATTTTCTAGTACCACAAAGATGTCTTTAAAAATATAATACTCGGGCTAAAAATTACTACAAAATTCAAAGAGGTAGTTAGTTGGGATACATATATTAAATTGAAGTTTAGAGATGGAACGATCAAAATAGATTCTAAATTTAGGTTGTCTATTGTGGACGACCCTTTACCAGTAACACTAGCTTCTGTACCGATGGTTATAGATATAATGGATTGCTTGGTTGTTTTTTTATCTTGGTAGGTGTGTCAAAAGACATATGACTAGTTGATCCAGAATCAAATAATCTATGTATACGACCTAACAGTGGCAAAATTACAAGAAAGTTACTTGGTGGTTCTGAAGATATGTGCAAGGCAGCTACATCTGGCGTGAAGGTTGTTCAGCTACAACTATTGATACTGATGAAGTTTTTTCAGTTTTTGACTTTCTTTTTGGGGCTTTAGACAGATCCCACCATTCAGGATATCCAATTAGATCATACATCTGCTTTGAGTATGACTTGTCGCACTATAATGTGTACACTGTTTTGTTCAATTGATTTGTTTATTACCAATATCAAAGCTACGAGTAGTATTATTCTGAGATGACGAGTTAGTACTTTTGGCGAGCAATGCAACTGACTCTAAGGAAGACTGTTCTCTAGTCAAGATTTTTTTCTGATTTGCTTCTCGCGAACATATGCATATTTTTGTTCGAGCTCTAAACTCGGATCCATTTGAAGGATTTCTCCTCTCACTTTTTCAAACTCCGCATTAAGTCCGTTTAAAAAAATGTGGATTCTCAACTTTTCCACAGTTGTTTTATACATAGTAACGTCCTCAGAATCTCTCATTCTTACCTTATCCCGATGATCAAGTTCCTGGAATATCTCAACTAGCTTGCCATAATAAGTCAGAACCGGTATGCCAGACTGCTGACTTAGGAATGCTCGTTGATTAAGAGCAAAAATTTGAGTTTCGTCTGATCCAACATAGAATACTTTTGAAAGAACACTCCGGATTTCACGAACTGTACGGATACGAAGATACGTTTTCATGATTTCTTGTGTCGTTCATGTGAGTAACCAGCTTTTAACTTTTTAGTTTCAGCATACCACTTGGAGTAAGACGAATCAGTTAATTGGGGTTGAGGAGAATCTCCTATAATATAATCTAATCTTTCACGCCCAACGATATGCTCTCTATGATTTGGGACCATGTATCATAATTGATTTCGATGAGGGCAATTCCAGCTTTAAAGCTAGAATTTCCAGTGTTGACATGGATAATTTATGGTGATAGGATGGTGGTTGATTTAGTGAGGTTTTTGGATGAAGAGGAAGACCTTTTTACAATGAAAATTTTATGCAACCAAGCTCTGATACCATGAAGAAACTTAATTCAATTCATTCATTCATAATGAATATCTTAGATACGAGGACTTATATAGACCCTTATCTACAAGACTCTTATTTTAATATAAATTAGGAATCTAAAGAATAGGAACGTATAAGGAAGGAGATAGATACATGAGCTATATACTGTTTAGGAGATAAATACAAATCAAATCTTCTAAAATAACAAATACTTTATACTCTTTATTGATGATTTTACTGGGATGACATGGGTGTATTTCACACATACAAAGGATCAAGTCTTTAGAATAATTAAAAAGTTTAGAAATATGGTGGAGAATCAAAGTGGGTTGAAGATCAAGGTTCACAGATTAGACAATGGAAAGGAGTATACATCAAAGCAATTTGATAAATTTTTTGGAAGATTGTGGATTTGATCGCCAATTATCAATTCCTTATTCTCCTAAGCAGAATGGAGTTTCGAGGAGGAAAGTAGAACAATTATGGAGATGGCAAGATGCATGATGTTTGAGAAGAACTTACCTAAGTCTTTCTAGGCTGAGGTTGTTTATATATCTATGTATCTTTTAAATAGACCTCCTATTGTTGCACTTCAAAGGAAGAACACTTGTGGAAGCTTGGTTAAGCAAAAAACCATCAGCAAAGCATCTCAAAGTTTTTGGTTCGGTATGTTATTTTTATATTCCTACTGCTTATATATCAAAACTAGATCAGAAGTCTACAAGAGGCATCTTTATTAGTTGTTCTGTCGAGTCCAAGGGCTAGATGGTGTATGATCTCAACGCAGGCAAAGTTGTTACAAATAGAGATTTTGTTGTGGATGTAGGAAGCTATTAGGATTTTGGAAAACTACATGTGTGCAGAAAAAACTCAAGTTCCTCAAAGAGTGAAGACCATTCAGTTGATAAAAACGATTTAGCTCCACCAGTTGTAAGTAATGAAGATGAATTTAAAGTTGATTTCACCTTTGATACAAAAGTATTGAAGCTAAAGTCTTTTGATGATGTGTATGAAATATGTAGTTTTACAGCTGTTGAACCTAATTGCTATGAGGAAGATTCAAAGTCTCGTGATTGGACTATTGCAATGCAAGGTGAAATTGATATGATTAACAAAAATGAGACTTGGAAGCTAATTGAGTTGCTAGAAAATAAGAAGGCAATAGGAGTTAAATAGGTGTATAGAACAAAATTTAATAAGACGACTCCATACACAAGTTGAAGGACAGATTAGTTGTAAGAGGTTATGCTCAGTTACCTAGTATTGATTATGGAGATACCTTCGTTTCGATGGCAAGGCATGAGATGATTAGGATGCTGATTACTTTGGCAGCACATCTTGGTTGGATAATATATCACCTAGATGTTAAATCAACATTCTTAAATGGTGAACTCAATGAAGAGATATATGTTGCTCAACTAGAAGGCTATGAGATTGAAGGGTGTGAACATATGGTTTACAAGCTAAAAAAGCTCTCTATGGTTTAAAGCAGTCTCCAAGGGTGTGGCAAAATTGATGCTTATCTAATTCAATTTGGATTTAGGAGGAGCAGCAGTGAAGCTACATTGTATGTCAAGGACACTTGTGATGATAATTTGCTGATCCAAAGTTGTTGACTAAGTTCAAAGTGAAGATGGTGCAGATTTTTGAAATGTTAGATCTAGGATTGATGAAATATTTTTTAGGAATTGAAATATTTCAATGCAGCTTAGGTATATTTATTTGCCAAAGGAAGTTTGCAATGGATGTTTTAAAGAAATTTAAGATGGATTCGTGCAACTCAATTTCAACTCCTTTAGCGTTGAATGCAAAAGTGTCAAAAGATGATGGTGAGAAGTTATCTGATGCTTCAAGTTTCAAAAGTCTAGTTGGTAGTTTATTGTATTTAACATTAACTAAACTTAATTTAATGTTTTCATCAGTATTGCTATCAAGATTTATGCATTCTCCTCGTAATGTGCACTTTGGAATTGGTAAAAGAGTGCTCAGGTATTTGAAGGGCACAATTGAATATGGAATTGGGTTCAAGGTTAGTAGAGAATTATTCTGAAAGGTTATACAGATAGTGACTGCGCAGGATGTGTTAATGACTCCAAAAGCACTTCAGGGTATGTGTTTTCATTTGTATTAAGTGCTTTCTATTAGAGCTCTAAGAAGCAAGAAGTTGTTATATAGTCGATTGCAGAGGCTGAATATATTACAGTTATATCAGCTGCAAACCAAGCTATTTTGCTTAGAAAACTACTTGATGACTTGGGAATTAAACAAACTAATACTACACAAATATTTATTGATAATAAGTCTGCAATTGCAATTGCAACTAATCCTGTTCAACATGGAAGAACTAAGCACATCAAGGTTAAATTTCATTCAATTCATGAAGTTGACAAGGAAGGTGAAATCAAGATGATGTATGGTAAATCAAAGTTACAGCTGGCTGATATTTTAGCAAATCACTTACAAGTTCCCAGTTTGAGTTTCTTAGAAAAAAAAAACTCGGAGTGTCCATAAGAAATCTCAACAAGGAGCCTTAAGCAGTTGAGATTTGATTTGGCCACTAAGTTTAGTTAGATATTTTTGTATCTTTTTGCACCTGCTATAGTTTCAGTTCTGAAATTTGTAATGATGGCAGTTGTTGTAGCAGGTAGTAAAAGTATGGTTGTCCTTAACTTAAGTTCTTTATCAGGAAGAAATTAGCCTACTTCTTGTACTTTTTCTTATTGATCTTAACTTCATACATATAACCAATATATATACTTGTGTATGTCGGACAACTGTTGAAATGAATGAAAGTGGAAGAACATTTTCTGTCCACTTTTCTTTCATCTTTCTGTTCTGAATTTTTTCTTCAATTTGTTATATCTTCAGTTTGAATTTACAACAATCCCTTGAGATAACTTGATTTCATCTATAGGATAACCATTAATCAAGAAGGTACTTTTGCAGTAGACACAGTTATAAATCTAGGCCCACCAATCTAAGAATTTCCAATTAAGGCTTTCAAAAGCCTTATGGAAGTCTGGCTTAAATAAAACATCACTTCTACTGGACTTTAAAATAGAATGAATGAGTCCAATGGTGACCAAAGCACTATCCAAGATATTCCTTCTAGATAAGAAAGCACTATTGGCAACCAACAACTGAGAAATAACCACGTGAAACCTATTATCAAGCAACTTAGAAATAATCTTGTAAAGACTCTTAATTAGACTAATAGGTCTATAGTTGGATTTATGCATATGGAACTTTATTTATGAACAAAGACATAATTCCATTTTGAAGAGAGCCAAACACATATAAGGAATTCACTAAGTCCATCACATCCACCCATACTATATCCCAACGGCCCTTAAAAATAGAGACTTTAAAATCCTATATTAATAAAAGACTATCAAAATAAGCTTGCCCAATTTGCGTCAGTCTTTTACCCAATGATAATAGCCAACAAAGTATTTCAAGGGTTGGATCTAGGATGATTAACAACCCTAAAACAATTAACTATGGAAGTTTATGTAGTGGGGTCAGGCGCGTGTCTAAGTATTTTTAGCATCCACAATATTGTAAGACTTTTCAACCTGAATGGAGACATATTAGCTAGTCACTAAGACTTGCGTGGAGAATGGAGTCACCATCTAGGTAATCACAATGTAAATTTTTCTAATTTTTATGGTAAGCTTGGGTTTCCTAAAACATATTACATCTAGAGATTGATATAGAAACCAATTTATTTTATTATGTATTTTTACCTTTACATTTATTATTTAATAATTATTTTTATAAATACATCGTAGCATAATTATAATCCGTATATATAAGCATGTCATTAAATCACCTAGGTTAATTCTATATTGTCCATTTTTTAACCATCATTTCTTAATTAGACTAAGAATTTTATGAAATGATTATTGTTACGTGTATATGTATTAATTTAAATCTAGATAAAGATAAAACAAATAATTATAAAGAAAATAAATAAATAAAATAAAAATACATCCTTAATCTAATCTAAATAAATAAAACAAATGATTATAAGAATAATACATGACTAAAGAATAACACATACTCTTATTTTAATTTAAATAAATAAAATTAATAATTTAAAAATTATAAAAAAAAAGATATATACACCCTTAATCTATCCTATTTTAAAAAAAAATCCTAGACTATTTAATTTTAATTTATTTTTTCCATTTATCAGCCTTCTTAAGTATCATGTCAATTTCATAGAATAAACAATTAATACTACCTAATGTCTGAATTAATTTTAAATTAAATAATAAAAAAATATATTGCAGTTCAATTACTTGATATAAGATAAAAAGAATAAATATACAAAGAAAATTATTACGAAATGGATAAACAAGAGAAATTTTTGTTTGCTTCAAAGTCGCACGACTTTGCATGAATAAAACACAAAAATAAAAAACAAAGTGAAATAAGTCGCAAAATTAAATAAAAAGAAGAGAGAATATATATAAATGAGTTACAAAAAATATATAAAGTAGAAACAGAATAAGACAAAATGGTGTGTGGAGTATGGTAATCTTTAGACTGTCACCGCGCAATCATAATTCACAAATGTCAAAAGGACTATCCAGTTCGAAGTCTGAATTTTTGTTTGTTAAATATAGTTAATAATATGATGTATGTCCCACATGGAATAGAATAAGAACTGAAGTTTCTAAAAGTACCTTTGCTGAATAAAGTGACTTTTGTGAAAGGACGTTTTTGTTTAATAAGGTGTCTATCATGAAAAGGTGCAATTGTTCAATAAGGTGTCTATTGTGAAAGATTGTCTTTTATGTCTATTGTGAAAGAGTGCCTTTATTCAATAAAGTGTCTATTACGAAAAAGTATCTTTATCCAATAACAAGCTTTGTAGGCTATTAGAAACTAGTATCTTCTTTTTCTTTTCTTTCTATAAAAGATCAGAAACATATTCACTTTATTCTTAGAAAAATATCAGTTTATTGCAACTGCTATTTTATGGCTTTGTGTAATCCTTTAAAAGGTTTTCTTGTTAAGCAGTTTGCAATATAATGGAGGCATAATTTCTTTTAAGGATATTGTTATCACATCCAAAGTCTTTTGAAATCTTTTCAACAATCTTAAAGAAATTATACCACAATGGAGGCTACTAATTCAAAGTCTATTTTTCTAAGATGTTAATCTTGATACATTCAAATTGGATCATTTTGATGGAACCAATTTCACTCACTGGAAAGATATTTTCCTTCTTACTGAATTGGGAGTTGCATATTTATTAAGTGGAAATCTGCTTGCAATTCCTGAACCAACTAATGATGAAAGTGAAGAAATCAAAGCATCCAGAAAGAAGCACGAAGATGATGAAGTTTGTTGTAGAGGACACATTCTGAATGCACTGTCTGACAGATTATATGATTTGTTCCATTCAATCAAGGTCCCATGAGAAATCTGGAGTGCCTGGGAGAATAAATATACATCTAAAAAACAAGGTATGAACAAATTTGTGAGTATGAAATTCTTTGAATTTTAATTGGCTGGTAATAAGTCTATCATGGATCAAGTTGATGAATTATTTGTCTTAGTTTCTAGACTCATATATTTAAAAGTGGAAGTGTTTGAACAATTACAAGTGGTTATTGTCATTGCAAAATTGCCACTCACTTGGAAACATACCAATGAGGATTTTACTATAGACTAGATTATAAAGCATATTCAGACTGAAGAGGAAATTTGAGATGTGAGACAAGATTTGCTTTGGAATTTGGTTCTAAAGTGAATCATATTGAGTCTAGTACTAAGAAAGATGTTAATAGTCCTGCTGATGTGCGTAGAATACACACATCTAAATGGAGTTTTTAAGACTGATTTATGTACATTTGGATGTGAATTGGTCCCAACACTCACCCTATGCGTTTGTTTGTGTGCATTAGGTCCAAAAGAAGCCAAAGAGTGATAAAGGAAAGAATTAGAGCAGAATTGGACGTTAAAGTTGCTGAAACAAGTCAAATTTGCGCATGAGGAAGCTGAACACAGCCATGTTAGTTTTAACACTAGCCGTGTTCACTAAAACGGCCGTGTTGGGTGCATTTGACAATAGGAAAAAAATGCGTTAAGGAGTACGACCACAGAGAGTAACACGTCCATCAGCACGGGGCCGTGTTCCCAACACGGGCAGGAACACCAGGCCGTGTTCCCAACACGGCCATGTTCGCGGCAGTTGGACGAATTAATTAAAAGAAAGAAAAGAGGGAAATGTGAAGCAAGTAAGGTTAGGACGTCCCAAACTCATTTCTTTCTCTCTCTAAGGGTTTTCTGAGCTAGAAAAAAGGAAAAAGGAGACTTGGGCCAAGGTTTCAATTGGATTTCCTTCGAAGATTGAAGATTGGGCGAGGTTCATTAATTGGTTTCAATTCGAGCAAGAGGAACAAGAATCAATTCAAGATTGGGCAAGAGGAATTGGAGCCGTTTACTCTCATCCAAGGGTGTATTCGGGTTTCTCTACCTTTACTCATTCTTGTAATTGAATTCTTGTGGGTTTTTATAACGAACATGATTAGCTAAACTTGTTAACCCATTGGGGTTCTTTATCTAGGGATTTTTGTACCTAACTTTTGAATTGAATGTATTGATTTTCAATATTGGTTTGCAATGGGAGTGCTTATTGATTTGTTCTTCATAACTTGTTGAATGGTTTTTGGAATTTGAATGTTCTTGAGAAAGACGTTTAGGTTTGGATTGTCCTTTGCAACCTAGAATTGAATTCGCCTAGAGATAGGGTGTTCGTTCTACCGGATTGAGAATTAACAACTCTCAATAGTGTTAAATGGTACATATTGCTAATTTGGATAATTAGGGTTAGGAAGAGATTTCAACCTAATTAATCTAAGTTAAGATGTTAGTGTCCTTGAGAAAGGCATTAATTGCGTAGAGATTTTCCCACGGAAATTGAATTCAAGCAATCAATTCCATCTTTAATTTCCATTCCCTAGAGACAAGAATTCCCAATAGATTATTCCTTAACTTGAATTAATCCTTCCCTAGTAGCCGTAGTTAGACAACAATTAGAGTAGCTATTAGTTAATTTAGGAATTATTCATCATTCATTTTAGGCTAATATAACAGAGAACAAATGAGTAACTCTGGGCTTTCACTTTTCCGAGGAATATGACCTTGATACTCGCCATTAGTGCTAGACTGCATCGATAGGTACATTGCCTTATATTGTAGCTGCATAGATAGCAACCATCAAGTTTTTGACGCCGTTGTCGTGAAACTGTTTGAAAACTAGAGTGAAATTTGCTATTTGTTAATTTAGCCATTTTTTTATTTTTATTTATTTATATTTTGTTTGTACATATGTATTTAGTTAAGCTTATGATTCAGGTAGTGGATGATAAGGAGGTTCAATGCTAAACTCTTTGTATGACACGTTGGAAAATGGGATCAGGAACCAAGAGAGTGCTAAAAATTGGGATACCCGTGCATCTTTAAAAGCTCGAGTGGAATTATTTTGTAGGGCTACCGATCAACTCTCCACTCCTATCCTTTCATCTCAAGTTTTCTGTGAATTTTGTTGTGGTTTACATTTGAGTAATGATTGTCCATTGTGCAGTGATTTTACTCATTTTTCTTATAACTGTGAACAGGTGAATTATACAGGAAGTTGGCCAAATGACTCGTATGAAAGCACCTACAATCAAGAGTGGAACACTCATTCACCTTTTGGATGGAGCTTAGATGGCCAAGAACCACCAGGATCTCAGCAACCACATCAGCAGCCTAATCTTGCACCTTCAACTCAAGATGAAGAGTTAGTGTCAGAGGAGCCGATGATGAGGTTCTTTACAAGTCTTGAGGATAGATTCCAATAAACAGAGAGGGTACTTGAAGGTCAACAAGCCTCGATTGAGAACATAGAGCATCAAGTAGGGTTGATCTTCAAGTTACTAGCGGCAGAATAATTGGGAAATCCATCAAACGCTACTGAATCTGAGGAACATTTGAGCACCGTCACTTTGCGTTTAGGTGAGAATTTTTCTAGCTTATCTATTATGTTTGACGATGATGCTTATATGCAGGACGATTCCTTGAACATGAAGATAGAACTAGAAAAGAAAGAGGCAAACATGATTCCTCTGAAAGACTACCAACAGGAACGTACAGTTGATGATGCTGAGTTGCAGTTAGGGGAAATTTTTATGGATTTTCCACAAGTCCATTCAATAATGGAAGACGAGCACGAGTTATCCAATGAAGAAGTTTTGGAAGCTCGAGTTTCTTCTAGCAAGTGAACCAAGACAAGGACTGGAGAAAACCATTAACATTCCTAAAGAAATTGCCCAACCGTCGATCCTTACAATTGGTGAAACATCAGCTTTCAAATTGGAAGAGCCCCTAGAGCATCATGACTACATACAAATATAAGAGGAGCGAGTTTTCTCCATCATACTGGCAGCTTGTTTGACCGCCGGGAAGAGGAATTTGATGATTAGTCCTCTAAGCGAATACTTGAATCCATTTGCTTAGAAGAAGGATGGATGGTCATCAATCCCCATCGTTTGCTTTTCACCATGAGTCCAGCTAAAAAGACTCATCACATCAAAAAGAAGCGCTTTTGGGAGGCACTCCAATTTTTATCTTTAATTTATAATATTTTAACCTTTTATTTTAAAACATTTTATTAGTTTTAGTTTTCATATTTTATTTAATTTTTGTTTCAGTTTCGATTTTAATTCTTTATTTTATTATTTTCAGCTTCTACCGAGGACGCACTGAATTTTCACTACACCAATCTCGGCGGATGATCAGGGCAGTCTCCTAGATCTTTTATTTTTGCATTTATTTACTTTATTTTTCATACATGTCATGCACTTGGATTGTATTGCCTTTGTTCTCTTAGTTGAGCATCCCATGCGGGGTATCCATAACATTTTACACTTAGGACAGTGTGTTCTTCAAGTGTGGGATGGTTGTGGGTAAACCTTATAATCCTACTCTCTCATATGGTTTCTAGACATATCTAAAATTGCTATCACTAGGTGTTGTGTAGTGTTATGATGTTAGGACACTGTGTCTTTATGCACTTAAGTATGCTATTTTTGAGCTGATTGATGACTTGATTTATAGAATTGTAGTTACTTTTCTTTGTTGTTCATTGTCCTTGGAAAACAGTTGATGGTGTTTTACACATCAGCCCTGCCGGGTTAAACCGGTGTTATTCAATTTTTTTTTGAATTGTCGAATTTTAACTTATAACGTTGATAATGTCATATGCATGTGTTTCTTAAGTAATGATTCAATTAATGATGTTGCGAACCAATTGCACCTAATACCACACCTCAATGTGAGATTTTGAGCTTGTTGAGCATTCATTATACTTATGCTCTTTATATTTCTTGTTTGAGTGTGCATTGTACTTCACTTTGCTTCTAGAACTTGCTTTGTAATGCTTGTTGAAGTTACATGAATATTGTGAATACCATGAGATAATTTGGGCGATTTAGGATTTACCACATTTGACCAAAAAGCCCACCCCCTTATGTTTCCATTAGTTAGCCAGTTTTGAGCCTTAACATTTTCTTCATAATTTACACCTATACACTTCAACTATACCATTCTTTACATTTATCTTTCCTTTACCCTTATGCTGGAATTTCTTTTTGTGATTTGCTCACCCTTATATGGGATTAAAATGCCAATTGCTATGTTGGTAAATTCACTAAGTCTTTTTGAGATTTTAGATGCTTCCTCCGATCCAAACTGTATTTTTATTCTTTACGTATGCAGTAGTTCTTATAAGCTGCTAGTTTATCATTCAAAAAAATGATGAAAAGAAAAAAAAAACAACATAAGAAGAAAATAAACAAATTCTTTAATTATTTGTCTCTTTATTGGATTTAGAGCATTTGCGAGCGTTATTCTACGAAGTAGGGATTTTAGTGAATAATTCTTTTTGTATATTTGGCATTTAATCCTTTGAGCATATATTGTTGTTTATCGCACGAATTCCAGCATTTTCACACTTCTTTCCTAAATCTTCGTACCTTTACCTTAGCCTCGTTACAACCTTGGTAAAAACCCTTTGATTTTGGTATTTACTTATTCCCAGTAGCAAAGATATGATTTATGAGCAAGCTTATGGTGAGCGGGTCTTGTGCATTTGCTTTGAGGGATTTGTTATTCACCTAATATACACTTTGAGCGACTTGAGTGATCCTTGTGAGGCATTGATTCATGATGTTTGTGTTGAGTTGTCATTTAAGTTATTCATGCATTAATATTATTTCTATTCTCTGTTAATGATTTGTAATTTGATTTATGATTGAGTATCCTTTGAGATGTGTTGAATACTATCTATTGTGGACTAGGGGTATAAAATGTAAGGAATTGTTGACTACAGTTTTGTGAGGAGAGTTGTTAATTGCTTGAGGACAAGCAATGAGCTAAGTGTGGCGTGATTTGATGTGCGTAGAATACACACATCTACATGGGGTATCTAAGACTGATTTTATGTACATTTGGATGTGAATTAGTCCCAACACTCACCCTATGCGTCTGTTTGTGTGCATTAGGTCCAAAAGAAGCCAAAGAGTGATAAAAGGAAGAATTGGAGCAGAATTGGATGTTAAAGTTGCCGAAACAAGTCAAATTTGAGCATGAGAAAGCTGAACACAACCATGTTGGTTTTAACAGTGACTGTGTTCCCAACACAGGTACCAAAACGACCGTGTTGGGTGCATTTGACAGCAGGAAAAAGATGCGTTAAGGAGCACGACCATAGAGAGTAACACGGCCATCAGCACGGGGCCGTGTTCCCAACACGGGCAGGAACACCAGGCCGTGTTCCCAACACGGCCATGTTCGCGGCAGCTGGATGAAATAATTTAAAGAAAGAAAAGAGGGAAATGCGAAGCAAGTAGGGTTAGGACGTCCCAAACTCATTTTTTTCTCTCTCTAAGGGTTTTGATTGGTTTCAATTCGAGCAAGAGGAATAAGAATCGACTCAAGATTGGGCAAGAGGAATTGGAGCTGTTTACTCTCATCCAGGGGTGTATTTGGGTTTCTCTACCTTTACTCATTGTTGTAATTGAGTTCTTGTGGGTTTTGATAATGAACATGATTAGCTAAACTTGTTAACCCATTGGGGTTCTTTATCTAGGGATTTTCGTACCTAACTTTTCAATTGAATGTATTGATTTTCAATATTGGTTTGCAATGGGAGTGCTTATTGATTTGTTCTTCATAACTTGTTGAATGATTTTTGGAATTTGAATGTTCTAGAGAAAGACGTTTAGGTTTAGATTGTCCTTTGCAAACTAAAATTGAATTCGCCTAGAGATAGGGTGTTTGTTCTACCGGATTGAGAACTAATAACTCACAATAGTGTTAAATGGTACATAATGCTAATTTGGATAATTAGGGTTAGGAAGAGATTTCAACCTAATTAATCTAAGTTAAGATGTTAGTGTCCTTGAGAAAGGCGTTAATTGCATAGAGATTTTCCCATGGAAATTGAATTCAAGCAATTAATTCCATCTTTAGTTTCCATTCCCTAGAGACAAGAATTCCCAAGGGGTTATTCCTTAAATTGAATTAATCATTCCCTAGTAACCGTAGTTAGACAACAATTAGAGTAGCTATTAGTTAATTTAGGAATTATTCATCATTCATTTTAGGCTAATATAACAGAGAACAAAGGAGTAACTCTGGGCTTTCATTTTTCCAAGGAATATGACCTTGATACTCGCCATTAGTGCTAGACTGCATCGATAGGTACATTGCCTTAGATTGTAGCTGCATAGATAGCAACCATCACCTGCAAATAATTCTAAGAATAAGAGAGATTTCGGTGAACCTTGAAGTGATGCTTCTACCAATAAAAAGGAAACAAGGTCTTGCTACTTTTGTGGTAAGACTGGACATTACAAAAAGGAATGCAGGTTTTATAAGAAACTGAAACAAAGGCAAATACTAATAAAAAGAAAGCAAATGTTGTTGAATATCATCCTCTAAGTCCTACTGAAATTGTTGCTATGATTGCTAATCTTAAAATAAGTATGGTAACATAATGTAATATGGCAACAATTGAAAAATCTTCCGATTAGTGGTATGATTCTGGTGCTACTGTTCATGTAATAACAAGAATATGTTTAATAATTATGTAGCTGCCAATAATGATGACAAGGTGTTTATGGACAGTCATGACACAACAAAGGTACTTAGAAAAAGGACAATAGAACTACTATTTATCTATGGCAAGAAATTGATATTAATGAATACTCTTCATGTTCCTGATGTAAGGAAGAATCTAGTTTCTGCAAGTTTGTTATGCAAGGAAGGCTTGAAGGGTATATTAAAGGCTCAAAATATTATATTATCTAAGAATGGCATATTTGTAGGACAAAGATATTCATGTGATGGCACTCAGTATTAATAAAGTTAATGTTTTTGCTTATATTGTTGAGTCTCCTTTGAATTTATAGCATGCTCGTTTATCACATGTTAATTTTATATCAATTAAATTGATGTATAGACATGGTTTAATTTCTTATGTAAATGAAAATCCTAAAATGTGAGATTTGTCTACAAGCAAAAATGATTAAGAAACCATTTTCTAAGAATCAAAGAACAACATAATTGCTTGAATGAATTAGTTCATTTTGATATATGTGCATTAAATGGTCATTTAACCAGAGGAGAAAATAGATATTTCATTACATTTATAGATGATCATTCTAGGTTCACTCATGTTTATTTAATGAAAACTGAAGATCAAGCCTTTGAAAAATTTAAAAGTTATAAAGTCTTGATTGAAAATCAATTGGAAAAGAAGTGATAGTGGTGGTGAATATTTTCCAACTGAATTTCAAATTTCTATGAAGAAAATGGTTTAATACATCAGAAATTTGCATCATATACTCCTTAACAAAATGGTTTGGGTAAGAACAAAATAGAACATTAGTAGATATAATTAACTCTATGCTTATGCATATGCTAAATTGCCAAAAAATGTATACGGAGAGGCATTGCTAATAGCTTGCCATGTGCATAATAAAATACATTCGAAGAAGACAAAGACTTCTCCATATGAAATGTGGAAAAGAAGGAAACCTAATTTAAGTTATTTTAGGGTATAGGGTTATTTAGCCTATTATAGAATTTCATATCCTAAAAGAACCAACTTAGGATCTAGAGCTCTCAAAAGTATCTTTATGGGATATGCTGAAGATTTCAAAGTATATAGATTGTTGGATTTAGACTCTAATGTTATCATTGAGTCAAGAGGTGTTGAATTTTTGGAAACAAGTTTTCTTAAGAATTCAAACATGAGTCCACAACAAAATAGAGAAGTTGGTGAAAATGTAATACAAGATACTATTTTAGATCTTAATTCTTCTTTGGTTAATAAAAGAAAAATTATAGAACCTCTTAGTGAACCTAGGAGAAGTCAAAGAGTGAGAAAGGAGAAGAATGTAGGATCTGAGTATGTTTCTTCACATTCTATAGATTTCTCTTAGTAAAGGAAAGTAGAGATGATGTGTTAAATAAAATATCCATAATATTAAGTTTGGAAGCAGATCCAAAAACATATAATCAAACAATCGCTTCAAGAGATTTTGATTTTTGGAAGGAAGCAATAAATGATGAAATGGTTTCTCTTTTGGCAAATAGAAACTGGGTATTGATTGATTTACCACCTAGTACTAAACACATTAGGTGAAAATGGATATTCAAAAAAAATATAATTTTGATGGTTCTCTACAAACTTTAAAAGCAAGACTTGTAGCAAAGGATTTTAAATAAAAGGAAGATATTAATTTTTTTGACACATATGCTCCTGTTGCAAGAATAACATCTATAAGATTGTTGTTTGCATTAGCATCAATATATGATTTGCATGTTCATCAAGTGGATGTCCAAACAACATTCTTAAATGGTGATTTAGAGGAAGAGGTTATATGGAACAACCTGAAGGGTTTGTACTTCCTAGTAATGAAAGAAAAGTTTATAAATTGGTAAAGTCCTTGTATAGACTAAAGCAAGGCATTTATTCTAAGGTTACTAAAGACTATGGTGTAATAGTATGTCTCTATGTAGATGACATGCTAACCATAGTTACCAATATACAAGGAGTTACTAACACTAAGATATATCTATCTTCTCAATTTAAAATGAAAGATTTAGGGCAAGTCGATACTATCTTAGGGATTAAAGTTAAGAAACATAGTGGGGGCTTTGTTTTGTGTTAATCAAATTATATAGACAAGGTCCTATCTAAGTTTAATCACTTGGAAATTAAGGAAGCTAATACCCCATTTGATGTTTCAAATAAATTGACAAAAAATTCTAGAAGGTTTGTTAATCAGTTAGTTGGATAACTAGTATTAATAATAATAAATCAACGTCTAGTTGGATTTTCACTTTAGGTGGTGGAGCTATGTCTTAGGCTTCTAAGAAACAGACATGTATAACTCATTCTACAATGGAATCTGAGTTTATTACTTTAGCAGCAACAAGCAAAGAGGCGGAATGACTAAGAAATTTATTGAAGCAAAGAGGCGGAATGACTAAGAAATTTATTGTTGGACATATTTTTGTAGCTAAAACCAATGCCAACAGTTCCTTTGCACTATGATAGTGATAGAAATGTAGTTAACTTCTACCAAAACCCGCATTCAATGTTGATGTCTTCACTAAGGATCATTCACATAATCAAGCAAAAAAGCTCTAACTCCCAACAAGACCCTTAAATAACTTGTGCTTAAGAACCTTAATTATAAAGAATTAAAGACATAAAAGAATTGTAGATTAAACTAACTTTGTAAAATACCAAGCCTTGACTTGACAAATTCACCAAGTTCATAAAGAACAAAAGAAGAGAACTAACTCCAAAATAATCAATATTCAACAATCTTTACATAGAAATTCGTACTAACTTATATAGTCCTTAAAAAACTCTAATTCTATAATGATAAGGAAGCAACTAACAATAAGACTAGAAATAGAACTTCTAAACTAAAAGGATAACTTAAAACAACACTCATAACTATTAAAAGACTTCTTTAAATGAACAAATACTTTAAAAATTCGTCCAACCCTAGCCCATATAATAAACATGAAAATTGGGCTTAAGAAACATGTGATATGCGACCCATTCTTGAGTACTGGACTCCAAATAGCTTAAGTTGATTATCTTGGCTTATCTTGTCTTGATCAATGCCTCCATATGTTGAATTAAGCTGATAAGAGTATCTTGAGGCTTATTGTTTTGATTAAGCCCAATCTCACTTGGACTTTAAATCGGACTAGGACTCCTAGTTGGATTAGGATTCTTAGTGGAAATATAATTTTTTTCATTGCTTGAACTCCTAATATCATCAGGATCCTTGTTGGATTAGGATCCCTAGTGGAATTAGGACTTCTTGTTGAAGTAGAATTCCTTAAGCAAGTAGGATTTGCATCATTAGAATTTCATGTTGGAGTATAATTCCTTGTGCTACATGGATTCTCATCATTCCCTATTTCTTTGAAAAGATTCGTCTTTGAATTTTGCCCGAATATTGTGAAAGAAGCAAACATATAATCTCAAAGAATAATAAGAACTCATTATCGACCTGCAAATCTTTTACAAAGTATGTTAAAGGAACTTTAGAACAAATAATACTTTCAATGCCAACAAAATTGACATGCTGAAAAGACTCCATTGTATCAAGCAACACAATCTCACTCTTTACTAACTCAACTTTTGCCTCATCTTCGATAATGATCTCTTCAATTTTGAATTCACTTAAAGTTGGCAAATCGTTGTCTTCCTCACCATCTTTAATAATCACGTTTTCAAATTCTTCATTGATATCTGCAGAGTAATTTACCTTATCTACATCATCAATATTATTTTCCAAAGATGGCTTACACTCGGGTTTATCTTCAAAATGCTTAGCATGATGATGAACTAACCCCTTTAGATTTTCAAAACTGTTTTTAGGTGAATCAAGGTTGCTCCTTAAAGATTTTATATCCTTTAAAAATTCATCACTGAAATCTTAAAGCGATTGTCTTTCTATCTTCTTTAGTATAGGTTTAGGACTATAAAGATTTTGCCGGTAGTTTTTGTAATAATCATCATTCTTTCCTCCCTATAATTTGTCATAAGATTGATAAAGAAGATCTCAACATCCTCTAGCAAAATCTTCTTAACAAAACATCTTACACATACAATCTCACATATTTAACACTCAAATTCTAATCTTTGGTGCTTATAAATGCTAAAACAATTAATTACCAAACAACCAAAGCTGTAACGACTCAATTACCAATGAATTAGATTTAGAACACACAAGTTCATGAACTAAGAAAATAAAACTATATTTAATAAACAAGATTAAGTCTAAACTCAATAAAACACATAAGAATAAGAGGAAATAACGAAAAACTAAGCTTGTTGAACAAATTAAAAGAAAAAGACAGATTCAATTTATGTAGAATAAAGAATATATTTAACACTTAAGAAACAAAGGAGAAAATGAATTGGACTCTAAAAGTAGCAAGGAATACAAATTGAACAAGAAAAATACTCTAGACAAAATAATAAATCATAAAGAAGAAGAAAATAACCGATTAAGATTTTTTTTATTTTTTTAAGACTAAAGAAAATGAATCAACTAAAACCATAAAGGATATGTACTTGATTTATGAGTCAAAGCTCTAATACCAAATGTCATGAACGTGGCTAACTTATACTTAAGAACCTCAATTACAAAGAATAAATGCATAAACAAAAGTTTAGATTAAACTAACTTTGTAAAATATCAAGCCTTCACTTGATAAATTCACCAAGTTCATAAAGAACAGAAGAAGAGAATTAACTCCAAAATAATCAATATTCAATAACCTTTACATAGAAATTTGTACTAGCTTATATAGGCCTTAAAAAATCTTAATTCTATAATAATAAGGAAACAAATAACAATAAGACTAGGAATAGAACTCTTAAACTAAAAGGATAACTTAAAACAAGATGCCTAACTATTAAAAGACTTCTTTAAATGAACAAATACTAATAAAATTCATCAAATCCTAGCCCATATAATAAATATGACAATTGGTATAATACCTTAAAATTAAATAAAATAATAATATAAATAATAATAAATAAATAAATAAAAGGAAACTTTTTTTCTTTTCTTCCTTCTTTCCTCTCCCTCCTCCCCTTTCTTCCTCCCCGATGCTCTCTCTCCTTATTTTCCATCATTTTCGGCCACAACCCTACCGCCCAGCCACCAAACTTATCTCCCTTTCCCCTCCCTCGTCGGTGCCGCCTTCTCCATCCTCCCCCTTACTACCAATGTCAAGCGTAGAAAAAGGAGCCGCCGCCGCCGAAACAACCTCATGTCACGTCCTTTTGCTTTCCCGACACCGGAAACAAGCTCCCCGCCATCAAAAACTCCCAAGCCGAGCTTGCCAGTTGTGTTATCCCTGCGGCAGCTGTGTGCAACCTCGCTAGAGCTAAAATTTTCTGACATCAATTCAGTGGCTTCCGGCCAGTTTTGAGGAAAAAAAAGTTGCATTTTTGGACTCCTCGCAACTCAAGCTTCGCGTAGGCGCTTCCATATTCAAAATCTGACACTATTGGCAGTACCGGCTTTCGGACCCTGATGTCTTCTGGACGCGCAGAATTACGGATTTTTAGCACAAATAATTTTGTTTAGATGTTAAAAATTATTTTAATTATTCCTATTAATTATCAAGTATAAATAATTTAAATTAATTATATTTAATTAATTATGACTTAGATATAAATATTATAAATTAATTAGTATGATTAATTATTGTTATGTTTTGTGGTAAATGTGGTTTTGTTTAATTAGTTTAAATATCAGAAAATTTGTATGGGTTGGTTATGAAATAAATATTAGTGACGGACCATCTGTAATTAATTATGATCTATGGTATATTACGGAGTCAGGAAAAAATAATGCAATCGTGGTGACCCGACTCCCGTTAATTACTTGCGGAATAGTTGAAGTATTTTTAGCAGGTTCTGGACCTGTTATACGGGATGTAAACATCCATATTTATGGGAGGTTCTGCCGAATTTCCATAGAATTTCTGAGTCTGAATTTCTTAGGCAGTCTAATCTAGGAGTCTAGGCCTAGAAAAAATAAGAATATCTTATTAATTGAGTTATTCTCGTGAATAGATAATCCGAGAGCTGTGAGTTAAAGTCATATAATTAACTGTACTTTTGTCATGTCTAAATTAAATGCGATGTTAATTGATTAATAATTGTTGTGATTATTATTAGCGTCATTACTAGTAGTTGTATTTGATTAATAATTATTATGAATATTATTAATATCATTAATAGAAATTTTATTTTTGTTATTATCGATATCATTGTTATTATTATTACTATTATTTGTGTTATCATATTTATTGTTATTATATTATTATTATTATTATTATTATTATTATTATTATTATTATTATTATTATTATTGTATATAATTTATATGTTTGCTACGCTCAAAGCTATTCAACTTTAACTCTTAATATGTTATTGAATAATTTATATTTGTTTATGATTTATACTATTTATAATTATTATTAATGCTATGATTGTAACATTGGAATGAGGTGGCAGTAGAACATGCTACCTGATGGGTTGCACCAGGACCGCGTGAGCAACGGTATTCATCAAAGGCAGGTAGTAAAATATTATATTTAGAATTTGTTCTGGTCAAGTACAACTCTTTGGGCTGTGAAAAATTTGACTGTCGAAGGAAGGTCCATGGTCGAGCATTGCTCTCTAGGCGCCAGCTTATTTGGGAATCAAGTGACCAGGCTGGAATTAAGGACCCTGGTTGAGGCAAAAGGTGCCAATATTGGACTTAGAGTTCTGCTGAGGTACTCATCCCATAAGTGTTTAAATTGTATTTTTCTAAATCATGGCATGACATATATTTTAATATAATATGATATATTATTTCTAATTAAATAAATATTTATTGAGAAGGCTATATTTACTATAGGATTATATGATTTTAACTCACTCTTGAGGCTGATAGTCTCAATTTTAAATTTTTCAGGTGACAATTAAATTCTCCGTCGTCTTTCCCTTAACAGCTCGACTTTCTTCTCCTTTGCGCTTATTGTAATTAATTTCTACTTTTGCATTTTGAACTATTTAAAGTTTTAGACTCTCTGCAGTTCTGTACCTGGCAAATTGTGTTTGAATTTGGTATGTAACAAGTTATGGAATGTTTGCTAGCATCCAGCTGTTGATTTATGAATGAAATGTTAGGCTGTTTTAATAGTAGGTATATGTATGTATATTTGAATTGTCGATTAATTATGCTTACTACGGGTTTTAGTGGTCTTACTCCTACTTATTCCTTAGTGCCTGTCACGAGCTCACAAATTGGATCGTGACAATTGGGCTTAACTAACATGTGCTATGGAGCCCATTCTTGAGTATTAGACTCCAAATAACTTGACTTGATTATCTTGGGCTTATCTTGCCTTGATCATGCCTCTATCTGTAGAATTAAGTTGATAAGAGTATCTTGAGGCTCATTGTTTTGATTAAGCCCAATCTCTCTTGGACTTTGAATCGGACGAGGACTCCTAGTTGGATTAGGATTTCTAGTGAAAATAAGATTCCTTTTGTCGCTTAAACTCCTAATATCTTTAGGAATCCTTGTTGGATTAGGGTTCCTAGTGGAATTAAGACTCCTTGTTGAAGTAGGATTCCTTGAGCAAATAAAATTTGCATAATTAAGATTTCTTTTTGAAATAGGATTCCTTGTGCTACATGGGTTCTCATCATATAGTCAAGCAACAATGTCTAAGGTATTTAGCAAAGTTTATAATGGTAAATCTAGACATATTGCTTTGAGACATGAATATATTAAACAACTGATTTATGATGGTATAATCAAAATTGTCTATGTTAGATCAAGTAAGAATCTAGCAGACCCATTAACAAAAGCACTCTCAAGAGATATACACTATAAGTGTCATGGGTCTAAAACCAAACTAATAAGTCATTGATAATGAAAACCTTACCTTTCTAATTGCTTAGCAATTTTAGAGGTTTAAATGGTAAAAATGGTTAGCGGGTATTAGATTTTGTGATACTTATGAAAAGAAATTGAATGTATAGCATTCTTAATGAAAGATCTGTTTGATTTATGAATAAGGAAATTTAAATTAGAGAATTCAAGGATTTTTCACCTAAGTGGTGCTACTTCTATCAAGAGATTGGATATAAAGCTTTTGTAAGTGTTTATAAATTAGGAGGTAGCACAAGGCCATAATGTGGTGCTAAGTTCATGATGAATAAGTAGAGAATTTTTATAAAATTATGTGTGTACGACATTTCCAATCATATTATATAAGAATTATAGTTTAATTCAATTTACAGTACCATCAATTTTGATAAGATCTTGGAATGTTTATACTAATAGTAGGTTTAAATTAAAAGATACCCTTTATACACATAAAGTTTTATTTTTTCTGATTTGATTCATTATTAACTATATGGAGGATTATTAACTATAGTTAATAATGTGATATATGTTCCACATGGAATAGAATAAGAATTAAAGTATTTAAAAGTGCCTTTGTTGGATAAGGTGACTTTTGCAAAAGGATGCCTTTGTTCAATAAGGTTTCTATCATGAAATGGTGCCTTTGTTCAATAAGGTATCTATTACAAAAGGATAACTTTGTGTTCATTGTGAAAGAATGCCTTTAATAAGGTGTCTATTACGAAATGATACCTTTGTTCGATAAGAAGTCTATAAATATGACTTTGTAAGCTATTGAAAACTAACCTCTTCTTTTCCTTTTCTTTTGAAAAAGAAAATTAGAAACATATACTTTCTATTCTTGGGAGAATATCAGTTTATTGCAACTGCTATTTTGTGGCTTTGTTTAATCCTTTAAAAAGTTTACCTATTAACTAGTTTGCAATATAATAGGGGCATAATTTCTTTAAAAATAGAACTATCACATTCAAAGCCTTTTAAAAATTATCCAATATTGTCATCGAGATTTATGTTAGAAAAATAATTAAATCTTAAAATACCAATTACATTTTCTCTTTGTTTATTAAAAATCTCTAACCCCTTTTCGGGGACTTTCCTCTACTATTTATAGAAGAGGAAAACCCTAGGAAAGTTACTAATAATTAGAGTGATAAATATTGACTAATTAGAGATAATCTAAAAGAAGATTTTAATGATAATTAAAAAAGTCATGATAATTCTTATAAAAAATAAAATTTAATATTATCATTCATAATTTTTAATATCATCCAAAATTACTCAAAAATTCTTGATATACAAAATTAAAAATCTTCTTAATTTAATGATATTGATCTAAGAAAACAATATTACAAATTATATAAAAAGAATATGTACTTAAAAATACTAAGAAAACAATAAATGTAGCACTAAATTTTTTTGGATAGATATTGATCTCTTTTAGACTTAATCTCTCTAATTGATTATACAAGAATTCTATTAGATGCTTGATACGAACTGAACAAATATCTAATTATGTTGGAGAGCACAGTAAACTAATTATTTTAATAAATATTTCAACTTTGTGAATCAGAACATTATTATTCAATAAACTTTTTAAATAAGAGAATACGAGGAATTAGATGTCTTATGCGGGTTTAAAAATAATTAGATGTTTATCTTAAATAATTTTTGCTTGTATTACACAATAGACGTCTAATAAATAAGATGATAGTATCAAATATAAAGCTGAGCACAAACCAGTCCAATTCGGTTATCTATAAATCACCAGTATCATACCAAACCTCGGTTGTTTTAAAATTGAAGGTACCAGTACTGTAACAAACATAAAAGGATCTGTACCGTATTGTACCAATTTTTACGGTTAAATACGGTTCGGTTCGATGCTATTTTCGGTTCTAAAATATTTAAAAAAAAACACATTTAATCTCATCTTTGATCAAATACATTTAGAGAAAATATGATTACCAATCTAAAGAAAGTAGCATGAAAATCTGAACTAGAATTGCAATCACATTCTTGAACAGCCTATTTTGCAATTCAGTCACTTGCAAATATAATAATCCATTCAATGTTCAAATACAAACCATTAAAATATATGTTACTGCTAGCATAAAAATATTTTGCAGATGGCAATCATTAAAATAAATAAATTTATAAATTTTATGTAGCACTAAAATACAAGTCCAAAACATTATAACAGCTCTAAAGAGTACAAACTGCAATTTAGAACAGCAATATAACAACTCCAAATCCAAAAAAATAATATCAACTCCACAAGAGAAGAGCATCAATAACACAAGTACTAACCCCAACAATTGTAAAAAAAAAAAGCACGTCAACTAATAAAATGAACCATAGTTTTTTTATAACTTAATTTTAACCAAAATTAAATTAACAATACTATATATCTATACACAAAATTAGCAAAAGAATGTTATTACCTCCCCTCAAAATTAGCACTCCATATTTAATCTTGGCATAAGCGACTCACCAATCTCAGGATCTTGAATAATTTATGCAATAAAAGTAAAAAATTATATCAACAAAACTTAACAACATCAACAATAAACAAACATATGTAAGAAGTAAAGAAATGTTATCTGACTCTATGCTTTTAATATTTTCTAGTGATTCTTCTAATTGGATAGGTTTATTTGAACTTCTAAGCCAATCTTGACAACAAATGAGGACCTCCGTTGTTGTAGGAAGTAAAGAACTTCTATATTGATCTGCAGTTCGTCATCCAGTACTAAATAAAAATTAAATAAAATATGAAAACTAAAACTGATAAAATGTTTCAAAACGAAAGGTTAGAATATTAAAAATGAAAAATAAAATTTGGGGTGCTTCCCAAAAGCGCTTCTTTTTTATGTGATGAGTCTTCTTAGCTGGACTCATGGTGAAAAGCAAACGGGTGTGATCGACGACCATCCATCCTTCTTCCAAGCAAATGGCATTAAGTATCCACTTAGAGGGATAATCGTCAATTTCCTCTTCCCGACTGTCAAGCAAGCTGCCAGTATGATGGGCAAAACTCGCTCCTCATATATTTGCACATAGTCATAATGCTCTAGGGGCTCTTCCAATTCGAAAGATGAAGTTTCACCAATTGGAAGGATCGACGGTTGGGCAATTTCTTCAAGAATGTCAATGATCTTCTCCAATCCTTGGCTTGGTTCACTTGCTAGAAGAAACTCGAGCTTCTCCAAGACTTCTTCATTGGATAACTTGTGCTCATCTTCCATCATCGAAGGGACTTGTGGAAAATCCACCAAAAATTCTTGTAATTGCAACTCAGCCTCATCAGCTGTACGTTCCTGTTGGTAATCTTTCAGAGGAATCATGTTCGCCTCTTCCTTTTCTAGTTCTATCTTCATGTTCAAGGAGTCCTCCTACACATAAGCATCATCATCAAACATAGTAGATAAACCAGAAAAATTCTCACCAGAATGCAAAATGATGGCACTCAAATGTTCCTCAGATTCAGTAGTGTTTGATAGAGTTTCCCATTGTTCTACAGCTAGTAACTTGAAGATCAAGCCCACTTGATGCTCTATGTTTTAAATCAAGGCTTGTTGACTTTCAAGTACCCTCTCTGTTTGTTGAAATCTATCCTCAAGACTTGTAAAGAACCTCATCATCAACTTCTCTAATACTAACTCTTCATCTTGAGTTGAAGGTGCAAGACTAGGCTGCTGATGTAGTTGCTGAAATCTTGGTGGTTCTTGGCCATTTAAGCTCCATTCAAAGGGTGAATGAGTGCTCCATTCTTGATTGTAGGTGCTTTCATATGAGTTATTTAGCCAACTTCCCATATAATTCACTTGTTCACAATTATAAGAATAATGAGCAAAATCACTACATAATGGACAATTATTACTCAAATGTAAACCACAACAAATTTCACAAAAAACTTGAGATGAAAGGATAGGAGTGGAGAGTTGATCGGTCGCCCTGCAAAACGATTCTACTCGAGCTTCTAAGGCTGCACGGGTATCCCAATTTTTTAGCACTCTCTTAGTCCCTGATCCCATTCTCCAATGCGTCATACAAAGAGTTTGAATTTAGCATTGAACCCCTTTATCATTTACTACTTGAATCATAAACTTAAACTAAATAAATACGTATAAAAGAAAAATAAATAAATAAATAAAATGGCTAAAGTAACAAATACCAAATTTCACTATAGTTTTCAAACAGTCCTTGGCAACAGCGCCAAAAACTTAATGGTTACTACTTATGCAGCTACAATCTAAGGCAATGAACTTATCGATGCAATCTAGCACTCATGGCGAGTATCAAGGTCGTATTCCTTGGGAAAGTGAAAGCCCAGAGTTACTTCTTTGTTCTCTGTTATATTAGCCTAAAATGAATGATGAATTATTTCTAAACTAACTAATAACTACAAGCTGAGTACTAAGGGAGATGCAGGAATAAATGGATAAATGAAACAACCAAGACAAGAAAGCAACCCAGAGGGAACCTAAACTAGTTAGCAATCAAACTAAAGGTACAAGGTTGATGAGTCCAATTATGCTACCCGTGGACGAATTCTTAATTGAATTCGATTTCTCTCTCGAGATAACCGAATTCCTAAACTCAAGAATCTAAAGTTGGAATCTCTTCCTAACGATTGATTTTTAAATTAGCATTAAGCTTTAATCCGCCTCTATTAAGCTTTGTTAATTCTTAATCCGGCTAGTTGATTATCCTTATCTTTAAGTGATTATTAACCAATTCTTGCTATTCAAAATTCCAATCGCCAAATGGATTTCTCAATCATATAAAGTAATCTAAACATCACAATTCACAACATCTCATGAATAATGCATCATCTTATTAATAATAAAAGCAAGAAAAATACAAAAAGGAACTCAAACAATCCAACAATTTAGTACTAAGCCAACATAGTAAAAAAATCCCAATGGATTTAATCAATCTAGCTAAACATGTTCACCTTTAAAATAACTAGAAAATTAATTATAATGAAAGAATAACAAAAATGGAACATATATGCCATTTTCTCTCGAATCGGATGAACAGCTCCAAATCTGAATCAGCACTACAATCGGTCTTTCCAATTGCCTCTCGAATTGTTTCACTACTCTTTTTGCACTCGGAGTCTTGCGATTCCGGATTGTTCCTCTCTGCAACTCTCTCCCGAACTCAGTACTATGCAAAAACAAAACCAGCCGTCGGGGCTCTCTCTCCTTGCTTAGCTAACCTTAGCTCCAGAAATATTTTTCCATATATATTTTTCTCAGAATAGCCGGAGTCCAGGCAATGCTGAAGCTTCGAATCTCATCATATTTGTCTCAGCACGGCCGTGGTTATGGTCGTGCTGGTCAACACGGCCGGAGTCCAAGCTGTGGTGAAGCTTTGAATCTCACCAATTAGGGTTTCTTCATGGTTGTGCCCCTGCCGATGCTGTGCCACCACGGGCCGTGGTGGCCTCAGAAACCATGCCCAAAACACCAATTTCAAGGATCAAAAGCCAATGGTTGGTCACGGCTAGAGTCCAGGCTGTGCTGATCAGCACGGCTTTGACCTAAGCCGTGCTCAATGTATGCACTGCGAGCTCTTGTCCGATCTTGATGAATTCCCGTCCATTTTTGCATGCATCTATTGCTCAAACATTGATGATGGTCCTATAAATTCTCCTAAAATGCAAAAGAACACAAAACACGGGTGATCTTGGAATAAAAGCACAATAATTGCTAAAAAAAATATGCAATAATATGCAAGCAAATATGTGTAAAACTATGTACATCAGATACCTTACTGAATTCACCTTTAACCATTGCTAAAATATCGAAATCAATGGTGTATTTTTTTGCAAATTCTTCGAAGTACCTATCTAACTCAGATTTCTTAGACAAATTCTGTTATGTTTCTTCCTCTAGAAAGAACTCATCAATCTCTTATTTGTTTCCGCATCACTTAATCCACTATCATATGCAGATTTCTTTGAGCTCCCTACAACTTCAGCCATATATAATTGATCCTCAATTATCTTTTATTCATCCACCATCAACTCTAAAGTTGTTTTCACCCTTTTTTTCAAATTTTTTGCCTCATCTTCACCATAATGAATGGTATACTTAGCTTTCAAGTACTTTAATTTACACCTAGGATCCAAAGCAACAGCCAAAAATAACATAGCATTCATTTTATCTAAAGAACTCCAATATTTGTCAAATTTAGCTCGCATTTCAATGGTCATTTCACTTAGCTCACTATCCTTGCTAATTTTAGAAGCATCTAGTTCTTTTAAAATCTTTATCACCTCCGAAAAATAAAGATTTGAAGTAGAATATAACATACCAAATAGTTTGCAAGTAGCATCATAGAATTTTTTAAGAAACTTTATTAGCATCTTAGCTTTAGTCCAATCTACTTCACTAGGCAAATCATCACTAAAATCAGCCAGGAATTTGGAGTTTACGTCCTCCAACATATCAAAATCCTTTTGATAGCCCAAAGCACAATCTAACATCAAATAAGTTGAATTCCACCTAGTTAGGCAATCTAACTGTAAAGAGGACTTATTCTTTAAATTTGCTAACTCGCAAGCCTTCTTAAATAGATCCATTCTTTGATGACTACTTCTAATGTACTTCATAACATCTCTATTTTTTTAATGAAAACTTGAGATATTTGAAGTCCATCTTTCACCATTAATTGAAGAATATGAGCAAAACCTCATGTGAAATGCATCTCCATACAAAATAAATGCATTTTTCTTTAATAATCTTTTCTTCAATTATTGAATAGCAGTGTAATTACTAGATGCATTATCAACAGTTATGCGCATGACCTTTTTTATACCCCATTCCTCCATATAAGCATCTACTGCATTACCTATATCTATACCCCTATGACTCTTAACAACACAAAATTCAATATCCTTTTATGCATATTCCAATCAGCATCTATAAAATGAGCAGTCAAACAAAGATAGCTTAAATTTTGCATACTTGTCCAAGTACCAGTGGTCCAAGAGACTCTTTGACATTGTGTTACAATAATGGCTTTCAATTTTTTTCCTCCTTAGCAAACAAAGTGAAACAATCCCTCACAATGATGAATCTAGAAGGAATTATAAAATCAGGTACAGCAACTTGAATAAATTCTCTAAACCCTTCCCTTTCCACAAATCTAAAGGGTAATTCATCATTAATTATCATTCGAACTAATGCTTTGCTACAAGCTTCTTGATCAAAATACCAAGCTCCAATCTTAGGACTTTCTATATTTATGGACTTTAAGAATGTTAGAATCTTTTGTGATTTGTCCTTCTTATTTTCTGCATCAATCAACTGTTGTTTATGAGGAAATTTTTTACAGGTTACTCGCAAGTGTTTCCTAAGACCCGAAGTTCCCATGGCACTACCACCTTAGTAATTCTTACCATACTATAAACATCTAACTCTACTCGTCTCTTTACCATCAGGGTTCTTAATTTTCTCAAAATGCAACCAAACAAATGACCTAGTTTTTCTAGGAGGGGAAGTTGGTGGATTAGCGGTGTTAGTACCTTCATTAGTAGTGTCAACAATCTGCATTTCTTTTTCTATTGGTGGCGGACATGGATGTTTACTTGAACAGGCAACGTTACTGTTATTGCCAGCAGATGAAACATTATTTTCCGATGGAGGTGAAATTGAAGCTAAGCACAAGCCATCACTATTTGAAGAAGTAGGATCAGTTGTTTTCCTTTTCTTAGTGATGGATAGTTGGGTAACTCCATGTTTTACCATCTTTATAAACTGCAAAATATAAGATAAAGTTAAGTTAAAGCTTAATTGTTATATTCCTGTCATGTAGTGCAAGGTTAATAGGATTGTGTCTACTTATGCAGCATGCTTCTTTCTATTTGCATGTGTTCAAAAGATGCATATCTGTTATCACTGCAATTGTGTGAGGGATGAGTTGATATACTGAAATTAATCTTTGCTTTTCACATTTTACTGAAAATGTAACAGGAAGATGAGTAAATCAAGGCAGTGGATGAATAAAGCATAAGTTCTAATTTGCATGAATCTCTAAATTTGACATGAGACTTTTAAGTCTAGTTGACAAAGCGTAGTTTTTGTTCTCAGTTTTCTACGATTGTGAATAGGTTTCCATTTCATAATATACTCTTTAAGTCTTGTCAATTTTTAATCTGTTAATAGTTAATGGCTTCTACAGTCTTTGCTAGCAATACATGACAATACTATCTCAGTAGTGAATGATGTCTAGTCCCTGTATGAACCCTGCAAAACTAAAAGGAACACACTCTTAAATGACTAGGAATATTATTTTTGATTGAAATTTTCTGAACAGGAGGAAGAGGTAAAGGCAGGGGCAGCTACCCAATGGATGCTCCAAGAGGTCGATTTAGAGGTCGAGGTTTTGCCAGGGGTGGTATCTATGATGGAGGTGATAGAGACTATAACAGATCAAAGGGAATGGTTACTATACGCCAAGCCCCCGCTAAGATAGAGGGTTCACATGTTACCAAGTATCAAGGACTGGACAAAACCAATCGGAGTAAACGACAGTTTAGCTAAAGGGAGAGAACAAAGTTTTGAGTCCAGCTATTGCAACTCACCATATTCAACATTATTAGATTCAAGAATGATATAGTTATATTTTACAAGTTAGATTGATTTCGATGTGACCAGCATTAATCACACTTATTTTAAGGGTTTCTCCATATTTAAATGCTAATGATTATTGAAAATATAACATTTTTCACAGTTGCAGCCAACAACCTACCCAGCAAAACTAAAAGTAAAATGTAAAAGAAAAAAAAAAGATACCAGGCAGAAAATGAGCAACAGCGACACAGAGGGAGACGTCTACCCTTTTGATTTTCTGTCTAGAAATTTGCCTTAGTGTTTAAAGACTCCAAACCAGCTAATCCTTTACCACTCAAAATCGAAGTTGTTGGTGTCTCTTCTAGTTCGCCGGATATAGAGTCAGCACCAGCGTTAAAAGCGCTATTACTACTGTGCTCGACTCATGCAAGTCAGAACCTGAAAGAGCAGTGAAATTGCTGATTCAGCTAAAGGAATCAATATGTGAAGATAGAATCAGTATGTGTTCTACAAAGGAATTGAGAGGCGGCGATGTGTTGTATTGTAGGCTTGACTGGCTTGTAGTATGTGGTACTGCTCGGCAGTGAAAAAGGTATTAAGGAATTTAGGATTAGTTAGTAGATAGTAAATTATAAATCTAGTATTATAGTATATATACTAGATTACTAGTATCAGTATACTATGTGACATATTAATATATAACTTATATTTTTTATAGAGTATAAAGTATACTATAATATTATAGTTATTTTTAATATATATTATTTTTTATTTTGATAATAATTGCTTGAATTATATAAAATGATAACTAAAAAATAATTTAAAGTATTTTATAATATTATAGTTGTTTTTAATATGTATTATTTATATAATATAAATAATTATTAATATATATATGTAAAAAATCCAGTTCTACGGTTTTAGTCCAGATCAGTACAAGACGGATCGGTTACGGTACGGTTTTTTACTAAAGAACCAGTACCATACCGTAATAGTAAAAAAATTTGGATCAGTTCAATTCGGTTATAAAAACTTTCGGTTATTTCTGTTCTGGTATTTTTCGGCACGGTTATTCGGTTCGGGCGGGAATCATCGAGATCCATGCTCAGCCCTAATCAAATGTCTGTTTGATTGCACAAATTGGAAAAGATCAACATAATAAAATATATTAATTCAGTACTAAGACTTACATCAAGTCCATAAGGATTATATCTTAAAATTTTCTCTACCAGTTGACTCTATTAACTGCTAAAAATAAAATTATAAGGTTATAATAGTTAGACACCTTACTCTGTGTGAGATATCCCCTTTCTGACTGATCCACAGAAGTTATTAGGCTGTTATCAATCTCTCACTTGCTACATTAGATGCAAACAGACCTTTCATAAACTCTACAAAGGGAGGTTGTATCACTCTTACATACACCAAACTTTTACTCTAGGTGGTTGGAAACCTTACAATATATTTTGACTTCAAATAATGAAAATAAAATTTACAACATTCCTAGATGGATCAAATGCAGATTTAATGCAAGAAAAACTTATTTGTGAAAAACAATGAAAGCAACTACTTAAAAATGAATGCAGAAAATGAAGAGTGATAAATGCAACTTTCAGTTCTTGAGAGTTTTTGTAGTGTAAATGCAATCCTTTTTTATTTTATTTAATAAGGTGAAGCTTGAATTTATAAGCAACAAAAGAAACTAGTTGTTAGAGATAAAACTTTTAAAAATCTTATATATTTAAAAAAGAAGTCTTTTAAAATTTTATTTTAATAGAATTTTTTTATTTTATTTAATGAGGTGAGACTGTGATAGATGGCCACAAATAGCTGTCTTAGAAAAAGATATGACTGACAGGTTGCCATGCTTGATAGTATACAAGTTGCTTTTACTTCACCCAAAAATTGGTAGCGAAGCACGTGTCAAAATTGTAAGTATGTAAGAAAATAATATGTCAGAATAGAAAACAGTTAGATACCTCAAAAATATTGAGTAGATGTCTGATGAAAGACAGATTTCTCAAAAGTCATGAAGGAATAAAATTTTGTGCTTAAAAATATTTTTAAAAAAAAATCAAAATATGACTTCATATGATGTGAAATTATATTAAAGCTCAAAATTTTGCAGTATGTAAGAAAATTATTTTAATAAAATATTTGATCCATTGTACAATATATTTTAGATACACTTACATAGTGTTTGGTTGAAATTCATAAAATTTAAGAAATTTATTTGCGAATTTAAAATTTATATGTTCTAAATGGAGTAAAAGTTAATCTACTATTCTACATAATCAAATCTGTGTGGAATTAATTATAGCTAAAGTAAATTCTAATAAAATAAGTTTCACATTAGTAAGTCAATACATTCCACAACACCAAAATATCTCTTTCAACTTTATTATTTCTATTTTATTTTCTCTTTCATGTCTTTTCCTCAAATCGAATAAATTTTTTTATAGATTTCAACCAAACAGGGTATTAAATCTATTTAGAAATAACTAACTCTTAGACATTTATTCTCAGAATTTGCTTGTTGCTTTAGATAAGATAGATATATGCTTTAGCAATTAAAACTTAGTCATCTGATCATATTCTTTTTGTACTTTCATAATATTTTATTATCATTAAAATTTAAATTATTAGTTACTTGGGGCTAGTAGTTTTTATTTTTATACTTTGTTTTTTTTATATTATTGAGGTTTTTTTTGTTTTCTTTTTACCGATTACCAATTTTTCTGAACTAAATCTTATGTTTTATCATGATATTCTTCTCTTAATACTCTCAAATTTCTCAATTTTTCTCAATTTTTCTCAATTTCTATCTTTTCTTTTGTTCTCTCCGATTTTATCTTTTCTTTTCTTTAAAATTTCCCGTTATTCTATGAATTGATGGTTAAGTTATTCATACAAGTGGTTTCTTTTCTGTTTTGATTTATTTAACTTACATTTTTAGTCTTTGGTGAGTATTATAGTTAATACTCAATTATTGTCTTCTCCTAAGTGAAATCGTTGATTAAATCACAATTTTTCGAGATTTAAGCCTTCCTTCTACTTCTAGTACTAAAGACTTAGGAGTTATGGGTAAGAAAAAAAGGATGTTAGATCTATAAAAAAGATAATTGAGACATTGAAAAGATAATGAAAAGTACAAAATTTTCTGTTGAAAATGATAGAGATCTTGATTATAAAAAGAATGATATTGCTTATTTTTTTAAACTAAGAATGTTGATAATTCTTCTTCAAAAATATAGAAGTCAAGTCTTCAAAAAAGCAAAAATCAGATATTAATGATAATTGCAAAGTTGCCATTAATGCTAAGAGGTCAAAGGTCGAATTCAGAGAGATCAAAGATTGAGTCTGGGGAGTCAAAATCTGAGATGTCTCTTTATCTATTTTTATTTCATATTTATTTTTTTAATTGATTTTTTTTGTTTTATATATGTTTTTTTGTTTCTTTTAGTCTATTTTCCGATTTAATATTTTATAAATTCTTAAAAACTATTATTTATATCCATTTAATTCTGGATAATATTTTGCTCCTCATTAAATTAAGGAGATGTTTAGTTTTGTATTTTTTTTATCATTCTTGATTTTACATATTGCTAACAATGCTATTTTGTATACATGATTAAGATATATGATGTCTTTTCGGCTATGTATATTTAACTTTTAAGATGTAGTCTTTTTTAATATTTTTTATTTTAAGGTTTATATATTTTTATTATTTATTTAAATTTTATTGTTTATATATTTATAGTATATTTCTATATAATTTTTACTGTCTACTTTGGATTTTACTTTATTTTTTGTTTGAAATGTCTTTTTGTAATCTATTACTCATTTATTTCTTATTTTTTATATTTATATTAATATAATAGTCAATATACAAATATTTTACAAGTTATATATCAATCACAAATTTTAAAACTAATTTCTTAAAATTTTAAAATTATATATTTATAGTGTACCTCTCTATATACTCATGATATATTTTTTACTGTATTTAAATTTTATTTTGTGATTTTTTAAACCCTCTATTTTATAATATATTATCAAATTTTTTATAATTATATTAATATAATAGTCAATATGTAAATATTTTATATTATATATATCAACCATGCATAACTTTAAAACTAATTTTCTAAAATTTCAAAATATATATGTTTATGGGATATTTTTATACATATTATATATTTCTATCTAGGTTATATTAAATTTCATAATTTATTGGTTGATTTGATTTTAATTGTTTTATTGAAGTTTATCAATTTTGTATTTTTATTCATTTATAGCTATTAATTTTATTTTTTATCTTTTATTGTTTTATAGTTATGACGATATAAAATTAAAAGCAAAAATTATTTTATTAGAAAGATTACCATACATTTGATTTTTAAAAGGATTAATGTGATTAAAAGGACTATAGAATGAGCACTTAGAACTTTCTAAAAATACTTTATTTTGGTTATTTTCTGCACATCCCTACTTTTAAAATACCGTCACATCTAATTCATTAGTTACCTTTGAATGAGGTTAGTCAACCTTATTAATAGAGTTAGGTTGATATTTAGTAATGAAGAATTTGCTCTGGCCATCGATTTGAATTGTCAAGGTATTTCTAATCAGTTGGATTATACTAATAGACATAATGATTTATTTAAGTACTTTATAAAGATTGTGAATGTGAATAAACAATTTTTAAAAGAGTAGTTTTGTTCCAAGAGGTAGACTAACAACGATAAAAATGCTATGAAATGAGTTGTATTATATTTCCTCCATCTATTCTTATTGAGCTCACCTAACATTAAACTTTTTAATAAGGAATACTTTAATTTGGTTGGTAGTGATGATTTTTAATAATTATAGTTAGAGAAGAGTATATTTAATATTACTATTGATTCTCTAGAAATGCAACTGGTTGGAAGAAAAAAGAAAGTTAAAAAATAGAAACGTCGAAAGAAAACGCCTTAATCTATACTATAGATAGTTTTACTTTCCAAATTTAATTTTGTGAATGTTGTCTGTTTTGCTGAAAAGTTTTGTATTTGTGCGATTTGAGAATTTCACATGTTCTAAATTGAAACTCTAGCAAGTCTCCTAATTTTGAAACTCTTGGGAGATTTTTATTTGAACTTTCTATTCAAAGATAATTATTTTTTTTCTATAATTTTTTATTTTATTTTTATCTTATATTAATTATTAATTTATTACTTTTTACAATTAAAATTAAAGAATATAAGTCCTCATGCTCAAGAGAAAGAAAAATTATTCAATTTCAGTTTTTTTTTTCTTTTGAACATAACAATTTATATTCTTTAATTTCAACTGCAAAAAATAATAAATTAATAATTCATTTAAAATAAAAGTTTAATAAAAAATTACAAAGAAAAAAATTATCTTCGAATTAGAAAGTTTAAATAAAAGTTTTCCAAAGAGCTTTGAAATCAAGAGACTAGTTAAAGCTCTAATTCAAAATATGTGGATTCCTCAAATCACACAAAACACCATACTTTCCAACCAAAATGGACAACATTCATAAAATCAAATTTGAAAAGCAAAAAGAAAACTGATCAACCTATAATACATACTATGACGTTTTCCTTCAACATTCTTGCTTTTTAACTTCTTTTTTTTCTTCCCAACCACCTGTCTTTCTAGGAAATCAAAAGTAACATCAAATATATTTTTTCCAAGCATAATTATTGAAATTACCACTATTAAGCAAATTAAAGTAGTCTTTATTAATAAACTTAAAGTGATGTGAACTCAATAAAAAAAAAAAAAACTTAATTCAACTATCTTATAATTTAACATATTCCACTTTACAGTCTGTGATTTTTTTTTTTTTTTTGTAACTTTTGTATCTTATGAATATAATCATTAAATAATGATCAAATTACACAATATTATTAATAGATATTGATGTGGCTATTGCATGCCATGTCAAAACTCTTAACAGTATTATATCATTTAATTATTATTTGCTAAAGGTCACATTCACATAGTACTATAGTGACAAAAAGTAAATCATAAAATTTAAAGTAAAAATACATTGAAGGACAAATGAAGTTTTTCCTAAACAAATGAAAGAAATAAATCATTACGATTGATTTATATCTTATAATATACAATTGGTTTGTGCCCATTCGTATAATCCAACTTATTAGAAACATGTTAACAATTCAAGCCAGTGATCAAAAATTGTAAAATCTTATAAAACATTTATATATTAGCTATTATACTAATATAATTACAAAAATAAGAAATAAATTAGTTATAAATTGTGTAAAAAGGCTTCAAGAAAAATATAAATTAAAATTAAAAATGTACAATGGAAAAGTCTGTATAATAAATATATAAAGATACACTATAAGTATATATTTTTATATTTTAGAAAATTAATTCTAAAGTCATGTATGATTGATATATAACTTATAAAATACTTGTATATTAACTATTATATTAATATAAATACAAAAATGAGAAATAAAATTGATAATATATTATAAATCAGAAGTTTCAAACAAAAGATAAAATAAAATTTAAAATATACAATAAATATATATAATAAATATATAGAAATATGATATAAATATATAAAATAAATAACAAAGAAAAACAAAAAGAAACATATAAACCTTAAATAAAAAACATACTTTTTTAGCAATATGTAAAATCAACTAAAAAAGATCATTCACAAACAATAAATACATATCTAAACGTTTCCTTAATCTAATAAAAAAACAACATTATCTAGAATCAAATAAACATAAATAATAATTTCCAAAAACTCATTATATATTAAATCAAAAATGGACCAAAATAATGAAAAACAAATAAAACTAAAATCAGCACAAAATAAACTCCAAATAAAATAATAAAAAAACAAATAAAATTAAAATCAACATAAAATAAACCCAAATAAAAACAAAAATAAATAAAAGAATATCAGCTCTCTAAACTCAATTTTCAATCTCTTAGCATCTGGCAGCTTTATCGCCACCATCAATATTTGATTTTTACTTCTTTGAAGACCTAACATCAATATTTTTCTTTGAAGAAAAATGTATTGCTTTCTTCTTACAGTTAAAATTTCCACAATTCTTAACAAAAAAAATTGAGTTTTTCATTCTCTTTTCGAGTGTCTAATCTCCTTTTTTGTAGACCTAGCATTCTTTCTCGTAGATCTAGCATCCTTATCCTTTTCCTTACCTATAACTCCTAAGTCTTTACAATTAGAAAAAAAAATGAATGCTTAAATCTCTAAGAATTTGTGAATTGAATTGGGAATTTTACTTAGGAGAAAGTATTAACCATAATACTCACCAAAAATCAAAAAATGTAAGTCAAACAAACCAAAATAGAAAAAAAATACTTGCATTAACAACTTAACCATCGATGTTTAAGAAAATAAAAGATAAAAGCGAAGAAAACAAAGAAAAGGATAGAGACTAAGAAAAAATTAAAAAATCAGCAAGTATTAAAGGAAAAAAAATCATGATAAATAAAATATTTAGTTCAAAAAATCAGTAATAGACAAAAAAAGAAAATAAAAACAGCTCGAAAACATAAAAATAAAAACATAAAGCGTAGCGTATGTAGAAGGGAAATATAAACGTAGCTAAGAGAATATATTATATTAATTTTATACAGTACTCTTGTGACCATTTTCATTAGAAAAGTGATATGGCCAGAGATCTCTTATTTGTTCTACCTATATATAGTAGACATTGTGATTCTTTAAAAAAAATGCAACAATTTTCCCATAAGCATGTGAGCCATTTACAATGTATACATAAATTTCATAAATTACACTGCAAAAATTCATAACATAAGGAAAAAAAAAAAAGATTCATATATTAATAACATATTCATCAATAAAATTTTTATCTTTTATCGTCTATAAACTATAGATTTTTCGCTATTAAATTATAAATTCATCGTTGAGATTGCTCCCTACCTATGAATCCCATGCTAAAACTTTACTTCAGCACATGATTCAGGCTAATAAATGACCTAGATTCACAATGCTCTGTGAACCTGGGGGCATGACATAATTTGTTTTCCCCCTTGCAGCAGTGCATCTCCTTCTATGTTTCAATCAAGTTAATTTTATGGTACATTTTATCTTTAATAAAACACATCTTAATTTGTCAATGAAACCAAATTCTACCTTAAGATGAAAATAAATGAAAAGAATATGAATACATAGCAGCCATGAAAATGGTACTCTTTTTGAGTTAAATGCTTAAAGAAAAACTTAAGCTAAATGCATATTTAGATATTTAAACTTTGACTATTTGGTCATTTTAATAATTTAACTTTTGATTTAATCTAATAGACATCTCAATTTGTATTATTATGATATTTAAATATTTTTTGCCGTGAGATTTTATTCAACATGTCCAATACATGATATTTCAACTTATAGGCCATATCCTATTTAATAAAAAAGTTCTCAATTAAACACTCAATTGCCAACTCCAAGGTTAATGTACTAAAAAGGGCTTTGCGGAGGTTCCTAGAGGAAAACCTTCTAGGGCACTTTCTATCATCAAGCAATGTATTAATCTAATCAATTCACAATCACATTCCTGAGTAAATTTGCCAACCGCAGCTTATGGTGTAATTGCAATGATGCATGGTCACTCCGTTTGACACCTTAGCTGCCGTCACCTTAACCACCAGACATGTAGCCTGGTGACTACAGGCGTTTATGCCCAGGGTGGGTCTTGAGTTTGAGACCCACCTCTTCCCTCTCCTCAAATTGTAATTGTGCAAAGAAAAAATTAGGATGCAGTCACCTTAGCAAATGTTCGCTTGTGTTTGAGTGCAAATTAGTACTTCCGAGGCACTCTTCTTCTTCTTCATGCATCCGACACCTGGCAAATTCGTATGCTTAAGAAGTGATTGCCACCACGGAAGACTGCATGTTAAACAGAAGATGACACACGGACCACGGACACAGACATGGAACATGTTTTCTTCCAACTTCTATCTCATCAAGTCAAAGCAAAATGGCATGCATATAAGCCAGAACACAAAGGAGATAATATGTACATGATTACTCAGATTATTATTGCTTGTTCAACCAACAACCAAGCATGATAATTCTAAAACACCACTGATGAAAGCTTGAATTTTATGCTTTTCCTATATTTGGTACTTCTATATGCATTTCTACTTCTTATTTTTCTTATGTATAAACATGCTGGACAGGTATACTGAGCGGGATCTCAAGCCCAGGAATTATGTCGTAAAAGCAACTTATGTCAGAATACTGCAGATTCCCTGATATTCATTCTATATGCCACCGTTCTTACTATCTGCTCCATGAGAAAAATGGGATTTAAGTCCAATCCAACACTGGTAATAATCATGGTCTATGAATGGGGACTCAACAGCCCATAGACATATCCTGGGGATCAAACATGATTCAAACATGAAGGCCATTGTATCAGTGATTCTACTCGGTCCTGCATCATTCCCGCGTGCAATGGTAGCCTGCCAAGCATGTAAAAGTGTATTTAGACCTTGTCTGTTCTATGGTCACAGCCTAAAGAAGTTGTTTGACAATCAAAAATTCAATTTGGTTAGTGTATGAATATTTCCTAAAATTTATCACAACTTAGATGAAGAACAGATCTAAGAACATGACTTGGCAAATAGATCAAGTTACCATGACCCCATTGACTTTTGATGACATTTACACTCAGATCCCTCTCGTTTCAACATTAAATGAAATCATCCTCAACTTCAAAGGTATTGACTCTAGTCCTCAGTTTACATTTTAGATCCTGAATTTTGAAGTAAATTCACATTTTAAATAAAATAACATTCCCCTCACTCATTTTTTAACCTTTTAGAAACTAAAAAGTTTTTATTTTACAAAAGTCAAGGATGAATATGTTATTCTGAGTGAGAACTCTAGAACTAACATACATATTATTTAATAGAAGGATTAAAGTATATGTAGCATGGAAACGGAAATGGTGAAACATGGAACCAGTATGGCGAAACAACATTTTTCCAAAAGACAAGAAACATAAACATGGGAAAAATGTGAAAATATTAAAATATAGTGATGAATATATAAACATGATTTTTGTAATAAAATATGTTTAAAGAATATTTATTAAAAAAACAATAATATTAAGAAAAATAATAAATCAAGTCTTTCAGAACAAACAAAAACAAGTATTTATAAGTTCCTTAATGATAACAAATATTGAAAAAAAAAATAGTGAAACTCATGGCACTTCTTTTGATATTATTTTCTGTTTAAGAATTTAACGAGTCTTTTCATCCCAATTGATTTAAGGATTTCAGATTCCTTTTCTTCCTTTTTCTTTTTTGTTGAGGAAATGAATTCTTTGTTTGAAAACAGGTTTCCCAATTTGGTATATGATAGAAACAGGCTCAAAACGTTTCCTAGAAGATTCTTAAGTTTCATATCCGAAACGCCAAGATGTCGATTGGGTGAAGTTTTCATGCATCATTGTATGATAGACTAAAGTACAAAAGTGAAGGATGAATCTATTCAATTTTCAAACAAGAGGAACATGTATAAATTATGTTAAAATATGGAAATATGGAAAAGGAGAAAGCCCTGATAAAAAGTGGGCGCAACGAATGTACGAAGCTGTATGCAAGACAACATACCTCATATGTCTTGGTATCAGGACCATGTGGAGTCATGCAGCTATGAAGACTCGCACCACCTGGGACAAACCCATCAGCTTTTGCCTGTAAATGAAAAAGCATAGAGAAGAACAAATATGCATTAAGTTTCTTTCCAATAGGGAAGTTAAGTTGAGTGCAGAGAAATCTTAATAAGCCATAGAACTGGAAATTTTTTACATGTTACATGACATATATCAACAACAAAGTTAGATGACAGAAATCAACAATGCAATTAAGTATAAATTCCAAACTCTATTTAATTACATGTTATCAAAGCAAAAGTAAGAACCCTTTTACTGCTAAGAACTGCAAATCTGCCCATGTGGGCAAATATTTACCTCATATCCTCCATAAATCAGGCCCATAAATTCACTCATACAATTACGATGGTAATATGGAGGTCGGAAAGTATGCTCAGCAACCAACCATCGAGGAGGAAAGATGACAAAATCAAGCAATGCCACACCAGGTTTATCAGTTGAAGCTGTCAGAACTGCAACATATGGCACAAAATAATAAATAAATGAAGCAGAATTTACATAAACAAAAAGATCAGAAAAGTCAGAATAACACATGATTACCTGTATTTATTGATGGATCGCTATGATCAATCAAAACAGTATTATAGGGGCAAAATTTTTTGAGATCATACTGCAGATAAAAGGCAGCTGTCCATTTCAGACCCAATGAGGACAATAATATCTCTGTATGTAATATATTAAGAACTAATAGTACTATGGTAGTTAAACTTACCTTATATGGAACAAAATTACCATGCCAGGCAACTACATTAAAAGGAGAGAAATCCTGTTTTGCAGTAAATAGTTCTCCACCAAACTTTTGTATGATAGTGTATCCTGGACAAGGACCCTCCTCATACCAGGCCTTGGGAACAAGGAAATCCCTTGGAGCAGCAAGACCATTAGCACCTAAATGCAACCAAAATCATATCCTTTCTTTATTAGGATAACATATATAACAAGTCTACACTTGTTTGCTAACCACATATGAATTTAAGAGACTTTGTACCTATTGGTCCAAGATCAGGAAGCTGAAAATGGGTACCAAAAATCTCAGCAACATAACCACGTGATGGACCATCTGGCAAATCTACAGCAAAACGAAACCCTTGAGGTAAAACAACTACTTCACCAGGAGAGACTTGCAGCTTTCCGCATTCAGTAGTGATCCATAACCCTGCCCAGCCAGGAAATAGTAACAGATGTGAGATCTCAACTATTCAGTTCTTAAGCATATCATAGTGATGAATATACTGCAGATTAAGAAATTAGAGAAATCAAATCCAAGGATATAAGATGATATTATTTAATTCTAAAAGATTGACAGAGAATTAGGAACACAAGTAGTTAATAAGAGCATATAAAGTATGGTTCTCCAAGGGACTTGAAACTTTGATAAAAATAAGCTTATTCACAGGCACATAGAAGATGATACAAAGCTCCATTATAAAAACTTAAGCGCACCTATGTAAAGCATGCATTAGGAATTTAGTAGTAATATTATTTCAAATACAGAACTACAAATCTCAGTTCTGTTAAAGATTCCTCAGTTTAATTGTAAGGCTAATAGTTTGAGTCCTATAAATAGTAAAATTATGCAGCCAAATTCCATTCTCTGCAAAACAAAATAAAACAATAAGAGAGAAGAATTATATCTCATACTTGACAATTTTTAGCGATACATAAGAATATGCCAAGAGGAAGGCAATTATGTTGAATTGGTAAATTGGCATGTTAATATGGTTATCCAAACTAAAAGAGTGCTTTGAATATTAATAAGTACTTCAATCCATTACTCTTTCATTTTATCTAAATCGGCAAAATTATAACCTTACAGTACATTCAGCAGTTTTAGTGAACCATAGGCAAAAACTTTAAAAGCCCGAAGTATATCAGCGACGAAACCACTTCAACAAAAAAAAAAAACATTTCTCATGCTATGGTTTGTGCCATTGGATGCAATAACTGCTGATCATTAATTATTAGACAAGATTAATAAATTTGAAGATTTGCTCAAAGCTTAGGATTAATGGAACTAAGGCTGGCAATTCGTGTCGTGTGGTGTCCAATCGTATCATGTCGAAATACGTGTATAGCATAAGAAGGGTTAACCCGAACACGACCCGTTTAACTAATCATGTCAAAACATCAAACCCAAACACGGGCACATTTATTAATAGGTTAAACGGGTTGACCAGTATAACCCGTTTAATAAATTTAATTTTTTAAATAAAAAAACAAACCATTATAATTTCAAAAAATATATTTCTTTAATTATAAAATGACTTAAATTAAAATTTTTATGTAATTATATCTTTATAAATGATAAAATTATTTACATTAATATATGAAGAGAGAGAATTAATGTGTTTATACGTATCGTATATACCTATTAACCTACGAGCCCATTTAAATAAACGTGTTTATTCACTTCACTTGCGGGTTAGGCAGGTCAATCCGTTCAAAATCTAGTTTATTTTCATGTCATAAACTGGTTGACCCTCTGAATCTGTTTAACTACGTGCCAGTGTCATGTCGTTTAATGGGGTCGTGTCAAAAATTCCCAGCCCTAAAGGGAACCACTGCTCCTTGATATTATTACTGTTTTGCACCACTCTCAACAAAAGTTGTTTTGACAGAAAACAAAGCAAGAAATTCTCCACATTTCAAATCAGAGTAGTCAATAGTGGAATCGTTCATCAATCATCCTCCTCCAATTATCAAGTATCAACTACTTCACAATATATCCTTTTGTTCCATATAAAGGCTAGGCTATTCTGATTCATCAGCTATCAACATCAATTATACAACATACTTCATTATGCATGTGAAACAAAATGCAACTGCATAATCATTTTTGTTTAAAATTAAACAGGTGGACTAATACTCCATAGAGCAAGGATGTCGAGGTATTATTGGCACATTTGATCTGCTTGGAAAGGAAATGGAAATGAAAGTGGATGTCTAAAGTCAAGAAATCCTATTCCAATTTCTCTTTTCAACCATTATATATATCCCTGTGCAAAGTAAAAGTTTATAGAATCTGATTCCATGAATAGGATTTCATTCCCAATTCCGAAGCATACCAAAACATGACTTATAGGAAAAAAGCATAATTGGATTCTAGTTGAGTTGACTCACTCCCTTCTTGGGGAACAACCAAGAAATCACCATCAGCATTGCATAGAGCACAATTACCCATCGACTTATTAGCAGTGTACCTACACAATCAAGCATTGACTCGTCATCAATTTTCACCAAAAAAAAACCCACAAATTAGTAACTTCAACAAAAAGAAAGTGAAAGAGAGAAAAAAAGAAAAACAAATGGGAAATACCAAATTACATGTGAATAGCAAATCCATGGCGAAGAAATGAAGAACCAGCACCACAAATAGTGAACAACCCATCAATAAAATCGGTGGGAGAATCAGGAATATCAACAGGCTTCCATCTAAGCTGAGTTGGTGTTGTTGTACAACTATCTGTTTTATCAAATTCACTGACTATCTTTCCATGACTTGGAACCCGTGGCTTAAATGGTTCATGTGTAACAGATGGTTTAATTCGATATAGCCAACTACACACAAAAACAGACATAATCAATACTTGTTACTTCAACAAACTAATCAAGCAACCAAAAAGCCAATTAGAGGGAGCAATCATGTTCGTATTTTCACTTGTCAAGACCTGGGGAGCCCGGCTCACTGGACCCGGAAGGAACCAAAAGGAGAAACGGTAAAGAAAAAGAAAGAAAGAAAGAAACCTGCGTTGACTGAGTTTGCGAGGGGAAGTGAAAGAAGACCCAGAAATCTGTTCAGCATAAAGACCATAAGGACATATGAGAGGGCTGTTCTGTCCACGTGGTAAAGCTCCATGAATGGCTTCTGATTCGAAGGTGTTGCCGAATCCTGATAGGTAATCATGATCGTCGGAGGGAAAATCACGGCCGTTGCTTTTGGGGTTATCCATGATTGATTGAAGCAGCTAGAAAATCTGTCTCAGCGGGGTGATGGTGGTGGCGTTTGTTAAAAGCAAAAACAAAGTTGACGATGATAACGGGGAGGTGGCAGTGACCTGGCATGATCATAATAAGGTTAATCTCTCTTATAACAGACATATGTGATTAGAATGTTGTTTCCGCAGCATAATTTTGGTAGAGATAAGATTCAGGCAGTCAGCTGTCACCATCAGATTAGACCTATTCCTTGTCCCATTTTTAAATTTGGAGCAAATGAGTAACAGTGGTGGAGATTGTGTTTAGTTAAAAAGATTTTAATGATATTTAAAAGTTAAGGAGGATAATTAAAAAAAATTATAAATTTTTTAAGATTTAAAAGAAAACTATAGATACTAATAAATTTTTATAAATTTTTATTATTTTTATATATTATTATATTTTATTATAAATTATTTAAATATAAAATTAATTAATTCTTTTTAATATGTTTTTCTATAATTTATTTTAAATATTATTTTACATAATATTAATATACAATTTTATATAAAAATAATTGATTTTATTTCACTACTATATCAAATCTGTATTCATTTTCAATTTTTTTATTTTATAACATGAATATTAATTTTTTTATTAAAACAATAATTTTTTAAAAAAATATCATATTAGAATTTAATTATAATTAAACTATTAAATTCATATCATATCATTAAATTCATGTCATTCTTATTATATTTTGTATTACATATTGGATAAATATTTAAACCAATAATAATTACATTTAAACTAATAAGAACAATCATTCAAATAATCTTTCTAATAAAATCTAAAAATTTATAGTAGGATTGATTGTTCAAAACAATCCTTTAAAAATAACTAGACTTTTCATTTGAAATTCATTTTTTTATAATAGCTTTTCTTAAAATTAAATTAAAATTTTTAATTAATTAATTTTTATATATATGAATACAAGTCATATCGTAATCAACTGTAACTTTTGTAAAGTCTATAAAAGTAAGCTACTATTTAAAAAGTCATTGACTTATATAGATATGGACTTTTATATATTTTTAATCACTTTTTATGTATTGTTATAAATAAAAATTTTCAAGATTTTTCTTCCATTTCTCTTCAAGGTTTTAAATCTTATCTTTCTTCTTCTCAAATTCTCTTACATTATCGTATTTATTTCTTTTAACTATATTCTCCATCTTTAAAAAAAATAGATGAAAATGAAAAGCTTATTTTCTAATAATATTTTTATATTCATAAATACAATAATATTTTTTTATACTCATAAGTATAAAAAAAATAATTAATTAAAAGTTTTTAATTTGATTTTAAGAGGAGTCCTCGTAAAATATTTAAATTTTAAACTAAGAATCTAGTGAGTTTTGAAGGATGTTTCAAGCAAATAACCCCACCATAGATTGCTAAATTTTATTAAAATGAACATTTGAATAACTATTTCTAGGAAAAGTTCCAAAAAACCACTATGAGTTTGACTCTTTTCTACTTAAGGATGGAGATATTTTTTATATCAAAGGAGTACCATATATTTTATTTTTTCAGCATTTCTTAGGTACACATTTATGTTTTTATTATTTTTTTATATAATTTTGCATATATTTAATAAGAACTATTATTAAATTATGATTTTATAGACAACGTAGTATCTAATAATGCATCAAAAAATTTATGAATATATTAAAATTTTACTTAAGAAATTATTTTTTAAATCCGATTAAAATTAATATATGTATATTTTTATTTTAATAAATTTTTTATTATCATAAAATATCTAATCAAATGATAAATTACTTAAAAATCCTTATTTATATTTTTAATAATATTTACATTCTAAAAAATGAGGAGAATATTGAATGTATCTAAAAATATAAAACATATATTACTCCTTGGATACCAAAAATACATTTGTTCCTAAGTGTAAAAACGTCAAACTACATAGTAGTTTTTTGAACTTTATTCTTGTTTCTATTAGTAAGCGTGATTATTACTAGCTTGTGTATATATCAAATAATTGATAAGTGTAATTATTTATTGGTTTAAGTATTTATCAAATAGGTAATGTACAAAATATAGCAAGTAATGATATAAATTTGGTGATTTAATTGGAGAGAAATTGCGATACGACAATTTCTTTTAAAAAGTTAGTATCTTGACCAAAAAAATAGTATTCATGTTGTGAGGTAGAAAATTTAAAAATGGATATTGATTTGACATAAAAATAATATGAAGTCTGTTACTTGTGTATGGAGTTGCAGATAACATTATGTCGAATAATACTTAAAGTAAACACACACAAAAAGTAAAAATAGAATGACTAATTTCATTCTTAAATAATTGAATAATAAATAAATAATAATTTACTAAAATCAATAAAAATCAACAGAAGTCTATCAATGTCTATAAAAGTTTTTTTAAGTAAAGTTTGTAAAAGTCAATTCATAAATTCAGTAGAACCTCAATTAATTAATATTTGATAAATTAATAACCTCGACTAAATAATAATTTTCTCTGGTCCCTACTTGAGCCAATGGAATAAAATAATAATTTTATTAAATTTATAAGATAATAATTTAAAAAAATTCCTTAAGGCCCATTGAAAATATAAAATAATAATTCATTAAGTACATATGAAAATTACATATATTGTGTAAATTTATAAAATAAAGCACTTTCTACATAACTTTTATTTTAAAATTTTATTCTTTTCTAAAATATGTATCTATAGTTAATTGTTTCTTCTTTACAAGTGAACTAAATTCAATTTCATATTTAACCTTTTGTAAAGCGTAGACCAAACATATGGTATATTTTTCTCATGTTGAAGCAAGTGATTTTTCAAGGTCTCCACCATAAGAAAAGCCTCTTTTGGAGAAACATGTGGTAAAATATTACTATCATTTGGATCTTGATCGTCATTGTCTACAATAAGCAGCACTTTTCTATTGGTCATTCTATTGTCAAACCAACGAACAAATTCTTAAAAACGTAATCCAGTCATCCATGCTTTCTTGTTGGCTCGATAATAACAATTAAGATTGTAAATATTCACATTTTTAAAGCATTTGGGATTAACAAACTTACCAATAATACACAGAGGTACTTTATCTAAACCATCTCCATTGCAACAAACAACAACAGTAAGTCATTCATTGTCCTTTTTTCGTCCTTCTAATTACTTTGTAGCTAGTGAATAATCAGTTTGCAAATGATAGAATAATCATGTTTCATCCATATTACAAATATCCTTCCAATGAAACTTGTCTAATTTAGCTTGAATTTCAGGTAAAGCATTTTCAATATTTTCCATGACAACTGAACCACTTTCACCGAACTTTCTATAAGACTTAATTCCATGTCTCGTCTTGAACCGCTCTAGCTAACCACTTGTAAAGTTAAAGTCTGAATCTGCATCACCATACATTTTCTATAGAAACTCTTTTGCTTAATTTTGAATCATTTCTTCGGTCATTGTTCACTTTCTCTTGATATTGGAGAAACCACTTGTACAATACCTATTCTAATTCGAGATATTTGACTGATTTGTGCCTTTTAATATTGCTATTTGTTATCTCTTTTGACAAATATTATGCTGACCTTTTGAAAATATTTGATATTGTTCCTTGGCTGATTGAGAGACCAAACTTTTGTTGAATCCATTGTTGCAAATCTTTTTGACTAGAAAATGGATGCTCATTTTTGTACTCACATAATGCTTTTCGCATCTCATCTGTTAGTATAGATCTTTTACACCTTTCAAATGAGAAGCCATGGGGAGAAGATATATATAAATTTTTATATCTTGATATATGAAATTAAAGTGCATATTTTTATTTATAAATATTTTATTATGCACTTGAAATACTTAATATTCTAATGTACGTACATGCATGCATTTCATTTTAAACCACATCATTCCCAAAATCATCGTCCATCATGCATCTAGAATATTAAAGATCATTTCTAAATTATTTTAAAAAAATAATGTATAAAATATTAACTATTCTCTAAAATAATAAATATTAATTTATCAATAAATTAATAAAATATTAATTTATCGATAAAATAATAACCTCTATAACATAATAATTTTTTCTGGTCTCAAGATTATTATTTTCAGGAATTCTGCAAAGTCATTAAAAATTCATGAACCATTTTAATTCACTTAGAAAAGTCTTTAAAAGGTATACTCTTAATAATTTCACCATTGATAAAAAAATAAATAATACCACCTAGTACTTTTCAAATTTGACCTCTAATACTCTAAAATTTTTAGTTTAACCAATAGTATATTTATATTTTTTATTCTTAATTGATTTTCGTCCTTGAATCTCAATTTCATCGTGCTATTTCATTTTATTTAGTATCAGCGTGAAAAAGAGCGTTGTTATAAATAATATCTAGTCTGTTCCTAACTTACGTGAACACTTGACTCTCTCTCTCTCTTCGATTTAATGAAGATTTCTCTTCTCAACTTTAATTTACCTATGGCTCTCTCTCTTTGACTCTTTACAACGTATTCATCACTCTAAACAACAAATATTATATAATTAGAGAATCACAATATAAGGGACCACAAATCCTCAAAGGATTAAATAAATTCTTAAACAATTTCTAAAACAATTAGTTAAATAAATAAGGAACTCATAGTTTCTTTTTGTTTTGATTAGTAATTTGGAAATTTTAATTCTAATATGTTTGATTTAAAAATTTTGGTTTTCCTTTAACGGTATCTATTTTCTAATTTTTATTAATTTACATTTGTCATTTACCCAGTTTATTTGTCCATATTATAGTGCTTGCTCAATATGTACTTTTATAAATGATATCAAAAGTCAAAATCGGTTTAAAGTAAAAATATAGATATGATATTGGTTAAAATAAAAGTTCAAGAGTATCAAAGGTTAAATGTGAAAAGTGCAATAATGAAATTATGTATTGAGCCAATGAGTAATATATATATATTTGTTGCCACTATGTTATATAAAAAATTATTATAACATTTATAATATAAAGATATGTAGTAAATTGGTATATAATATAATATTTATTAGATATATTTTATTATTTTATTAATATTTCTTTCCAATTTAATAGGGTTCACAAATTTGATATACAATTTAATTTCAAATAAATTTAAATGTTATATAAAATCATGAAAATATTTAATTCTTTTTTATTTAATAATTCATTGTCAATACTAAGTTTTATATGTTATATTTTATTTAATTCTATTTTTATTAAATTTTTATATTATTTTTATGGAAAATATTTTACGTTAGTTATTTGTAAAGTAATTTTACTTACATTATTTTAATGCTTATTTAATAAAAATATAAAAATAAAATTTCTATCTTGATGAATTAAAAATTTGAAAAATCTCAATGTTTTAATTTTAATAATTTTCTTAAGATATTAATTTTATAATATATTACGTGAATAGTAACAAAATTACAATTAAATAAAAATAAAAATTTATTTTTTCAAGAGAAAAATATAAGAAAGAAAAGAATATGAGAAGAAATAAACTCTTAACTTTATGATATAAAATAAAAAATTATCATAAAAAATATTAAATACTAAATAAACATTAAAATTAAATAATATTTTCTTTCATATTGCTAAATATATTGCTTAAATTTACTAATAATAAAGTAAGGATAAATTTCTTAAATTTACTATACCTCAAAAATCTCATCATAATGTACAACATAAAATTATTATCTTTCCAAATAAGATATAATAATAAAATTCAATTACTACTTAAACATTTGCAATAATATGTCTAACCTTCGGTCTCTTGCTTCTATCAAAAATAATAACACATTGGTTGGAGAAGATGTATACTATTTGTCATGAGATGATGAGAGCAGTAATCCTATTAAAAAAGTATTTATTAAAATAAACACTTGAATTAATATATTAATAAAATAAAATTAAAAATATTATAACCTTTTTCTGATTTATTGTCTTTTAACTTTTGTAAAAATTTATATTGAGTTTATTAAACTCCCTCATAGATATATATATTATGATATTATTTAGGAAAATTTTTATTTAGTGTGACTCGTGTGTAGGTACACAAATTGTTGTAAATAATTCGCCTTTAGATTAATTTCTTAATCATATTTTTTTATGAATTCATGAGCTTTCTTGGCAGGTTGCTTAGATCCTCAAGAGACCCTACATGAATTAAAGTTAAATAATAGTAAATATTTGTAAATAAATAAACTCAATGCCTTGTATTTAATTTGCTGAATAATTGAGTTGTTTAAAATAAATATAAATAAATAAATAGACAAATAGTTTACTGAAAACTAAAATATTTGAAGAATTTGTGCTTGAGTATTTGATTGTTGCAGTATAACTATTGTTGTTGATTATTGGTTTTTTTTTTCTATTTCTTTTTATGGAGAGTCTTAAGTTTCACTTTTCTTGAGGAGCTGCTTCCATCTTTTGTGTCATAAAATCCATTATCTTTTTCTATTTAGAGAGTTGGGATAACTTCTGCACAACTCCTCCCACCACTTTTTTCACATGTGTGTTTAGTTGTTACTCTTAATTGTCACGATCCCATCTGTGGGTCCATGACCGGCATTATAAAATGCGTAGGCTGCGTAAGACCACCGAATCCTATAGTAAGCTTGACACTCGCTGACTTAAATAAATTTTAACTCAATTAATATTATTAATGCCACAATTTATCAGAACCATTAAATTTTACACAATTAATTCGGTCTGCCAGAAGAATTTGGAGAGACCCGAAACTCAGAAAATTTACAACTGATACATCTACTATTACAACTGCGGAGGATCTAAGATTTTACAAATTAACATACAAAATCAAATTACATCACCTGATGAGGAAGGAGTCGGGTTACTGAATAAGAGTCGCGGGAAGACTAACGGTCACGATTATGAAAAACAGTAAATTGAGACTGTCTGTCTCGAGAGTGAATTCAAATCATATATCTAAAAACATTTGCTTATACTTCGATCATACATTTATTTAATTTGAAATAAACATAAGTCATGTAAAAACATACGTGTCATGCCATGCTTAAATTAAATAAAATAATTTTCACACGCTACAGGACGGAGTACTCCAGTAGAACCCTAATCCCAACACAAACATCTTATTCAATCTCCATACTGACATTTCGGCTAATCTTAACTCTAATTTCCCGACTAATCTCATTCCAATAGGACTGGTGCCCAAAGAGCGAAGCTCGATTAGGGACTTTACCTCCAGTCCGGTCACTTGTCTTAGCCTTTCGGCTCTCTTAACCCAACAGGTCTGGCGCCCAGAGAGCAAGCTCGATCAGGGACCTTACCTCTAGCCTGAACACTTGATTTCCAACTAAGCCGGCGCCCAAAGAGCAAGCTCAATCAGGGACCTTACCTCCGACAAACACACTCTACTAAGCCCAGAGAGCAAGCTCGATCAAGGCAAGTCCTAATCTTTACTTTTCAAATTTACCTGTTTACCCTTTTCCATTACTCTCGAACCGATATCGGTACACTCATCAACCTAATGTGTTCTACTGTCGTCCCATCCCGTGTCATCATGCAATAATAAAATCGTAATGCAGAAAATGAAATATGCATAAACAGTATATAACAAATTAGTCAACATATTAATCATTAAATCAGAGATATCATAAAAAATATTAGCATGATACACGTAAGCAGATATATGATTTTAACTCACAGCTTTGGCGACCTCCTAGCTCTGCTCCGGTGCCTCGGTTGGAGCGAGCCGAACAGACGGATTATCTAATCACGGAAAACTATTTATCAAAACGCTGAAACAATTTACCATTAGTCTTAGGCCTAGATTCCTAGGAATGACTGTCTAATAATCTTGACTTGGGTAAATTCTATCGAAAATCCGGTAAAACCTCCCCTAAAACACGGACATTTACCCCCCGTTAAATGGGTCCAGGACCTGCCGGAAAAACACTTCGAATAATCAATAATTTAACACAATGGGAGTGGGGTCCCCAAGACTTCACTAATTTTCCGACTTTGCCACACAGCAGGCAGTCCGACAAATAATTATTTTTGACTCACAAATATCATCTAATACACAACACAATTCAATAGACACACAATTAAACCAAGAATTCCAAAATTAACGGGCCAGAGAAAATTCACCAAGTCCGATCGACGATCCGAACACACCATCGGACTCGAAATGACGCGCTGATGACGATCCCGCTTCCGATTTTTCGATCCAACCCCTGATCATCCGGAGAGATTTACAGATAATCTCGGCCGTCGATTTACAAACGAAGCCCGATCGCCACGAAAACGGTGCCATTGCGAAGCTTGAGCTGAGGAGAGTCGGGATACGCCCTCTGATCGTCCATCCTTCGCCAGAGCTAGCCAGAAAAACTGAAAAACGCGGCTGCCACCTACTTCGTCGGAACTCCCTCCTCCGCCCACCAAAACAGACGCCGCCACTGCCAAAAGGGAGCTCTCTCCGAGGGGAGCCGATCGCCACCGAGATCGGCCGATAGGGCCGCCGAAAACGGCCGGAATGACGCTAGGAAACCACTGCCTTCCTTGCGCTGGCCGCCACTACCACCACACCATAGTGCTAGCTGGTGCACCACCGGCCACCTGAGCACCGATTGATGCCGCCCGATCCTCCTTCTTCTTCGGCCATCTCCGCCTCCCCCGATTTCTTCTCTTCCTTTTCTTTCTTTACTTCCAATATCGACTTTTGGTCCCTGAAGTCTCCTTTCTTCCCTTTTAGTCCCTCAACTTTTTAAATTACTGCAATTTCATCCTGCAAAAATTCCAATTAACCCCCAAACTTCTCTTTAGCCTTTCAATTAAGCCCCCAACTATTTAATTTGGGCCAAAAATAGAATTATTAAAAATACACTTACATATATACCCTTGCTTTTAAATGTAAAATTACCAAAAAGCTTTTACCGACATATTTAATTACAAAATACCAAACATACAAATTTTCATTAAACCCCCATAATAATAAAATTATACTCTTAATCCTCATTCCAAAATAAATTTCCAATTTAGTCCTAACACAATTAATTTAAATAATCAATTTGCTAAATATTTTCCAACTTAAAATTTAATACCACTAGCTAAATAAAATACCAATTTCTCCAAAATTCTTTTATAAAAACACCCTTTACAAATTCTTCCATAATTTTTCAATATTTAAATTAATTTATATATATACTATATATATACATTTGGAAAAATTTTGAATAACTAAAATATAATTTATTTCTCAAATAATTTACTTAATTAATTTCTTAAAGATCCAACTAATTGGGTATAGAAAAATAACTCATTTAATTGTCTAACATTAAAATTCCACTTAATCATTCTAAATTAAACCAAATAAAAATAAAATAAAATTAATTTAAATAAAAACTCATTTATTAATTATTATTAATAAAATCATTATTAAAGGAAATTTCCAGATATTACATTAATTATCAATTAAGGCTTTCATTTTACTTATTTTGACCTGAAAAATACTTATAAGCCAAATAGATATAATCAATAAGCATAACATATATAAAAGTGCAAGAGAGGGACAAACAAATCTAAATGTCCTTATATATTTTTTAATTATACAATTAATATAATCTAATCTTTTATTAATTGAGTTACTAATTAGTTAAGTATTAATTAAAAATAGTAGTATTAGGACTAAAAAATTCTTAGCTAAAATCCTAACTATTATACTTCTATTAATAATTAATAAGAAATTAGAAATAATAAATATTACTTTGAGATAATTAATTATAAGAAATAGTAGTAATATAAAAAATAAAATTTATTATATATAAAAATAGAATACTAATTTAAAAAAGATAAGAATTTTATGAAAAAAAAAGAATGCGTATGTAGTCTTTGCTACCAACAGTTAGAAAAATTAAGCACGGTCCAATAACTAAAAAAAATTATTAATTAATATTACCTTATCGCACTCTTCAGTTGATCCTTAGAAATTTACAGGCTTTTGACTACCTCTCACAAGCTTCAATAAATATAAGTGAACCTCTCATAGACTTCCAATTGGACGGCTGCGTCATCCTTAATATCATACTTCAATAAGTGTCTAACGATCTCTCACAGACTTTTAACTAGATGGCTGTGACACCCCTTACAGACTTCCATAGGTGTTTGACGACCTCTCACTGAATCTTAACTATGTGGCTGTGACACCTAACTCAATCACAAGCTTTTCATCTAGGTGCTTGAAACCTTTACATGATTTTTATTTAGAACAACAAAGATAAAATAAAAATTCTTATATAGATCAATAATGAATATAAAAGGATTTTGAATAGAGATAATTAAATATTATCTTAAGAAGGTTAAAATAAAAATCAAATTTTGAAACAAAAACTCTCTTGAGAAAGACTCTAAGAAAATTCAAAAAAGTAAAAGATGAGGAACAAATACTTGATGAATAACCTCTTTGAATTTCTTGGAAGATCTAAAGTTGTAAGCTTTTCTTTCCATAAAATCTGATTTAGGAGAAACTCTTTTAAAAAATCAAGAGAGTAAAATGATATATGAAATTTGATAAAAGAACTCTTTAAATTTCATGATAGATTTAGAGTTAGAGTATCACTCTCCTTAATTGTAGATATGATGAAGAAAAAGTATTTAAAAGATAGAAAAACTAGTTTGTGCTAGCTTCTAAAAAGGTATCTGCCAAACTGTTACTGCCGACAAAAAACTGTATATGTGTCTGCTAGTCTACAGAAAGTTGTAGCCATGTTTGCCAGACTATCACTGTCTGTAGAAAACTTTAGTTGTGTCTACAGAAGACTGTCTTGAGATGACTGTGTAGAGTTACTTTTTCATCTTCAAAAAATTAGTTATTATATCTATGTGAAAATATGTAAGTGTGTGAGAAAAGGGTATGACATGGCATAAAACATTAGATACCTAACAAGTATCAAGTATAAGTCTAATGAAAGACAGATCTCTCAAAAGACGAGAACTTTTTTTAAAAAATTTGTGCATAAAATCTACTTTTGAGAAATACAAAATATAATATTTTACATTGTGTACTAAAGTTAAAAAAATTAGAGATACTGCAGTATGCATGAAGATGATTTTAAAGTCCAGAGATATTGTGGTATGCAATAAATCAAGATTGCATATGAAATATTAATGGATATATTTTTTAAGGATTTTGCATATGAGAAATTAATCTGATGTATATGACAAGATGACTAATTGACCCACTCTTTAAACTATTCTAAGACAGCTAACTTTTAATCTTCTGATTATGTTGAGCTTCAGGAAGGTAGGCTTTTGATGTTTTCTTTATATTCCTCAGCAGCCTTCCACACGCTTAGTCATCTGATCAGTTTATTGAGTCATCTAATTCTTTCAGGTATGATAGACTTTTGATGATTGCATATATATGTTACAACTATCTTATGAGCTTTTCTCCTTTAATCGGGTTATTTTATCCTGCAATAAATCTCCAACATACACATATACAAATATCCACAAACACATTATTTTGTTATCATCAAAACTTGGATTATTAGCTTCTTAGAGCTAACAAAGACATTCAAAGTCAATAGGCAATACCTTGAGTTCTTTCACACAGGAGAGTATAGCCTAAAGAGTATCTCTTGTACACTAAACAATCCTGATTGAGATCATAGTGGTTCGGCCAAGCTAATGGATCTTAAATTAGCATTAATTGGAAGGGAACCCAATGTTTATTACTTATCTTTTATTTTTTTTCTTTATTTTCCCTTATCTACATTAATTTTCAATGTTTTTAACTTAGGATTATCATGCATGAAAAGGAGTGTTGAAAAAGAAAATGAATGTGGATTAGAAGGCAAACACGGCCATGTCATTAGTTCTGCTCATATTTGCACACTTGCTCTTGTCTGAATTTTGGAGCATATGCCCATGCATAATTTCGTGCCCTTTAAATTCAAAAATCTAGAACCACACATGGCTTGCACATGGTCATGTTCCCTCAAATTGCTTTTTAGCTCAAATCTAGAACTGCTAACGACTTAAGACATAGGTGGAGCATGATCGTGTTTTACTTCGTCACTTGATCCCTATTTTGTTAGTACTACACATAGTGGGACATATGGTATGGCACATGATTGTGAGCCTCAACTCTCTCAATTTCTAGAAGTGCCCACGATTTCGCACACAGGTTATGCATGACCGTGTAGTAGCCAATGCTTGATGACTGATTAATTTAGGATATTTGATAATCTACGTCTGTTTTATTTTTATGTTTATTCTTTTAATTATTTTAACAATAAAGCTGATGCACATTATATTTGAATGTAACCGAATCAGGGCACTACTTCCATTCACCTTTCTCTTAGGTCATTTTTTTTATTTGCTTTATGTTTCTTTTTATTTTATTTCTCTTTTATATTTTTTTTATTTCAGTCATTAAGGATAATGTCTAGGATAGTGTGGGGGAGGATTATATATTTTTCATATGGCATGTCCCATGCATTTAGGGATTAGGTGGGGGGTAGTTTGTTTTCCATATTGTTTAACTCATTTTTCCACATTTGTTGTAAGTCTTGTCCTTAGAACATTTGTTTTAAGTTTTTTCTTTTTTGCAAAATTGAAGATTGATTGAGATTAGCGGGCAATAATGTGTAATTGTGCATTTTTTATTCAATTATTGAACTACTGAATAGTTTATTAATTCAGATAGTTGCACATGGTCTTTATGTATGAATAATTTAGTTCTTATGACCTAAGCATAAACTTGGAGATTGAATTTAAGCTTAATTCTGAGAGAGAATGCATCTTATTTTTAATTCTCTTAAAAAATGTCTCTTCTTTTCTTAATAAGATGAATACTTCAATTAAACTAATTGCGTTATAAATCTACTCCAATGCTCTAATTAAAGTAAGAGTATTCAAAGGATCCACTCGGCGGTATCCATGCTTAGTAGTGTGAGAACGACATGGGATTATTAAAAGTAGAAAAATATGATTTGAGAGATAAAAAGGATGAGATGGAGCATAAAACACACTCATCAAAGCAATAAAAGAAAAAATGTTGTGAAATAGAGCATAAAAGGCATTCATAACCAACTTTGAATGCTCTTCTTCTAGAGTTTTGTTCATTGGATTTAAAAGAGTTAAATAATTGGCTTATGACTAGTAAATTATTCATATATGATGTATTTTTATTTCATTATCTTCTTTAGTAAATATTTTTCAATCTCGGTGTTGTCAACTTGTTTTACTCAGACATTGTAACTTTTTAGCTGTAGTTGAGCTAGTGTTTAAAATTTAGAATTTAATTTTTGATTTAGGACAAGCAAAGCTCTAGTGTGGAAAATTTATTGTATATGATTTACACATGTATTTTAACTGAATTTTTAATAAATTTTGAATACATAATTAGTATTAATTAAAAATAATTTAAGTTTAATTAGGCATTTGTTTAAGTTGGACCTTCAGTCTGGCTTCCTATTTGTTTTTTGTTTATTTAGGAGTTTTTATTTGATATCAATAAGTTTTTTTTCGTTCTTTTAGGAAAGACTAAGAAGAATTTCTAAATGATCAAGAAAAGTCATGTTATAACCGTACATGGGCTTGCTTGAGCCCATGTTGTACACTAGAAGAAGAATCATGAAAGCTCAACATGCCATGCTAAAAAATTTGTGTCTACTTCGAGGCCCTAAAGAGTATATAATGCACAAATATCACAAGGGCATGCTTGAAACATTGACCGCTTTTGTCCAAGTTGAAGAAATTATGAAAGCTCGATATGAGATTACACATGGTCGTGTGTAAATCCCTATCGTAAAATGAAGGATGTGACATGGCCGTGCTAAAAGCCATGTCAAGTAGGAGAAAGTTTCCTTTTAAGAGGAAACTCAGAAATTCAAGTGAAATTAGGTTTCCATTGAGCTGAGATATGCAAAAGGGGATAAAAAGATGCTTTTCTTCATTCTGATCTTTGAGAGAAACACTTTTGAAGACATATTCATTGAGATCGAAGAGGATTTTATGCAAGATTTAAGAGTTTGAATTTATTATTTCTTCTTTTTCATCTTTGATTACTTTAATTTTATTTTTGTGAATTACCGTAATTATGTGCGGCTAAACTCTTCTTAGGGTTTAGACTTGCAGCCTATTACTTGTTTGGATCCTTATTCCTTTCGATGAACTAATTTTCAGTTAATTTTACAAGTTGCTTTTAATTGTTCTTGTATTTGATTTTAGGCCTGTTTAAATACATGTTTTTGGTAAATAAGAAATAACGAAAGTTACATGATTTATCAGCTCATAGACTTAAAAGACTAGGAACCTCGATCAAGAAAGTAGACGAATCCTTCAATGAGTAATAAATTACTAAGAAACTTAATGAATCCTAGTTAATTGGCATAATTATGAAAATATGTTGTAATTAACTTTGGTGTTCTTAGATGAACTCGAAAGAGGATCTAGGTAATTTAAGTGATTTAATCTTGAGTGAGTTAATGAATTGAATTGTGAAAAGATTTTATAATCCGAGTACTAGCTAGTGAAGTAAATCTAGGTTCTAGTTCTTAATTATTGAATTTTTAAAATGATACTCACTCTTTTTTACTTGTTATGAACCATGCACTTGTAGAATTTGCCTAACAAAGTTTTTTGCATCATTACCGAGGAGATTGGTAGTACCAATATTAGCGCACTTTTCATTTATGTTAGACTAATATTTTTATTTTTATTTTATTTTATTCTTTTCACTTTTTTCTTTTCAAGTACTTGACTCTTGTTTATACAAACAAGATCAAGACATCTTGTACTAGAAAAAATAAATTTAGAAATTGAAAAAGATTGCAAAAACAATCGAAAGGAGAAAAGAGAAAGAGTTAGAAGAATAGTTGAACTAGTAGCACTAGCAAGAGCTTTAGAAGAATATGAGGTTCTAAGTCTCACAAGAAGCCAAAATTGCATTATGAAGCCAACTATCAAAGTTAACACCTTTGAAATCAAACCTGCATACATCCAAATAGTTTCACAATATCAGTTTGGCGGATTATCATCAAAAGATCCTAATGCTCATATAGCCTCTTTTCTTGACATTTATGACACTTTTAAGATTAATAGAGTAAGCACAACTATTCGCATCAGGCTATTTCCATTCTCATTGAGAGACAACGCAAAATTGTGGTTAGGATCACTTGCACCAAATTCCATCATTTCATGAAATATACTTTCCAAGGCCTTTCTTACTACTATTCGCCTCGAAAGACTGCTAAATATCACAAAGACCTCGTTGGGTTTTAGCAATAGCCTGGAGAATCTCCATATGACGCTTGGGAGAGATTTAAAGACTTCCAAAGACATTACCCACACTATGACATTCCAGATTGGCTTCTCATACAAACTTTCTACCAAGGATTCTTTAAATTCTTGTAAATTATCATTGAAGCTACTGCACAAGACTCTTTTATGAGCAAAATATTGGAAGATGTATATGCGCTCTTAGAGAAGATGGCACCTAATAATTATCAATGGCAATATGAGGAGCAAAATCAGCCTAGGAAAGTAGTAGGAATGTACGAGGTTAATAATTTAAGCATGGTAAATACCAAATTGGATTTCATTATAAAGAAATTAGAAAGGCTAAATTCCACAAGTTATTCATCACATGTGCTATCTTGTGAAGTTTGTGGAGGACATTCTACTATGGAGTGTCAACAAGGTGACTCTTATTCCTAAGGCTACTCAATTGAACAACTTAATCACTTGAATAATTTTAATGGCAGGCCTAAATGGAATCCATACACCAACATATACAACCTTGTATAGAAGAACCACCCGAACTTCTCGTGGTCAAATTAAGGAGGGAGCTCAAATCCCAATGCAAATCAAGGGTATAAAAGTACTATACCCACCAGAGTTTCAATAAAAGAATTCTTGTCATCAACCCTAACCTAAGACAAACCTAGAGATAATGATGGAGAACTTCATCCAGCCACAAAATATGGGAATACAAATAGTTCAAGCAAGTCTAAAGCAACATGAAGAAAGGTTGGAATAATTTAATATGCACAATAAGATGTTAGAACACCAAATAGCATCATAAGGAAGTTCTTCAAATTTTTGCCAGTTTGGCCCTTGCCTAGCCAACTTGAAAACCTTATAAAGCAAGCGAAGGATATAACATTAAGAAGTGGAAAGCAATAATTTAAGGTGGAAATGATCAAGGATGATAAAGAGGCTATTAAGGACACATAAGAAGAGCAATAGCTGAGTGAGAAGGTTAAGAAAAAGAATAAAGATAAGAAGGAAGTGCCTATAAAGACTCCACCATTACCCTTCCCTCAAAGTCACAATAATCAAAGCTAGACAAGCAATTTGGAAAGTTTATAAAAATATTCTAGCAACTCAAGCTCAGCATGCTAATTTTAAATGTGATCAATATGATGCCCACTTACTCAAAGTTCCTCAAAGATATCATTTCATAAAAGCAAACATGGGAGGACTTTGAAACCATTTCAATTAATGGGGAGTGCAGCGCAACGACTCAAAATAAACTTCCATAAAACCTTAAGGACCTAGGGAGTATCATTACTACTTATACCATTAGGAACGAGTTTATAGGTAGGTCTTTATGTGATTTAGGTGCAAGTGTGAGAACAATGTCTCTTTCTCTTTGCATGAGCATAAGCATAAGCATTAGAGAACCTCAACCAACGACAATGTCATTACAATTAGCAGATATATCTATCATTTATCCGAAAGAAATTGTAATACCATAATAATAATAATAATAATAATAAATAAATAAAAAGGGAAATTTTTTTTTCTTCCTTCTTCCCTCTCATTTCTTCTTCTTTTTCTCCTTCCTTTCTCACCCTCCCCCCCTCGTCACCTCCCTTCTTTTTTTGCGCCTGCCGCCGGCACTCCCTCTCCTCCTTCCTCGTCTGCGCTGTCTTCTCCTTCCTCCCCTCTCGCTATCGACGTCAAGCATGGAAAAGGAGTTGTCATCGCCGAAACAACCTCATGTCGCCGTCCTTTCTCTCGCCCGACGCTGGAAACGAGCTCCTCGTCGTCAAAAACCCCCAAGTCGAGCTTTCCAGTCGCGTCATCCCCATTGGCAGTAGTGTGTAGCCTCGCTGGAGTCAAGACTTTTCGGCCTCGATACAGTGGCTTCCGATGAGTTTTTGACAAAAGAATTTACTTTTTTGGACTCCCCCAATTCAAGTTCTGCATAGGCGCTTCCGGGTACAAAGTCCGACACTATTAGCAGTATCGGCTTTCAGAATCTGGTGTTTTCTGAATGCGTAGAATTTTAAATTTTCGGCTCAGTATAATTTTGTTTGGACTTTAAAAATTATTTTATAATTTTAGAAAATATTATTCCTATTAATTATCAAGTATAAATAATTTAATTTAATTAGATTTAATTAATTATGACTTAATTATAAATTAATTAGTATGATTAATTATTGTTCTGGTTTGTGGTAGATATGGTTGTGTTTGATTAGTTTAAATACCAGAAATATTTTTGTGGATTGGTTGTGAAATAAATATTAATGACGGATTGTCTGTAATTAATTGTGATCTGTAGTGTGTTACAGAATTGAGAAAAATAATGATAGTTTTAGTGGCCCGACTTCCATTAAATAATTGTAGAATATTTGAAATATTTCTTGCAGGTTCTGGACTTGTTATACGGGTGGTAAATGTCCATATTTTAAAAGAAGTTTTGCCGAAGTTTCGGTAGAATTTCCGAGTCTAAATTTCTTAGGCAGTCTAATATAGTAATCTAGGCCTAAGAAAAAATTAAGAATATCTTATTAATTAAGTTATTTTCATGAATAGATAATTCATCCATCCAGCCAACTCCACACGATGCGTAGGAGCAGACGGCAAAACGCGACAGAATTGTGAGTTAAAGTCATATAATCTACTGTACTTTTGTCATGTCTAAATTAAATGAGATAACAATGGATTAACAATTATTATGATTATTATTAGCATTATTACTAGTAGTTTTATTTGATTAATAATTATTACAAATATTATTGTATCATTATTAGAAATTTCATTTTCGTTATTATGATATCATTATTATTATTACTATTATTTTTGCTATCATATTTATTATTATTATTATTATTATTATTATTATTATTATTATTATTATTATTACACATAATTTACATGTTTGTTACACTCGAGGCTATTCAACTTTAATTCTTAATATGTTATTGAATAATTTATGTTTGCTTATGATTTATACTATTATAACTATTGTTGATGCTATGATTGTAACATCGGAATGAGGTGGCAGTAGAACATGCCATCTGATGGGTTGTATCAGAATCGTGTGCGCACTAGTATTAATCAGAGACATGTAGTAAAAAGTTATTTTTGGAATTTATTCTAATCGAATACAACTCTCTGAGCTGTGAAAATTTGACTGCCGGGGGAAGGTCCCTGGTCGAGCGTTGCTCTCTTGGCGCTGGCTTATTCGGGAATCAAGTGACCAGGCTGGATTTAAGAACCCTAGTTGAGCTTCGATCTCTGGGCCCCAGACCTATTGGAATAAAAGAGCCAAAAGATTGCTCGTATTTAGGTTAGGATTCTGCTAAGGCACTCGTCCCATAAGTGTTTAAATTATATTTTTCTAAATTATGACATTACACATATTTTAATATAATATGATATGTTATTCTAATTAAATAAATATTTTATGGAGAATACTGTATTTGTTATAAAATTATATGATTTTAACTCACTTTCGAGGCTGACAGTCTCAATTTTAAATTTTTCAAATGACAGCTAGATTCTCCGTCGTCTTCCTTTTGACATCCTGATTTCCTTCTCTTTCGGACTTATTGTAATTAATTTCTAATTTTACATTTTGAATTACTTAAAATTTTAAACTCTCCACAGTAATGTACGTGGCATATTATGTTTGAATTTGATTTGTAATAAGCTATGGAATGTTTGCTAGCATCCAGCTGGAGATGTGTGAATGAAATGCTGGGTTGTTTTAATAGTATATATATGTATGTATATTTGAATTGCTGATTAATTAAGCTTACTACGGGTTTTGGTGGCTTTAAGCCTACCTATTCCCTTGCCATTCTTCTTACTCGGCTGGGACTCTTCATTCACTCCACTTTATTGAGTTGGAATATCACTTAGCAACTCATTGATGCTTCTTGTATTTTGATGAGGTCTTTGTGTTCCTGCAACAGTTTGGGACAAACTTGTCCAATGAAGATTAAAATCATCTAGATCTACTAGATGACCAGGTATGTCAAACTCAGTTTGGATTGACAGTGAAGGAGTTACATTTTGCACCTACATAAGTTAAAGTAAATATACATTAGGTTATTACAAATATATTTAGTTAAGTAAATGAACTTATTACCTGTGCAGTTCCAATTGGATCATTTTCTAAGTACTGGGCATTGGGGAGTTGGTCAATAGGGTCAATAGGGTCATTGGAGAGTTGGTCAGTAGGGTCTATCTGGTTTGCTCTTCTTTGTACCTACTAAAACACAAAAATAATAATTTCATTATATTTTAAAGAAACCTAATATACAAAAGCTTGAATTGAAATTACTCTTACTTGTAATTTTTTCATCTTAGGTTGTTTTGATGTAGATTTGGCATGACCATATGATCTCTTATTGTGACCTTTAGCTCCACAAATGGTGCAAGTCATCACTGCCTCATGCTCCAGTTCAACCAAAACAGAGAGGCAGATCTGTTAAAAAGAGGAGATTAGAAGAAGATGAGATGACTGTTGTACTACAGAAGGGCAAAGTAACCAAAAAAGGCTCAGTGATGACTTGCACCATTTGTGGAGCTAAAGGCCACAATAAGAGATACCATGGTCATGCCAAATCTACATCAAAACAACCTAAGATGAAAAAATTACAAGTAAGAGTAATTTCAATTCAAGCTTTTGTATATTAGGTTTCTTTAAAATATAATGAAATTATTATTTTTATGTTTTAGTAGGTACAAAGAAGAGCAAACCAGATAGACCCTACTGGCCAACTCTCCAATGACCCTATTGACCAACTCCCCAATGCCCAGTACTTAGAAAATGATCCAATTGGAACTGCACAGGTAATAAGTTCATTTACTTAACTAAATATATTTGTAATAACCTAATGTATATTTACTTTAACTTATGCAGGTGCAAAATGTAACTCCTTCAGTGTCAATCCAAACTGAGTTTGACATACCTGGTCATCTAGTAGATCTAGATGATTTTAATCTTCATTGGACAAGTTTGTCCCAAACTGTTGCAGGAACACAAAGACCTCATCAAAATACAAGAAGCATCAATGAGTTGCTAAGTGATATTCCAACTCAATCAAGTGGAGTGAATGAGGAGTCCCAGCCGAGTAAGAAGAATGGCAAGGGCAAGACAGTGAAGAACAAGGGCAACAAGCCATTTCTGGCTCCTAGATCTGCATCTCTTTCAACAGCATCAAAGAAAGCTTCTGGATCTAATCCTACTCCAAATGAAAGTTTGGGAAAGGGGAAAGATAAGGTGCAAGCAACAACTAAGAAGGCTAAGAGGAAAGAAAATGTTGAGACTGCAACCTCAAAGAAGAAGAAGCCTTGGATGCCTGCTGGTCTTGGAGACAACAGCAAGCCTTAGCTAGACATTATGATTGTTTAATACATTAGGAACTTGTTTATATGTAGGAACTTTTGTTTTTTACTTTTAGGACAGATGGTGCTTTTGTGGTCCATAAGACAGATTTCACATGCTTGTTTATTGTGCTCAGTGTCAACACTGTTTTTTGATCAGGACCATAAAATCATTTAATTATTTTGTCATGTTCTTGTGTTCCACACTTAATACAAGTTGCTATTTTGTAATTACTTAAAGTGCACTACTTAATACTTTTGCTTAGAATTGTCCTTAGTGTCAACAATGATGTCTTCTACTAGTCCTTTTAACACTAGCCCTCCTTAGAGTTGTCCACCATACAGGTTACATGGTTTTCTTAACCATAATTTACCACTGGCTGAATTTATGATTATTCTCTTCTTGAACTTCGATTATGACAATTAGTTGGTTTCAAGTGGTAGTTAGTGTTGCCCATGGTCGAAACGAGCTAAGTATGGGCATGAGAAAGCTGAACATGGCCGTGTTGGTTTCAACACTGACCGTGTTCCCAACACGGCCGTGTTGGATGCATCAAACATCAAAGAAAAAGAAGCTTTTAGGGAGCACGACCACAGAGAGTAACACGGACATAAAAACCAACCCGTGTTGGGAACACAGGAATCAACACGGCCGTGTTGGCGTCGACAGAGGGAAGTGGCAAGCGAGGAAAAATAGAGGGAAGCGGGGAAGAAGAGGGGAGAGGGAAATAGAATTAGGGATTTTGAAAAATTAGGGATTAATTAGGGAAAATTGGGATAAATTAATGGGATTTAGGGATTTTGCCCGCTCAACGTCATTAATTGACGTGGCACACGTTGAGCGGGCAAAACACCCGAAAAATTCCTACTCAGCATGCCACGTCAGCATCGGTCGTCGGAATTTGACTATTAGTACTAAATTGATATATTTTTACGTATGTTTGTTATCAAATAGATTCAAATTAAGTCTTGGTACCAAATTGATATATAATGTCTAGTATTGATACCACCTGAGATAATTACCGATAAATACCGAAACTAACTGAACCCATAGAAGATGGCGGGCTTCGTTGATGGCGGGCTTCGTTGCACACGTCTTATTGTCTAAGGCATCATATCACCAAACCGTTTCTTTTAAGTGTAAAAAAGAGACAAAAAAATTAAATTTAAGAAAAAAGAGTAAAAAAAGGTACATCGTCTAAATTCTAAAACTAGAGACATACATTTAAGAAAAAGAAAAAAACTATAGGAGGAAATCATAGGAAAAAATCCCTTATGCCTCCCTTCTTTCATTTTAAGTTTGAAAGAAAAATAGAAACATAAAGCTCATGGGTTAGAATCGTAAAAGAGCACAAAACTCTTTCTTTTAGGTGAAAAATGAAATCTGCATATGAAGCAGGCAGATCGGTGCACTTGTGTATTAGATTTGTCATTCCCTATAAAGTAACCGCTAATAACTCTAAAGAATATCGGGAAAGAATCCATGGCAGTGGTGTATCATGAACATAAGAGGTCTAAAAGAGATTAAAAGGAATGTGAAAGAAGAAGTATGTGTGAGGGCAGCATTTTTTGAGAGGAAAATTGGTATATAAGGAGAAGCTTCTAGGTTTTAAAAGGGGTAGGGGATTGGAAAGGTCTATGGGTAAATGTGTGTAGTTTTTTTTTTTGGAATAAGTGAAACGATGGGGTTAAGCGGTATCGTTTTGCTTAAGGGAGGAGGCGTCGTTTTGACGGCATGTGACAAAGAAGAAAGAGGTTAAGCGGTATCGTTTTGCTTAAGGGAGGAGGTGTCGTTGTTTTGTCCATTTAGGGAGCTACTTTGTGTTTAAAACGACGCCACTACATTTAGTAGTAGAACAATGTCGTTTTGCTTGATGGGGGTTTAGCGAGGAGATGGAGAACGTGCAGGATGAGTGGAAAGCAAAGTGAAAAGGCGAGATTACCCTCTAAATCGATAATTAGCTATTATGTGGGGGTATTATTCACGCTTTTTCTCCTTTTTATGTAAAGTTATTTTGATATTTATTCCTATATTAACATAAAAAAAATTTTAATATGTAAATTTATTTTTGACACATGAAATTTAAGATAAAATCTAATTCTATGGTTCTTTGTATTAATTTATTAATTAAGACATTACTTTTCTAATTAAGTAATGACTAATTTTATAAAATAACATTTTAATTATATTTAAAATATGACATTAACTGATAAATTAATTTTTAATTAGATAACGATTTTTAATTCTTTAAAGTAGCCTACTAATTGTATATACAATTTAACACATCAGGCCTTAATTCTCTTTTGAAATGTTTTACTTATTTTTGACATAAATTTTTCATATTATTTTTCTAATTGAAAAAATCTTTAATCTTAGAAAGTATTTTAATTATATTCTTAATGTTATATTAATTAATAAGTTAATATCTTAACAAAGCAATAATTACGATCTTAGAAAATAATACATCAATTATATATATAAAATTAACAAATAAATTTATGATATTTTATTTATTTTATTAATTAAATATTAAATGTTAAGGAAAACGTTTAACATAATTTAAGTTATTATTATTTTTCTAAAATGTTGATAAAATAATTATTGAATATTAAAAGTTTTGTTAAATTTTTTTATTAACTCATTTTACTTTATTATTTGAAAAAATTCTATGATTGTTTTGTTATAAAAAATAACCACATTTTATTTTAAAAAGTTAATAAATTATGCTAAATAATTAATCTTACATAATTAAAAAAATTAATTTTGATAACCTATCATTACAAGTTACCAACTTTAATAGAAAATTACTAAAATAACATAAAATAGTATTATACACTATAAAAATTTATAAACATTTTATTTTGGACTACGGAAAATTATAAAATATTATTATTATTATAAATAGTAATATATTTCGCGTTTATAAAAAATTTAATATTTTCATAAATTTGTAATTCTTTCATAAATTATTAAATTTCACAAAATTAATTATATTTAATATCATCATTTTTTAGTAAGATTTACAAAAAAATCATTATAATTTACAAAAAAAAAACACTATCATTTTTCATAAGTTAATAATAAATTTCGCGATTATAAATTTTTTTATTAATTTCATAAATTTACCAATTTTTTATAAATAATTAAATTTTCAAAAGTAATCATATCATATATTTTTTCTGAAAAATAATAAAACTTACAAAAAATTATTTTAATTTGAGAATAAAATATAAAAATAATTGTTAGTTTTCATAATTTAACAATACATTTCAAATTTATAAAAAGAATTAGTCTCTTTAATAAATTTACCAAAATTTCATAATACATTAAATTTTATAAAAATACTCATATTTTATAATATCATATATTTTTCGTAAGTTCTAAGACTTATAATAATATGTTTTAATTTATGAAAATATATAAAAGGAATTTATCATTTTTTATAAATTAATACTATATTTCGCATTTATAAATTTTTTTATATTTTTTCTAAATTTATCAATTTTTTAATAAATAATTAAATTTTATAAAAATAATATCATACATATACATTTTATTGTAGATAGTAAAACTAAACAAGTAACCGGTCACTTTAGATTTAAAACTGAATAGATAAAATTTGATAAATTTATAAATCAATAGTTTTTAAACCAAAATAGAATTATTTTATTTTAAATAATATAGAAGTCACCTATAATAATAATAATAATAATAATAATAAAATAATAATAATAATTAATCGTGCAACATCTCACTAATAAAAATAATAATAACTAGCATATGATCGTGTTACAATAATTTGAACAACCAGAAATTATTGCAAAACATTAAAGACTTAAAATTATGGTCGACTTGACCTACTAATTAGCAAGTGAAAACAAAATCAAATGAACCATCATGCAACCCACCAAGAGCAAGTGGAAGATAGGACAAAATTTTCAGGAAGAACTACAAGAACGAGGGGAAAATAAAGCAAAAATAAAAAATAAAAAATAAAACATCAATTATCATATGCCACTATGATCAATCTCTGGGCAGCAGCTCTTTCCAAAAGCCAAAACCAGAAGATACAGTGATGAAATCAAACTCCCCAGCATCAGGTGAATCTGAAATCTGTTTAAGAATATATGTATGAATAGCAGGATGACAGCTGTTTTTAAAACTTGAAGGAAAGCTCCAGCTTCCTTAGCCTAGAGTATTCAGCACCTCCAAAATGGTTCATGCCTTACAAATGTGTTATAACTGCCAGATACAGGCTCCTGAACAACCTGTCAACAAGATTTATAAGTATAATGTTAGAGAAGCATCCCTACTTGATGTTTCTCCGGTAAAATTCATGTCTCCGGATATCTTTGATATCATCAATATGAAGAACACCGATGAAATGCCCTAAATCCAAGTATTATCGAGTATTCATATCTTGATGGAATTACCCTTTTTAACTGAAGACAAATTTGGATTAAATATTATAGCATGGGGATAAAAAATGCAAGTTTCATTGGCAAGCTAATTGTCTTTTCCGAACCCAAAAGTATTAGCATCTGAAAAACCAGAGCAGGGTATGTATCAAGTATGTCTTTCTAGGAACTTCTCTATCACCACTGAGAATGCAGCAAATCCAGCACAACCAGCACATGCTGCTTTTGGACCACCTGGGAAAACAGGAGAAACCTAAGATAATGTGGAGCACAAAAAGATGATAAAAATAAAAATAAGCGCATACTAATAAACTTGTTAATTGGAGGGCTACATTTCTTTTTCATAATGAATGCTAGACAAAATAAACACAACATAGCAGCTGAAGAGATATGAGATCGCATTATAGAAAAGTATTAAACAGGCATTTAAAACTTAAAACCAAGCATGCATAACCCATTCCACAGTTCAACACTCGGCAGTTTCTACAGTCGAGCCACAATTCATCTTCCACAATATTATAATTTCGTATGCTTGAAAGTGAAATAATAAATATAAACAAAAAATTACTCTCAGCTCAATCGTGATTGATGTGAAACTGATAACAAGATGCAAGTAGTGCCTGATGACAACTATGATAATGAATTTACTTCAGTATAACCAAAAATTTACTTTCACGAGCGAATTTAAAACCTGGAATAAGACAAATAATCTCTACATCCTACGTATGTTTAACGAGCACATTTCAACCACTCGGACAGTCTAACGATGACAAAATGGATAAAGCAAAGATGGTCTTAAGTATGGTGATAGTGCAAAAAGAAAAATTCAAATGCAATCAAAAGAGTTTTTTGTATGTTGAATTGCTAGTTAACGAAAGAAAAGTTCCCATTTCTCCAGTGCAGTTTAATCAACCTTCAACCTAGCTCCATTTGAAGAGCAAATTTCAAGTAATTGGACAAATTAAAAATATCAAATATGGATAAAGCTTCCGTTCTCGGTATGCATTTGACATCTTTGAAAATACATACTTGAGAAAAAAAAAACAAGCAAATTATTCAAGAGATACTCCAACCTTAAAACTGCATCCCTGGTTTGGCATTTATTATAAGAGAACTGCAATTTGATTTAACTTTGTCAATTGTCATTCAATAAGACCACCAAGATTATATAACACAAAGATTGAGATCAATTCCATAATTTATCAAATACGATGCAAAATATGGCCAAACAAGGATTATAAGAAAGAATAGGCATAAAGCTCAATGTCCATGCAAAACATCAGTTTGCTCCCACTTCTTCCTGAGCCACAAAAATGAAGTGCAAATATCAGCCATCTTCAGCAGGTAAGAGAAACGAAGGCCTGGAAACTATTGACTAACCAAGAAAAATGAACCTTTTCAATTGTCTCCTCCATTCACCAATCAGTGTAAAATCAAATGAAGAAAAAACACAGTTGCAAAAATGCTAAAACCATATTATAACAAGAGCATACACCATTTGTCTCTTAAAGCCTCTTTAATAGTTAACCCCTTTTTTTCCTCTCTTCTTGATAGGTTATTGTAACAGTGAGGCATGATTTTGTTTATTATTACTTAATCTATTCACAACATATTGACAATTTAACTCGCAAAAATAGGATGTGAGAGGCATCCAGAAAATGAAATAGGGAGAGGAGTGAAGGTCCAGAAGGTAGCAGAGGAAGAAAAGTAATCATATTCATGGGCGATCGCGTTTTGGATTGGATGAGCAAAAGAGCACACTAAATGAATAAAGCAATAAGAAAGCAACAAGAAAGATATGAGGATGTGATACATGCACGGTAAGATCCAATATGCTGAACAACTGAGCAGAAAAGTGAGACTCTTCCTCACTTGACTTCCACCTGCCCGGCTGAGTCACTGAAAAACGATATAATGAAAATTGGAGCAAGAACGAGAGAGAATATGCAGTGAATAAGAATAAAAAATATGGAGTAACAAAGTAATAGAGGAGGAGGAGGATGGAAAGAGAGAGAGAGAATAAACCTGGTTGTACGCTACAAAAAGCAGTCAAAATAATGTGTCTACCTTGTCTGTAGACTAGTTGTTTCTGATTTAAAGCAACATGAGCTTCTTTCTTTCTGTTATTAATTTAATTGATTTGCCATTAAGGAGATCATGGTAAGATCACTTGCATTGTCAGATTGGTAAACGTAAATGGGGTAAAATCAGCTACATTATAAAGGTGTGAATAGGCGCATGCCTTGCGTGTGCCTTGACAATAAGGCATGCGCCTTTCAGTGATCGAGGCACCAGCAGCTTGCATCCCACACGCACCTTTAATAACTATGGTACTGCCCTAAAATTGCAAATATCTTGCAGTACCATAGGGCTCCATAAAAATAGTCAGAATCTCAGATGCATAGTTATTAAAGGCGCAAGGTGCACAAAGGCACAAAGGGGTCCTGGAGCTTAGGCGCAAAGCACAGGTGCGCGCCTGACACACACAAGGGCAAAAAAAATATATAAATAAATAAATAAAGTATTAGTACCCAAAACACATAGTGATCACAAAAAATACAAGTAGAACTTAAAAGTAAAAGTTACTAGATAAAAAACACATAAGCTTCCTAATCCTGATAATATTAAAAAGTTCTTAAAACACTTATAAAGCGCAATTTTTTCTTCCATATCATCATCAAATTCAAATTAATCACTTCCAATTTCCTCGTCTTCTTCATATTCCCCATACCTTGGATTTTAGAAGAGATCGGTTATTTGTCTTCAGCAATTAGAGATAGGTTTCTTTGTCTTTACTTTTGAAGAGTTGGAAATTGGAAGAAACCGACTTGTCTTGTGCAGTTGTTAGAAGTAGAATTCTTTATTTTGAATGGCTACCCTAAGTCTGTTGTTTATCTTTTCTTTTTTTCCTTTTCTTTTGATCTTTTTCCTCTAATTGAAAGAATTTAGTGTGGTAAGACCTATTATAAGCTCTAAAACTTAAATAAAAGGCCTACTTTATTTTTAAAAAGAAATTAAAAAAATAAGATGTATATTAAAAATGTTAAAAAGTCGCGTCTTGATGCGCCTTGCCTGCAAGTCAAGGGGCGTGCCTTTGTGATATTGTCCGCCTTTGGCTGACTAAGGTGCAAGGGCATGAGCCTGGTGAGCCTTGCGCCTCAAATGCGCCTTTAATAACTATGCTCATATGTAAAATATACTCTTATAAAAAATTTATCTGACATCTAAGTCGAATATTTTGAAGAATTGACAATGCAGATATAGCAACTCAGCAACCAGCATGCTAAACAACAAAGAGTTCACTGCATTATAAATTTGCATGAGGCTCCTAGTCCAACTACAGTTGTTGAAGGCATAAATTGTAGCTCTCAACTTCCAATTTCAATTTCTCAAAAAGTATGTCATTAAGATGAGCATTTATCTTAATATATACTAAAAATAAAATGATAGGCAAATTGTAGTCATTCAAGATGATTTAATAAACCCATGAGTATGTATCCTTAAATGTGGTAACAAATATCAAATACAACTACTAGTCCATCATGAAAAATTACATGCTATGATCAGATAAAGCAAATGAGCAAAAGGAATATCAAGAAATTAAAAGGATAATTTGGTTATCCACAATCCATAATATCTTCATAAAGCTAAAAGATTGATTACCTCCTTAACAGCCCATAACCCTCTACTCCCCATATATGCATATTATTGGTAAAAGTATGGGAGCTTAGCTTAATTATGAGTTGCTAGATATGAGCTTTAAAGAAACAAATGCTAAATGCTGTAAGACAACTTCATATCTGGATATTATAGTACATAGAAAATTGAATTGAAACAAAGAAAAATAGTTACCTTTTGCAGACATTGAACCTCCAGTTACACACCCAGCAACAACAGTATTTGTAATGTCATGTTTTGCCCGGGCCTTAATAAAATAAAAGCAAATAAAAATTAAATTCTTATGATTCATAATGCATTCATGTATAATATAATTTGTAATTTACTCCTCATGTCCACGATACCTTTTCAACGATGCACTCAGCAGCTGAGAAAACCAATCCCATAACTGCAAACGTTTTACAAGAACTCCAACTTCTTCGCCCCATTTGCTTTGCAGTATAAATAAACTGCTCCCTTCCAGTCATCTGATCTTGCATTAATGGATTATCCAATGAACCTAGTAACAGACCCATGAACAACCCAAGCCCACCTCCTACAAATATTTCCAATGCGAGAATAATACTTCAAAATACTCGGGTGACTTGGCATAAACAAAACAGAGAGACAAAAAGACAAGAGAGAGCTCATATAGTTGCTGAAAAAACCAATGGAGAAGCAAATGCAACAATGTTGAAACTACAATTGTTTTATCAGAGAAAATTAAGACAAAATAATTAAGATTTTAAAGTCTTTTCATACTCTTATTCACCCCATTGCATTGCTGAAAACTAATATATTGTGGCCAGAATTTGTATGACATCATAAGAAAAGAAAACACCAACAACAACACTAAGAATGAAAAGGACCAAATTTATTAGCTAGAAATGATAATGTGCAAAACTGGTTCAGATTTATTTTGGTGAATTGGGCAAATAAAAATGAAGAAAAAAAAAACAAGATATATCATAAAGTCTCTTACCTAAGACTCCACTTGCAACACTGCGAACAGCACAATTGTCCCAAACTTCTTGGGCACGTATCTCTTCCATACTAGGCATTCTAAAAGGTTGAATCTGAGGTATCTCCGGCTCTGCTTCTTTTTTTGAGCTTGAAGCACTATCATTAATTTCATTCACACCCATTATCACCCAGAAACACAACAAAAGATACCTACTTGAATATCTATCAAATACCTAAGAAACACAAAAAGGAAAACTCAAATCAGTTCTTCCAGATAAAAAGCAATTATACAGCAAAAAAAAAAAAATCAGTTTGGTCGCTAATATAGAAATCAGTTGTTCAGCACAAATTCAGTTTCTCTTAACACTCAATATAAACCAAGTTATCTTACAAACAGGGTGACAGAGGTAAAGAAAGAAACAGAAGAACTCACCTTGATTCCACCTGCAACAAGAGCTCGTTTGCTGCCGCAAATGGCTGCGCGCGAGAGGCTCCTCAAACAAAATGCTAACTTTCTTTTTGGACAATAACAGAATGCTAGTAATTAGGCCATGTCTATGAAGCCCAATTCACTTTACTTTTTGTGTCGAGGTTTGTAAAACAAGGTTTTATTTGATGCTGAATTGCTTAGGGAAACAAAATTTTAAAATTTTAATTTCTTTCTAGTTATATATTTAAATTTTTTTAAAATTATTCAGGTTATTTTGTTAAATTAAGATTGGATTTAAAGAGTGACTATATTTTTTATCTATTTTATAAAAAATAAACTAAAATTTAAATAAATATTTTTAGAAAATTATATCAATTTGTGACGTTTAAATATAATTATTTTTATTTTAAATTTAATAATATTATTTTATATTTTAATATAAGAACAATAATAAGTCCAATTATTAATATCAAATCTAATTCTAAAAATTTAAGTTTATCGGAATTTTCAATCATTAAGTATAATTAAGTTTAATTTTAGAGGTGTAAACAATCTATAAAAACATAAATTTGTATATATTACACATATATTCATCATATATATGGTGCATACTTGAACTAATTAAAATTTAATTTAAAATTATTTTGATAAAAATTAATTATCACTTTAGTTTCTATATTTATATTAACTACTTAAGATTATTATTATAAATTAAAAAAAAAAGAAAAAAATACTAGCAAGTATTAATTGTCACTTTAATATAATATAAGTATTATGTTAGAGAACCTCCAAGAATAGACCTTAAGAACTCTTTTTGAATTATGGATCTCTAAAATACTAACTTAAAAATCCAAAAGACAAACCGGTTTTCAGCCTTAAGAAAGCTAAAATTAAGTATCTTAGAATGAACACGAGAATTAGAACTTTAAGAAAATTAAGTTTTTAAAACCCTAATCCTTCAAAAAACACTCCATAAAGACGTTGTTCAACCTTTTTTGAATGTTCCTTAAGCATGTATTCTTTCAAGAACACAAAAACAAAGCATAACAAGTTTTAAAAATAAAATATCAATTATCATTCAAATTCAACTTTTTTCATATCCAAATTCGTACTAGTATTCTATAGGCATTAGAAAATACTAAATCTTAACTAATAAGGATTTACATTTCATCTAGGATAAAGATAACATTCCTAATAAAAAGAGATAAGTAAAATAAAGTCCTAACTAGACTAAATAACATGTGTAGCCGCCCAACTCAAGTAAAAAACATCCTTATTTACTTAAGTCATGTATATGAGCCTAAAACACATAAATTAAGTTAGGCCCAAAGTCTTCATATACCCCAAATTGACAACTTTAGTTTTTTTGAGCCTAAATAAAAGATTAAGCCCATTAAAATACTTAGCCTTGTAATATATTAAATTGAGTTGGGCCTTCACTTGAACTAAAAACTTGAATTCTTTGTAATTCCTCTTGGGCCGAATTCACAAGGCCTTGCATATATTGAACTAAGGCTTATTGATACTTCTTGGATCTTGATCTAGTTATTGAGCCTTGAGGCAATTGTATTGGATCTTTGGCCTCAATAGCTTAACTTTGATATTCGACTTGAAGCTTTGGCTGAACTCTTCCATGCTTTTGCTTATCTTCATCAAGTCTATCTTCATGAAATTCATGTGATGATGGTTGGTCCATATCATTCCTCCTCTCCTCAAAAGAATTCGTCCTCAAATTTAGACCATCACCTACATCAAAAGGACTCAAATTAGCAACATCAAAGGTAGCACTAACATTATACTCACCTGGAAGGTCCACTTTATAAGCATAGTCATTGATCCTTTCAAGCACTTGAAAATGATCATATCCCCTTAGTTCAACTTAGACTTTCTTTGATGTAGGAATCTCTCCTTGCAAAAGTGCACCTAAATCCAATCAGCAGGTTGAAATATCATAGGCTTCCTTTCTCTTATTGACACGATTAGCTACTTTAGCATTTTTTTCAATCCTCTCCTTAACTTGCTTATATAGCTCGCGCACCAAATCTGCCTTAGTATTAGCATTAAAACTTATAAATTTGTTAGGGGGGTAAAGGTAAAATCAATAGGAGCAAGTGGATTAAAACCATATACAATTTCAAATGGAAAGCAATGTATAGTACTATGAGTAGCCCTATTGTAAGCAAACTCTACAAATGGTAAATAATCATCCCAAGTCCTAATATTCTTTTGAATAATCACTCTACCTAAGGTAATCAAAGTCCTATTAGCTACTTTCGTTTGTCCATCAGTTTATAGGTGGCATGTAATAGAAAACGATAACTTAATACCAAGTTTTTCCTATAACACATGCCAAAAATGACTTAAAAACTTAACATCTCTATCATTAACAATGCTTTTGGGTATGCCATATAAAAGCACAATCTTTTTAAAGTACAAATTAACAATATTTGTAACATCATCAGTTTTGTGACATGGTATAGAATGAGCCATCTTACTAAATCTATCAACCACAATAAAGATACTATCGCACATCCTTTCCTAGTCCTAGATAATCCAAGCACAAAATTCATATACACATCAGTCCAAAGTCCACTAAGAACGGGTAAAGGAGTATATAAACCATGCGATTTCAATATAGACTTAGCCTCTTTACATGTAATGCAATGCTCATAAACTTTAATCACATTATGTTTCATACCAGGCCAAAAGAAATGTTCAAGTAACATATCATAGGCCTTTTTCACACCAAAATGACCCATTAAATCTCCTCATGTGATTTCTCTTGAATAAGAAACCATCAAACAAATAGAAATCATCTAGGGTAGCCCCACTAGTACATGCATCATATATATTATCAAAATCAACATCACCATAGTATAACTCCTTAATAAACTCAAGACCCAACAATTAAGAATTAAGAGAATGAGGTAATGTGTACCTTCTTGATAATGCATCAATAAGAACATTCTATTTACCTTTCTTATACTTTATCACAAATGAGAATGTCTTAATGAATTCTACCCATTTAGCATGCCTACAGTTCAACTTGTCTTGACTCTTCAAGTGCGTCAAACTCTCATGGTCCATATGTATCACGAGCTCCTTAAGCCACAAGTAATACTGCCATGTCTGTAAAGCTCGAACCAAAGTATACAATTCCTTGTCATATGTTGGATACTTCAATACCGGCCCACTTAGTTTCTCACTAAAATACATAAGTAGTCTTTGATATTGCATCAAAATAGCCTTAATTCCTGTGCCACTTGCATAATATTCAATCTCAAATGTTTTATCAAAGTTAGGTAAAGCAAGTAATGGTGCATTACATAATTTATCTTTAAGCAAATTAAAAGCATATTTTTATGCATCACCCTAGACAAATCAAACATTCTTTTTCACTAGTTCATCCAAAGGTGCGACTATAGTGCTAAAGTCTTTAATAAATCTTATATAAAAACCAGCAAGCCCATAAAAATTCCTCATCTCACTAGCATTCTTAGGCGTCAGCCAATCCTTAATAGCTTTAGCCTTGTCCTCATCAACCTCGATTCCTTGGCTAGACACCACAAAAGCTAAAAAGATAACATTGTCTATGCAAAAGCTATAATTCTTAAGATTAGCACACAACTTTTCTTTCATAAGAATACCTAAAACTAATCGCATATGCATAATATGTTCATTTAAAGATGTTGGAAAAAATAAATGCAGTGGTGCAACAGAAGCTCTAAACATTTCACATCTCATGAAAATAAAGGTTAGAAATTGTAATTTAAGGATTTAAGTTGAGAAAAGGAATTATCTTTCCTTTTATGAATGTGAAGAACACAAAGAAAAAGACTACAACCTTTAAAGAGCAGAATTTGATTCTTGATTGTGGATGATGTTTTTGTTAGAGAATCAAATAGATATTCGCAATTGCAAATCCTCTAGATTATCTCACACAACCAACCTCAAGCAAAGCTATTCAATCCTTGAAGATGAAGAACTCATTCTCCATTCTCAAGTTTCCTACTATGATAATCTTATCATAATAGTAAGTATATCGATTATCTCTATTCTTCTTATAATAATAGGAGTAAAAAAACTCTCTTATATAGAGTTAAGAATTCATAATTCTTAATACAGTTGTACAAACACATATCATTACAAAACTCTTTTGTTATGACATGTGTCAAGCAGTATTGATACATGTCATCATAAAACTCTTTTGTGATGACATATGTCGAGCTATATCAACACCACGTGTCGAGCTATATTAATAACACATGTCATCATAAAACCCTCTTAGTGATGACACGTGTCAAGCTACTTTCTTAACACATGTCATCATAAAACTCTCTTGGTGATGACACGTGTCAAGCTGCTTTCTTAACATATTGTGATCATAAAATCCTTTTATTGATGACATGTGTCAAGCTGCTTTCTTAACACATGTCATGATAAAACTATTTTGTAATGACATGTGTCCAAATGCTTTCTTTACACATGTCATCATAAATCCTTTTATAATGATACGTGTCAAGCTACTTTCATGGCACGTGTCATCATAAAATCTTTTTGTGATGACACGTGTCAAGCTGCTGTACAAATACATGTCATTACAACTCTTTTATGATGACATGTGTCAAGCTCCTTCAAATATGTAACACTTATATATTATACATTATCATTAGTTAGACATTTACGGACTTTAACTTCGAAAGATGCTAGTGTTCCTACTCGAGGTACAAGTCAAGTCCATCGTCGTGCTTGAGTTGATCTTAACGTGTGTGACGTTCTAAGATCATTATTAATTAGCAATGAGAATTTAATATTAAACTCTTTAATATCAATTAAAACACTTTAATCAATTAAGGAAATAATTAAATAATTTTTCCTCAATCGGTCCCATAAATTATAAGTGACGTCTAGCAATATATTATAATTACCCAATTAATAATAAAGGCATTGATCATCCATGAATCCTTTATTTATGATTACCGTGTAATTAGATCTTTTCATTGAATAATATCTCAATCAAGTGAGGATCATGGAATAGTCAAATCTACTAACTTGATTCTATGACCAAATCCAGGATACATCTTGACTAAATATGATTAATGCAAAAACCCCTTTTCCATTAATCATAATTACCTCGACCAATGATTTCTTAGTCAAGATGTTATCGAATCACATAGGATATTCTTTTTGTTTACTCAAGGCAATGGATTCTTTATTAATGTACACCTGCCTCCATACATATGCAATTGGAGCTACTATCTGCAAGTACCCATTCTAGGTATGAATGGATACCTAAAGCATAAGCATATTCCAATTACATATTCATGAGACAACTCTGTCACCTCAGATCTAAGGATTAGTTATACCACCATAACTTAATAATGAATCAGTGACTTAAGTAAATCATCCATGTGATTCATTATTTCTTCAAGTCATTGTTCAGTCCACTCATCTCACAAGTTACCCATAATGATTAACTTAGTAACTCATACTAAATGGCATGAGACTCACCATCCTATATATATTAGTATCTCATACTAATCATAGGGTTAAACACATTATATTAGTCTTTCGAATTAAAGATATCCAATATTTAATCCTACGACCAAGAACTATTTTATAATATTTATTCTAAAGATCATCTATCACTCATATTTTCAACTCTTCAGAATGAAGTCTTTAATAAATATTATTGGACTCATTGAATAATTATATTACGACAAAAATGAATGATAGAAAACTACCATTAATTAAAAAGATATCCATTATATAATAATATCACAATGTATGAACCAAAAAGCAAGAGTCCAATTGGCTTTTAGGACATACATCTAACAATCTTCCACTTGTACTAAAGCTAATCAGGACAGTATTTGAAACCCATCTTTATAAGATAAGGTTCCAACTATATTTGCATCATAGCTTTGGTAAAGGGATCAACTACATTATGATCTAATTCTATTCTTTGCATGGCTATATCGCCTCTACCAATGATTTCACGTATGATATGAAAGGTCTTTCAATATGTTTGGATTTATGATAAGACCTAGGTTCCTTGGCTTGTCCAATAATCTCATTATTATTATAGAAGAGAGGTACTACTGACTCGATGGTTGGAACCATTCTAAGTTCTGTCACAAACTTTTTAATCCAAACTGCTTCCTTTGCTGCATCAGATGCAGCAACATTCTCGGCCTATGTAGTGGAGTTTGTAGTAGTATACTATTTGAGAATTTTCCAACTTACTGCTCCTCCATTACATATGAATACAAACCCTAAGATAAACTTTTTATCATCCACATTTAATTGAAAATCAGAATCCGTATAACCATGTAAATTCAATTCTCCTCCACCATATGTCAAGAATAAATTTGTAGTCCTTCGCAAGTACTTAAAGATATTCTTGACTGCTATCTAGTGCTCCTTGCCTGGGTTAGACTGAAACCTGCTAGTCACACTGACAGCACAGGCAACGTCTAGCCTAGTACACAACATAGCATATATTAAACTTTCAATTATTGAAGCATATGGAATCCCGGTCATTTGTTCTCTTTCACCATATGTCTTTTGAGACATGTTCTTTGAAAGATGAATACCATGGCTAAAATGTAACAATCCTCTCTTAGAATCAAGCATGTTGAATTTCTTCAACACCTTGTCTAAGTAAAGACCTCGGGAAAGGCCTATAGTCCTTTTCGATCTATCTTTATAGGTACAAACTTCTAGAATATAAATTGCTTCACCTGAGTCTTTTATGGAAAAAATCTTTGACAACCATACTTTTGTAGAAGTTAACTTACCTATATCATTTCCAAACAATAATATGTCATCTACATAAAGTATAAGAAAAATGATAGCACTCCCACTAACCTTCTTGTACACACATGGTTCATCCACATTTTTTTATGAAACCAAACGATTTAATTGCATCATCAAAACAAATGTTCCAACTCCTTGAAGCTTTCTTAAGACCATAAATGGACCTTTTAAGTTTGCATACTTGATTACGAGTACCCATGGATTCAAAACCTTTAGGTTGGTCCATATAGATGTCATCCTCAATGTATCCATTAAGGAAGGCTGTTTTGACATCCATTGTGCAACAATGGCTAATAAAATCCTAATGGATTCGAACATGGCTACAAGCGAGAAAGTTTTCTCATAGTCAATTCCTTGCCTTTGGCGATACTTTTTTTCCACTAGCCTAGCCTTGAAGGTTTCAACCTTCCCATCAAAACCAATCTTTCTCTTATAAACCCATTTATTCCCTATAGGTACAATACTTTCATGAGGGTCTGTAAAATCCCAAACTCCATTCTTATACATGAAATCCATTTTTGATCTCATTGCCTTATGCCATTTACTAGAATCAATATATGATATTGCTTCTTTATAACCAGTAGGATCATTTATATGATCTGCATCTCCATAAATGAATAACTCTTTTACATTCCTATGGAGCATGCCATATCTCTTTGGTGGATAAGGAGTTCTACTAGATCTTCGAGGTAATGTAATAACATGGTTGGTAGGCACTGGTTTATTAATTGTTTCTTGATTGATTCATTATTCATATGATATTTCATCAAGTTCTATCTTCCTTTTGCTCCCATTATTTTAAATAAACTATTTTTAAGAAAGAGAGCATCTCTGCTAAAGATGATGGTCATATCAACAGGAAGATAGAAATAATATCCTTTTGTTTCTTTAGGATATTCAACAAATCTCCTTAACATATCAGACTTCCAATTTGTCCACTTTTAGCTTTTTCACAAAAGTTGGACAACCCCAAATCTTAACATGTTTAAGATTGGGTTCCCTGCCATTCCATATCTCATATGGAGTTTTAGGAACATACTTGGAAGGCACTCTGTTCAAAAGGTATAACATTGTAAGTAGGGCATATCCCCATAAAGAAGTGGGTAAATCAGTAAAGCTCATCATTGATCGTACCATGTCTAACAAGGTGCAATTCCTCTTTTCAAATACACCATTCAATTATGGTGTTCCGAGGGAGTAAGTTGTGAAACAATGCCATGTTCCTTCAGGAACTGATCAAACTCACTGCTCAAATATTCACCACCTCGATCAGATCGAAGATCTTTAATACTTAGGCCGTATGATTCTCCACTTCAGCTTTAAATTTCTTGAACTTTTCAAAGGATTCAAATTGATATCTCATAAGATAAAAATACCCATACGGTGATAAATCATCAATAAAGGTAATGAAGTAAGTGTAACCACCACATGCCATAATGTTAAAAGATCCACATACATCACTATGTATCCGTCCTAAAACATTCGAGGCTCATTCCCCGTATCCCGTAAAGGGTGATCGCATCATTTTTCCTTGAAGACAAAATTCACACATCGGATATGGTTCAGAACCAATGGAATTCACTAATCCCATTTTTACCAATTTAGTGATTCTTTCTTCTACAATGTGACCTAATCTAAGATGCCACAAATATCTTAGATTTAGATCTTTGGTTACTTTGGCATTTATGTTCAGATCGTGCGTTCCAATTCTATCTACATATAAATGTAAATAATAGAGACTATTAATTAAAGTACCATATGCTATAAATTCATTTCCAAAAGGAACTTGGAAAACATCATTTGCAAACTTGAATTCATAATCCTTAACTACTAAAGCAGAAAGTGAAATGATGTTTCTATATGCATTAGGTACATATAAGCAGTCCTCTAATATTAATTTATATCCACTAGACAAAATAACAAAAATAGTTCCTATAGCGACTGCAGCAACACTTGCTCCATTCCCAATCTTTAGAATTATCTGGTCCTTCCTTTTGACAAAAGAAACACTTCCCTTTGTCATTAGACACTTCCTTACCCTTTCTTTTGCCTCTAGCCTTGAAGACTTTACTAGTGGGTTTAATCGCAGATTTTCCCTTTGCCTTTTTCTTCGACTTAGTCCCACTAGTTGAAGCAAAGATAAAAGAAATGTCCTTACCTTTACCCTACATAGTTCCCTAAGCTATCACTATTTGATTAAGGAGCTCAGCTATTGTACGCTCATTTTTTTCATATGAAAATTCATAATGGACATAGAAAAGGAATTAGGCAATGACTTAGTATCAAATCAGTCTGTAGATCTGCATCTATAGAGAAATTTAAAACCTCAAGACGCTCAATTAAATTGATCATCCTAAGTACACGTGCTGACACATTAGCACCCTCAGCCATCTTAGACCCGAACAACTACTTTGACATATGATATTTAACAGTTCTGCTCTGTTCACCGTACAGCCCTTGAAGGTGAAGAATGATGCTAGCGGCATCAGTTATCTTATCATGTTGTCTCTACAGCTTATTAGTCATGGAAGCTAGGACATAAGACCTAGCTTGCATGTCATCAGAGCGCCACTTCTCAAGTGTAGCATGTTCTTCTTCCAATGCCCCTACAGGAAGGGGACTAGGAACCCTAGTATCAAGGACATGGGCAATGCATTCGCAATTGAGAACTATTCTCAAATTCCTAAGCAATCAATGAAATTCGGTCTAGTCAACCGGTTAACATCAAGTATGCTCGCAAGTGCATTAAGGGGGGCCATTTTAAATCTACAAAGAATAATAGATTATTAGTACTTATTATGTAGTTTCATTTTGATTTTGGTCTTTAAATCAAAATGATGACTCCCACTAACTTTGGCGAATCTCATACTTCCTAGTGAGAAATAGAAATACTCATTGGATTTCTAGTGGGTGATTGATTTCTTACCAAATTTTAGTATCCCTCACATTTCATCAATCATTGGGTTACTAAAATTTTATAAGTAAATATCTTATATTATATGCATCTCATGCATGATCCAATCATTTACACTTCGGCTCCTAATACTTTGAACCTCACATTTTGTCTATTATTGGTCCATTGTACTTGGTTAAGTCAAGCCCATTATCCAATAAATTTAAGTGCAATATTAGAACCTCATCATGAGTCAAAATATTGGCCACTAATAGCAATTATACTTATAACATCAAATGCTTAATGAAATTCAATAGATTTATCACATGATCTTTCATAATCCTCACAGTTTGTCCATGATCGATTACTAAGACCATAAAAAATCTTTAAATTTTACATAGTGGAGAGCCATGATATCAATTTTTCAAATCATACCATTTATCAACTTAATATTAATTGAAAGATTTTAGTCTTATTAGGTCTCACCAGTATACATCTGTTTTAAACATACATCTCATGCATATCAAAGTGGATAAATGAACCTAGATGATTAAGAGATATCTATTCTAATTTAATTCTAGAGCCACGAATTAAATTTGGGCACCTAGGTTATAATAAATTTTAAGAAAACCAAAAGCCTAAATCAAATCATGACGATCCGGTTTTCTTGGATTCTAGATCATCTGATTCCCTTCTAATTCTTGAATCTTCAAATTCCTTCATTTATGATACCTTACAATTAATAAACCTTAGCATACCAAGGTGAAATAAGATTACAAAATCAAAGGGTACCAAAATAATTAATTATAACCCTAATGTAAATAATTAAATTTACAAACCAAATGAATAGATCAAAGAAACACATCAAATAGATTTTTAAGCCCAAAATTATCCTACATGTAATCAAATTAACTTTTTCTCTCCAATTCTCATTGAAAAAAATCCTCAATTATCAACAGGATGGCTCTGATACCACTATTGAAAAAAATACATGCAGTGGCGCAATGAAAGCTCTAAACATTTCACATCTTATAAAAATTAAGGTTACAAGTTGTAATTAAGGATTTAAGTTGAGAAAAGGAAATAACTTTTCTTTTATGAACGTGAAGAACATAGAGAAAAAGATTAAAACCTTTGAAGAGCAGAATTCGATTCTTGATTATTGATGATATTTCTATTAGAGAATCAAATAGAGATTCGCAATTGCAAATCCTCTAGATTATATCACACAACCAACCTCAAGCAAAGCTATTCAATCCTTGAAGATGAAGAATTCCTTCTTCACTCTCAAGTTTCCTACTATGATAACCTTGTTATGATAGTAAGTATATCGATTATCTCTATTCTTCTTATGATAATAGGTGTAAGAAACTCTCTTATATAGTATTAAGAATTCATAATTCTTAACATAGTTATACAAACACATGTCATTACAAAACTCTTTTGTGATGACATGTGTCAAGCAGTACTGACACATGTCATTATGAAACTCTTTTGTGATGATACATATCGAGCTATATTGATACCATGTGTCAAGCTGCTTTCTTAACACATTGTCATGATAAAACTCTTTTGGTGATGACACGTGTCAAGCGGCTTTCCTAACACGTCTTCATAAAACCATTTTGTGATGATACGTGTCGAGATGCTTTCTCTACACATGTCATCATGAACCCTTTTATGATGACATATGTCAAGCTATTTTTATAACACGTGTCATCATAAGACCCTTTTGCGATGACATGTGTCAAGCTATTGTACAAATACATGTCATTACACACTCTTTTGTAATGACATGTGTCAACCTCCTTCAATATATAACACTTATATATTATACATTATCATTAGTTAGACATTTATAGACTTTAACTTCGGAAGATGCTAGTGTTCCTACTCGAGGTACAAGTCAAGTCCATTGCCGTGCTTAAGTTGATCTTAAAGTGTGTGACTTTCTAAGTTCATTATTAATTGGCAATGACAATTTAATATTAAACTCTTTAATATTAATTAAAACACTTTAGTCAACTAAAGGAACAATTAAATAATTATCCCTCAATTGTTCCCATAAATTATAAGTGACGTCTAGCAACATATTATAATTACCCAATTAATAATAAAGGCATTGATCATCCATAAACTCTTTATTTATAATTACCGTGTAATTAAATCCTTCCATTGAACAATATTCCGATCAAGTGAGGATCATGGAACAGTCAAATCTACTAACTTGATTCTATGACCAAATCTAGGATACATCTCGACTAAATATGATTAATGTGAAAACTCCTTTTCCATTAATCATAATTACCTTGACCAAGGATTTTTTAGTCAAGATGTTATCGAATCGTATAGGATATTCTCCTTGTTTACTCAAGGCAATAGATTTCTTGTTGATGAAAACCTGCCTCCATGCATATGTAACTGGAGCCACTATCTGCAAATACCCATTCTAAATATGAACGATACCTAAAGCATAAGAAGATTCCAAGTACATATTCATGAGAAAATTTTGTTACCTCAGGTCTAAGGTTAGTTACGCCATCATAACTTAATAATGAATAAGTGATTTAAGTAAAAAAAAATGGCTAAATTAACAAATAGCAAATTTCACTCTAGTTTTCAAACAATTCCCCGGCAATGGTGCCAAAAACTTGATGTGCTAAATCGTGTTAGCTACAATCTAAGGCAGTGTACCTATCGATGCAGTCTAGCACTAATGGCGAGTATCAAGGTCGTATTCCTCGGGAAAGCGAAAGCCCAGAGTTACTTCTTTGTTCTTTGTTATATTAACCTAAAATGGATGATGAATAATTTCTAAACTAACTATTAATTACAAGCTAAGTTCTGAGGGAGATGCAGAAGTAATTGATAAATGAAATAATCAAGACAAGAAGACAAACCCAAAGGGAATCTAAACTAGTTAGCAACCAAACAAAAGATAAAGGATCGATGAGTCTAATTATGCTACCCATGGACGAATTCTTAACCGAATTCGGTTTCTCTCTCAAGATAACCGAATTCTTAAACCTAATAACCTAAAGTTGGAATCTCTTCCTAACGATTGATTCTTAAATTAGCATTAAGCTTTAATCCTCCTTTATTAAGCTTTGTTAATTCTTAATCCGGCTAGTTAATTATCCTTATCTCTAAGCGATTATTAACCAGTTCTTGCTATTCAAAATTCCAATTGCCAAACGGATTTCTCAATCTCATAAAGTAATCTAAACATCACAATTCACAATGTCTCATGAATAATGCATTATCTTATTAATACTGAAAGCAAGAAGAAAACAAAACCAACTCAAATAACCCAACAATATAATATCAAGCCAATATAGTAAAGAAATCCCAATGGATTTAATCAATCTAGCTAATCATGTTCATTCTCAAAATACACAAGAATTCAATTACAACAATAAGCAAAGGTAGAGAAAACCCGATTACACCCTTGGATGAAAGTAAACAACCCCAAATCCTTTTGCTCCAATTGAATCGATTCTTGTTCCTCTTGCTCGATTTGAAAATCAATCAACGAACCTCGCCCAATCTTTGATCCTTCAAGGGAATCCGATTGAAACCTTGATCCAACTCTCCTTTTCCCTTGGTTTCAGCTCAGAAAACCCTTAGGGAGAGAAATATTAGGGTTTGGGACGTTCTAACCCTAGCCGCCTCCTCCTTTCCTCTTTTTTTTTCTTTTAACTAACTCCCCATGTCGCCTCCAATACGGCCGTGTCCCTAGCCGTGTTCCCAACACGGGCTGGTGTTCCTGGCCGTGTTACTCTCTGTGGCCGTGCTCCCTAAAAGCTTCTTTTTCTTTCATGTTTGACGCATCCAACACGGCCGTGTTGGTGGCCGTATTGGTAACACGGCCAGTGTTGAATCCAACACGGTCGTGTTAACCTTCCGCATGGGCATACTTAGCTTGTTTCGGCAGCTTTGACGTCCAATTATGCTCCAATTCTTTTCTTTATCATCCTTTGACCTCTTTTGGACCTAATGCACACAAACATAGTATAGGGTGAGTGTTGGGACCAATTCACTTCCAAATGTCCATAAAATCAATCTTAAAAACCCCATTTATATGTGTGTATTTTACGCATATCAAATAACCCCACACTTAGCTCATTGCTTGTCCTCAAGCAATCAAAAGTAAAATAAGGAAAATAAACCACTAAGGAACAATACTTAAACTGACAGACAAGCTAGAGAGCTCCTGCACATATCCTTAACAAGCGTAAGTCAAACAAAAAGAAAAGAAGCAGTCAATTCGAGTATCATAACCAAGATGCCAATAATTCACACAATACTGTCTCAACGAAATTATTCAGAACCAACTCCTCACCAGATTCACTCTAAATCACTCAAAGTGTTTAAAGGGTAGTGTTTAATCGCTTAATGCATCAACTACTGCCTTACTTACTATATGCTTGCTCTTAAATCCTACTTTTACCACTTATGGAGAGTCAACAACCATGTCAAGAGGTCTTTATAGAGGTTGTAATGGGGATTAGGTAAGGGTAGGTAAATTTAGTAAGAGTTGAACCTATGGTATTCTGCAGTGAAATACATGACCTGCACACAAGTCATAATGATCACAAGAGGTAGACAATGGACAGTAGTCCAAGGTGGGAAATAGGAATCAAGTCAAAATGTTTAGCTCACTTACTTTCTTTCTTTTCATCACCTTTCCCTCTTATTCTTCTATTTCTTTTTTTTTCTTTCTTTTTTTCTTTTTTTTTTCTATTTTTTTCATAAGGGAAGAACATTCATATAATAGAGTGAATTTCTTTTTGGATTAAAGTAAGCTGCTACAAGATTCCAAAGTTATTCCCAAGATAAAAATTCCCAATAAAAACAACTCATGTGCAAAATCATAACCCAAAGCAGAATAAAACTAAGTAGTAATGGACTATGATAAAAAAAATGGTAAAAGAAGGGGTTATCTACAGAATCAATAAACGAATGAAGGCTATTTGGCTAGAATAAAAAACCTAAGTGCCTCTATCTTACCAAAGTGTCAAACTCTCCTTGTGGCCCTCATAAGCATTACCGAGCAAGTTCTAAAAGTAAAAACAGTAATTGGCACTTTCAACAAGAAATAAATAAAGCATATAAAGTGTATGCTTACAATTTAGGCTCAATTTCTCGCAAGTGTGCTTTTGAGTAGGTTCCAAACAAAAATCATCAAAACAGAATTAAATAAACCAAAGCAACTTAGTGCAAAACTCAAACTAATTATCTTACACTCTTCCACAAAACTTAACACTATCGGTTTTTACCCGATCACATGGACATAAACAGGATTTCAAAATCAAGTCAACAGTAAGAGCATCGAAACAAAGTGAAGAATTTTCAACATTTTACAAAAAATTGCACAAAGAATAAACAAATAACTAAGATAGGATAAATATCACCCACCCCACATTTGAAGGACACACTGTCCTCAGTGTACAAAATATAAGAAATGCAAAAGGGAAAAAAACTAATACTGCCCTGACTATGGCTCCGAAGTGAAAAGAGGTGCATCATTAGGGATATCAGGGCGCTGGTTAGTCTGTGGTAGAGGAGTAGCTGCAAATAATAAAATAAGGAATTAAAATCGAAACTAAAACAAAAATTAAATAAAATATGAAAACTAAAACTAATAAAATGTTTCAAAATGAAAGGGTAAAAAAAATAATTAAAAATGAAAAAGAAATAAAATAAAATTTGGGGTGCCTCCCAAAAGCGCTTCTTTTTTATGTGATAAGTCTTCTTAGCTGGACTCATGGTGAAAAGTAAACGGTGGGGATTGACGACCATCCATCCTTCTTCCAAGCAAGTGGCTTCAAGTATCCGCTTAAAGGGATAATCGTCGACTTCCTCTTCCCGACTATCAAGCAAGCTGCCAGTATGATGGGCAAGACTCACTCCTCGTATAATTGAACGTAGTCATGATGCTCTAGGGGCTCTTCCAATTTAAAAGCTGGATTCTCAACAATTGGAAGGATCGATGGTTAGGCAATCTCTTCAGGAGTGTCGATGGTTTTCTTCAGTCCCTGGCTTGGTTCACTTGCTAGAAGAAACTCGAGCTCCTCCAAGACTTCTTCATTGGATAACTCATGCTCATCTTCCATCATCGAAGGGGCTTGTGGAAAATCTACTAACAATTCCTCTAACTGCAACTCAGCATCATCAACTGTACATTCCTCTTGATAGTCTTTTAGAGGAATTATGTTTGCCTCTTCCTTTTCTGGTTCCATCTCCATGTTCAAGAAATCGTCTTACACAGAAGCATCATTATCAAACATAGTAGATAAACCAGAAAAATTTTCACCTGAACGCAAAGTGACGGCGCTCAAGTGTTCCTCGGATTCAGTAGCATTTGATGGAGTTCCCAATTGCTCTTCAGCTAGTAACTTGAAGATTAAGCCTACTTGATGCTCTATGTTCTTAATTGAGGCTTGTTGATCTTCAAGTATCCTCTCTGTTTGTTGGAATCTATTATCAAGACTTGTAATGAACCTCATCATCAGCTTCTCCGACACTAACTCTTCATCTTAAGTTGAAGGTGCAAGATTAGGCTGCTGATGTGGTTGCTGAGATTCTGGTGGTTCTGGGCCATCTAAGCTCCATCCATAGGGTGAATGAGTGCTCCACTCTTGATTGTAGGTGCTTCCATATGAGTCATTTGGCCAACTTCCCGTATAATTCACCTGGTCATAGTTATAAGAGCAATGAGCAACATTACTATACAATGGACAATCATTACTCAAATGTAAACCACAACAAAATTCACAAAAAACTTGAGATAAAAGGATAGGAGTGGAGAGTTGATCGGTAGCCCTGCAAAACGATTCCACTCGAACTTCTAAAGATGCATGGGTATCCCAATTTTTAGCATTCTCTTGGTTCCTAATCCCAATTTCCAATGCGTCATACAAAGAGTTTGAGTTTAGCATTGAACCTCCTTATCATTCACTATCTGAATCATAAACTTAAACTAAATAAATATGTACAAATAAAATAAGATAAATAAACAAATAAAAATAAAAATCATAAGATAATAAGAAAGAAAAAAAATGGCTAAATTAACAAATAGCAAATTTCACTCTAGTTTTCAAACAATTCCCCGGCAATGGTGCCAAAAACTTGATGTGCTAAATCGTGTTAGCTACAATCTAAAGCAGTGTACCTATCGATGCGCCTAGCACTAATGGCGAGTATCAAGGTCGATTCCTCGGAAAGCGAAAGCCCGAGTTACTTCTTTGTTCTTTGTTATATTAACCTAAAATGGATGATGAATAATTTCTAAACTAACTATTAATTACAAGCTAAGTTCTGAGGGAGATGCAGAAGTAATTGATAAATGAAATAATCAAGACAAGAAGACAAACCCAAAGGGAATCTAAACTAGTTAGCAACCAAACAAAAGATAAAGGATCGATGAGTCTAATTATGCTACCCGTGGACGAATTCTTAACCGAATTCGGTTTCTCTCTCAAGATAACCGAATTCTTAAACCTAATAACCTAAAGTTGGAATCTCTTCCTAACGATTGATTCTTAAATTAGCATTAAGCTTTAATCCTCCTTTATTAAGCTTTGTTAATTCTTAATCCGGCTAGTTAATTATCCTTATCTCTAAGCGATTATTAACCAGTTCTTGCTATTCAAAATTCCAATTGCCAAACGGATTTCTAAGGCAGTGTACCTATCGATGCAGTCTAGCACTAATGGCGAGTATCAAGGTCGTATTCCTCGGGAAAGTGAAAGCCTAGAGTTACTCCTTTGTTCTTTGTTATATTAACCTAAAATTACCGATAAATAATTTCTAAACTAACTAATAGCTACAAACTAAGTCCTAAGGGAGATGCAAGAGTAATTGATAAACGAAATAATCAAGACAAGAAGACAAACCCAAAGGGAATCTAAACTAGTTGGCAATCAAACAAAAGATAAAGGATCGATGAGTCTAATTATGCTACCCGTGGACGAATTCTTAACCGAACTCGGTTTCTCTCTCGAGATAACCGAATTCCTAAACCTAATAACCTAAAGTTGGAATCTCTTCCTAACGATTGATTCTTAAATTAGCATTAAGCTTTAATCCGCCTCTATTAAGCTTTGTTAATTCTTAATCTGGCTAGTTAATTATCCTTATCTCTAAGTGATTATTAACTAGTTCTTGCTATTCAAAATTCCAATTGCCAAACGGATTTCTCAATCTCATAAAGCAATCTAAACATCACAATTCACAACGTCTCATGAATAATGCATTATCTTATTAATACTGAAAACAAGAAGAATACAAAACCAAATCCAACAATCCAATAATATAATATCAAGCCAACATAGTAAAGAAATCCCAATGGATTTAATCAATCTAGCTAATCATGTTCATTCTCAAAATATACAAGAATTCAATTACAACAATAAGCAAAGGTAGAGAAAACCTGATTACACCCTTGGATGAGAGTAAACATCCCCAAATCCTTTTGCTCCAATTGAATCGATTCTTGTTCCTCTTGCTCGATTTGAAAATCAATCAACGAACCTCGCCCAATCTTTGATCCTTCAAGGGAATCCGATTGAAACCTTGATCCAACTCTCCTTTTCCCTTGGTTTCAGCTCAGAAAACCCTTAGGGGGAGAAATATTAGGGTTTGGGACGTTCTAACCCTAGCCGCCTCCTCCTTTCCTCTCTTTTTTTCTTTTAACTAACTCCCCATGTCGCCTCCAACACGGTTGTGTCCCTGGCCGTGTTCCCAACACGGGCTGGTGTTCCTGGCCGTGTTACTCTCTATGTCCTTGCTCCCTAAGAGCTTCTTTTTCTTTCATGTTTGACGCATCCAACACGGTCGTGTTGGTGGCCGTGTTGGTAACACTGTCAGTGTTGAATCCAACACGGCCGTGTTAACCTTTCGCATGGGCATACTTAGCTCGTTTCGGCAGCTTTGACGTCCAATTATGCTCCAATTCTTTCCTTTATCATCCTTTGACCTCTTTTGGATCAATTGCACACAAACATACATATAGGGTGAGTGTTGAGACCAATTCACATCCAAATGTCCATAAAATCAATCTTAAAAATCCCATTTAGATGTGTGTATTTTACGCACATCAATATTCATGAGACAATTCTGTTACCTCAGGTCTAAGGTTAGTTACGCTATCATAACTTAATAATGAATAAGTGATTTAAGTAAATTATCCATGTGATTCATTATTTCTTCAAGTTATGTTCAGTCCACTTCTCTCACAAGTTATCCATAATGATTAACTTAGTAACTCATACTAAATGGCATGAGACTGACCATCCTATATATATTAGTATCTTATACTAATCATAAGGTTAAATGCATTATGTTAGTCTTCCGAATTAAAGATGTCCAATATTTAATCCTATGACCAAAAACTATTTTATAATATTTATTCTAAAGATCATCTATCATTTATATTCTCAACTCTTAAGAATGGAGTCTTTAGTAAATACTATTAGAGTCATTCAATAATTACATTTCTACAAAAATGAATGATAGACAACTACCATTAATTAAAAAGATATTTATTACATAATAATATCACAATGCATGAACCAAAGAGCAAAAGTCTAATTGGCTTTTAGGACATACATCTAACAAAAGGCGTAGAATAAATCAAAATGTCATCAAAATAAATAACTACAAATTTATCTAAGTATTCACGTAAAACATGGTTCATTAACCTCATAAAAGTACTAGGTGCGTTAGTAAGACCAAAAGGCATAACAGACCATTCATACAAGCCATATTTAGCCTTAAATGCAGTTTTCTATTCATCCCCAACATTCATGCGAACTTGATAATAACTAGATTTCAAGTCAAATTTAGTAAATAAATAAGAACCATACAACTCATCAAGCATATCATCTAATCTATGAATAGGATGACGATACTTTATAGTGATTTTATTGATTACTTTACAATCCGCACACATCCTCCATGATCCATCTTTCTCTGGAACAAAAATAACAGGTACAGTACAAGGACTTAAGCTTTCTCTCACATACCCCTTTGCTAGCAACTCCTCCACTTGTCTTTGGATCTCCTTAGTCTCACTTTGGTTAGTCCTATATGCCGGCCTATTGGGTATGGCAACCCTCAGAATGAAGTCTATTTGATGTTCTATCCCTCTAATTACTGGTAAACCACTTGGCATGTCCTCAGGAAACATATCTTTAAATTCCTGTAAAAGTCAACAAGAGCACTAGGTAAAGAAGGATTAAGTTCATTAGTTACAAAATAAGCTCATCTGTACAAAAGTACGAATATATGCCTTTTTGAATAGAAAGCATGCCTAATCTCACTTTCTCTAACTATTAAACTCACATTCCTTGCACTTTTCTCTATAGATTGATTCTTCTATACTATCTTTTGTACTCAATCTTATTGCTTTCATTCTTTAAAATATTTTTTTTTTATATTTTCCATCTCTTTCTTTTCAGTCTCTATTCTCATTCTTTCCATTTTGCATTGGTCTTCATACACTTCTTTTGCTGAAAGTGGTGTAAGTATAGTCTTTTTCCCATCCTTGGTGAATGAATACCTATTGAGGTACTCAGTGTGCATCACTCTCCTATCAAATTGTCACGGTCTTCCAAGCAAAATATCACTGGTATGCATAGGTACAACATCACACAACACCTCATCATGATATTTACCAATAGAAAAAAAAGGAAAAATGGCGTGCTTGTTTGCCTTAATCTCACCACAATCATTAAGCCCTTGAAGCTTGAATGGATGAGGGTGGGGTATGGTAGGCAGCCCCGATCTACTAATCAAGGGAGTACTCACAACATTAGTGTAACTTCCACTATCAATAATCATACTACACGCCTTGCCTTGGACATGACATCTTATGTGAAACAAGTTGTGCTCTTGACAATCCTCATTCATTGTCATATTAAAGGTCCTTAGTCATTGTCATATTAAAGGTACGCCTTGTGACAAGTATGGCTCCTTAATGCTCCCATCACTACCATCTTTCAATTCGGGTATCTCATCACTTTCATCATCACTACTACCCTTTTCATCATCCCTTACTGTCTCACCATTTCTAACAGTCATGGTTCTTTTATTAGGGCAATCTTTTTGCACATGACCAACTCCTTGGTACTTCCAACACTTAATATCTCTATTTTTAACCTTAGAAGATTCAGTTTTAGTATCCCTTTTAGAAATTGAAACATCTTTCCCCTTGCACCATCATAGGCAACATTGCTTCCACCCTAGTAATTACCATTGACATCTTTTTTTCCAATTAGAATTACTATTGGACTAAGGTTTAGAATCATACCTTGTTGTCCCTCTTTCTTGGAGTTGCTTTTCCATCTTGATGGCAATATGCATTATTTCTTCTAACTCCATGTATGGTTGCAAATCCACCCGATCAGCTACATTTTTATTTAAACTAACCAAGAAACATGCCATGGTAGCCTCCATGTCTTCATCTATGTTAGCTCTAGTCATTATCATCTCCATCTCCTTGTAATAATCTTTAATACTCTTACTGTCTTGTTTGAGAACTTAAAGTTTTTGAACAAGCTCCCTTTGGTAATGCTTAGGTACAAACCTTTTGCTTATAAATGATTTAAGATCATACCAAGTATCAATAGAGTACTCCAAATTTCCTCTCATATTAGTCACCAATTGATCTTACCAAGTTATAGCATAATCTAAAAATTGGGTAACTACAAGTTTTACCTTCTTATCCTCACTAAAAGTTATGACAATCAAAGATGAGTTTCACCTTCTTTTCCCACTATAAATAAGCTTCTGGATCTGATCTCCCTTGAAAAGTTGGTGCTTTTAGCTTTATACTCCCCAAATTTCTATTCACATGTTCCTCATTAGCATGGTTTCCTATTCGGCCTCCTCTTCCTCTTTCTAGGCCTCGGCCTTCTCTTCATCTGCCTCTAATTCGATCTATTCTAGTAATAGTGGCATGGTCATTCTCTTCATAGTCCATATCATACTCTTGACCTATCCCATCTAAGTTAGGTACATAACCACCTCGATTCATTTCTCTTTAAACTCTTCTATTACCTTCATCAACAGGTGGTGGTCTTTGCTCTAGACATGTGAATCTTGCATTGTTGTGCAAGTTTATTCTTTTGATGGAATCATTGATCTCCAGTATTTCCCTTTATAATCATTCAGACTCTCTAGCTTGAGCGTTAGGTGGCCCTGCATTCTCACTATCGCCCTCATTATAAGCATTGCTTGGGATTGATATTGGTGCAATTTAAGAGTTAATAACAAAGAAAACAACAAATAAATATAACAAAGGACCTCACAATACTGGAGGTGGTCATTTGTATTTGCACTCAAAATAATAAAATCATACAAGGTTCTGCTTACACCACTCAAAGCTTAGTTCTTTATATTCTTATGCAAATCATACCCAAAAACAACTTAAAGAAGCTTGTATTGTGCAGTTTTCTAGAATTGAAATTTTTAGAACTTAGCTTGATGTAGATTGGTCAATAAAAAAAGAATAGATAAAAAAGCAACAAAATAAAGAAAACTCAAAAGGAAGTAAAAGACATATAAAAGAAAACAATACTAAAGAAAAGAAATCAAAGTAGCCAAATTTTTTCAAAGAAGTAACTTCTCAAATGTTTAAACTAAACACGTCCCTAAAATATAGGATCTCACCCTACAAACACTCAAGTAGTCGAAATCCAATCAGACTAGGATTTTTAATTTAGTAATTTTAATCCAAATAGGAATGCTAGATCTCAAACAAATCAAATTAGGAATGTTAAATCTAATTTGAGATATGCTGAAAATCTTTCTAAACGGGAATATACATCTCCAAATCCAACTAGGATTTTGATTTTTTAATGCAAATTCGAATTCTTTCTTAACAATAACTTTTTTTTTGTATGACTATCGCAATGGTCGAATCTTATCTTTTTATATGAATGAACCAATAAGACAAAATTTGATTTTTAATGGAAATGAACAGATTCAAAGACAAAACTAAAGAACAAAATAAGAACAAGAAATCAAAGATTAAGGAAAACAAGAAAAACACAAAGATAAGTAAAGGATACACCTGATTTTAAAGCCAATACTATGATATCAAATGTTAGAGAACCTCCAAGAATAGATCTTGAGATACCCTTTTGAATTGTGGACCTCCAACATAATAACTTGAAAATCCAAAAGACAATTCAATTTTCAGCATAAGAAAGCTAAAATCAAGTATCTTAGAATGAAAAAGAGAATTAAAACCCTAAGAAAACTAAGTTCTTAAAACTCAAATCCTTCAAAACACTCCACAAAGAAGTTGTTCAACCTTCTCTGAATGTTCCTTAAGCATATATTCTTTCAAGAACACAAGAACAAAGTATAACAAGCTTTAAAGGTAAAATATCAATTATCATTCACATTCAACTTTTTCAGATCAAAATTCATACTAGCCTTTTATAGGCTCAGAAAACTCTAAGTCTTAACTAATAAGGATTTACATCTCATCTAGAAAAAATATAACTTTTCTAATAAAAAAAGATAAGTAAAACAAAGCCTTAACTGGAGTAAATAACATGTGTAGTCGCCCAACTTAAATAAAGAAACTCTTATTTACTCAAGTCATGCATATGGGCCTTAAAATATAAGCTAGGTTAAGCCCAAAGTCTTTATATTCTCCAAACCAGCAACTTTGATCTTTTTAAGCCCAAATAAAAGATTAAGTAAAGCCATTAAATACTTGGATTTGTAATACATTATGTCGGGTTGGGCCTTCGCTTGAACTAAAGCCTTAAACTCCTTGTAATTCCTCTTATACCGAATCCATAAGGTCTTGTATATGTTGAACTAAGGCTTGTTGATACTTCTTGGATCTTGATCTAGTTATTGGGCCTTGAGGCAATTATATTGGATCTTTGGCCTCAATAGCTTGACTTGATCTTGGGCTTGAAGCTTTGGCCAAACTCCTCCATGCTCTTACTCATCTTCATCGAGTCCATCTTCACGAAATCCATGTGATGGTGGTTGATCCATATCATTAGTTTTATGTTTTTACTTAAATTTAACAATTTAATTAAAATACTAGACACATAATTAAGTGGATTAAATCAAACTGAGAATATATATCAATCTAATTTATAAAACATAAACTAAATTTTAAATAAATATTATATCTTAGAATATTATTTTATTTTATTACACCAAAAATATTTATTTTTATTTTAAATTTAATAATTATTTTATTTTCTATTATATGGATAATAACTAGTCCAATTATTAATATTCACGTGCTATGCGCGTAAGTAAAAAATTAATATTTTTAAGAGTTAGTAATTATTTTTTTATTTCATTTCAGATAAATTATTTCTTTATAATATCTTAAGGAGTGATTTTATTTTCTCACCTTAGGGTGATAGTTTAGCAGGTGTTTTTAGGTATCCAACCAAACTGAATCATAAGATGATTGATTTATGGTAATTTCTTGGCGGAATTCAATCTCTCCAATACTCACTATTTAAGCTAGAATATATATATATATAAATTAGAGTATAAGGCATCAGAATTTAGTATTTGATATCTGTTTATCTTAACAGGTATTCAATAGGGTACCTGCCGATAACATGCCTTCTTATACCCATTAAGATAATTAAATAATTAAAAATTCTTCTTTTTTGTTTGTATCTAATGGCGATTAAACCTTGAATCCAATATGTTAAAAACCATATCGGAGAGCGAACTAACCAAGATGTCATTTACCAGTTCAATTGATTTGACCGCGGTTAGACCGATCTAATAAAAATTAATTATATTTTATTTATAATACTTTAAATTGGTAATTACAATAAATTTATTAGTAAATTATTAACTTTTAATAGTATCTAATAAAATCTAAAAAATTAAATAATAAATTTAAATAGATTCATACTAATAGAAGCATATCTTATAATAAAATAATGAAAACATGATACATAAATAGTAAAAATGTAAATTATAAACGCTAAATGTATCTCGGCCTTTTCACCTTTGATGGATTGTTGAGCCTGCTAGAGGCTGATTATCTCAAATAATTTTTTTGGATGCAATAAATATAAAATACATAACTATTTGACTTTTAATCTAGATGAGTGTGCAGGTATAAAGGGGCCTAACTTACTTTGGGTTCTTGGCTAAGCTGATGTAGTTTTACTAAATCACAATGCAGAATCTATTAATGAGCTACAAATTAAGCTAATAATGAACTAAGGATGTAAAATTGAGTTATGAGCATGCAATTATGAGCTAAGGATGTAAAATTGAGTGTAAGGAATAAAGCTAAAAGCTAAACTACCATAAGCTAATAGCAATTATGTAATATTATAAGAATGAACTAAGGATGTAAATTGAGTTGTGAGCATGCAATTATGAGCTAAGGATGTAAAATTGAGCGTAAGGAATAAAGCTAAAAGCTAAACTAACATAAGCTAATAGGAATTATGTAATATTATAAGATAAGAAACTTAATTGCAATAAATGAATACTGAGACAATCACTGGAAAACTTTAAGAATTTGATTACATAAAGTAAATAACTTACCCATATAATTAAATGTTGATGAACACTTGAAAGCTTTGAACTTATTATAAACTAAAGCTGAAGATTTCTTGACTATACTAAACATTGCTTTTCTAATCTAAGATTGTTATTCTAATCTAAGAATAAATGTAAGATAAAGTTTATAGACTTTGAGTCTATTTTTCTATTTGATTGTTTGAGGTTTTCCACTATAGTGTCCTTGCCCATTTATAGAATTTCATGGCTTGAGAAATGCTTTGACATATCTTCATTATTGGCTTAGTCCTCAATAACTTCCTAACTCGAAAGCATGTACTATTGCTTTTTGCATTTTTGCATATGTTGATAAGAATGCAACTTCCTTGCTCACTTCCTTACTCTTCTAAAATTTTGTTAAGCTAAGTTATTTCATTAACTTGGTAATCCTTAAATTTGATCTTGACAATCAAATTGGGTAAAACTAATGTTCTTTCTAAGTGATTTTCATATAAAAATTTATGTATTCATCATTTGAAGATTAAGCCTTTAAAAATCCATTTCTGCATGAAAATCATAGCTTCAATTTTTGAGGTGCGACCGCGAAGCAAAAAGTATGATCGTGAATGTTATCTAAACTCAAATCGTTAGAGACCGCTAATAGCTATATTTGCTATATGTACTAACCGTTGTAGGAACTTTATAAATCTTGACTATGAAACAAGAAGCATAACTGTGATTCTTGGTCTATCAGTGCAATTAATGCACTATGGAAAGTAAAGCAAAGGGAGATAGCTTAAGGTTTCAATATAATAACTCTTAAGAGTTTGAAGGGTATAAACGTCCCCTCTAAAAATTATTTATGGATGATCAACAACCTCCATAAGTGTAACTAATTTCTTATCTTCTTGTAATTATTTTACCTTTATTTTAGTTATTGTAAGGTTTGAGTGTAAGCGTTAAACGCTAGTAGGATTTGAGTGTGAGCCTTGAACACTTTTAGAGTAGTTGTTTGAGCCTTAAACACCTGGAAAAGGGTTTGAGAGTTCGCCTAAGTAGGAAAAACTCTTGTAAGGTTTGACATGAGTCTAAACACTAAGTTTGAGGATGAGCTTAGGAAAACTCTTAAGGAAAAATTTGAGTGTGAGCTTGAAAACACTTGGATTTGATTTTGCACTTGTGAAAGATTCATTGGCGGTGAAATACCCAATTAGAGATTGAGGAATAGATGTAAGGTTGGTTAATACTCAAATAACTATAAATTTTTAGTGTTTGTTCTTTCTTTCTTTCTTTCTCTTTTTTGCATAAAATTTTAATTGATCATTATTTCTACTTCACCAATTCAACTCCCCCTTCCTGGTTCATAAGGGCCAACAAATGGTATCAGAGCTTCGTACTCACAATTCAAGCTTAAGTGCATAAAATAAAGATTCAAGATGGCCAATAAATGGACACATCATCTAAGACCTTATTTGAATGAGTCTGATTATGCCCATTGGAAGTATAGAATGAAGATCTACTTAGATAATGATCTTGTTGATGTGTGGGATACTGTATTGAAGGAATGTAAGCCTCGAACTAAAGAGAAAGATGTTATTCAAGTGACTCTTCCTAGAGAGGAATGGGTAGAGTACATAGAGGAACAAATAAGAAGAATAAAAAGGCTATGATAATTCTTCTTAACTCCTTGTCAAGAGAAGAATATGGTAGAGTTCAACATTGCCCAAGTGCTTATAGCATTTGGAAGACTCTAAAGAACTACGATGAAGAAACCATGCAAGTCAAATCTAAAAAAGTTAAATTAATTGTTCATAACTGAATATGAGCTCTTCAAGATGGATCCATATGAGAGTATAACCAAAATGAAAAATAGACCTCTAACTATTATTAACAATATGAGAAAGCTTGGAAAGTTCTATGATTTAGTAAACATCCAACAAAATCCTTAAATCCTTGCAATTGAAGAAGTATAGATCAAGAGTGACCAGTATTGAAGAAGCTAATGAGGATCTTGGTAAAATCCCCAAGGATGTGCTCATTGAAAAGCTCCTCACTCATGAGATGGCTTTGGAAAGGGAGAAAGAGCTAGAGAAGGATAAAGAAAGAGATAAGAAGAAAGCACTAGCTCTCAAAAGTGCCACAAAGAGCCAATTAGAAAGTGAAAGCTCTAGTGAATCATGTGGAAGTGAAGATGAATAGTTGGCTATATTTTTTTAGAAGGATAAAGGAGATCATCAAAAAAGAAAAATAAACAAGAGAACCTTCAAGAAATCTTCTTCAAGTTGAAGCATGAACGTTGGTTGTTATAGGTATGGCAAGCAAGGGTTGTTAAGGCCATTACTACAAAAGCAAGAACAAGAAGGAGAAACAAAAGCATTCAAGGCAACTTGGGATGATAACTCGAAGAAGATGAAGAAGAAGTTGCCAGCTTTTGCTTCATGGCTTTAAAAGATGACAAGGTATGTTCTAGATCTCATACTTGTGATAATAATTGTAGTCATGATGTGCACGACATGATTGATATTAAACTCTTAAAAGCCATAACCTTGAAATGTGAAAAATATTGTTCTAAACTGAAGTTTCATAAAGAAAAATATTTTAAACTAGAAAATAATTTTAAATAATTGAAAAAAAAAGTTTTAAGTCTTACCTCTTCAAATTTGAAATTAAAAGATTCTTTAAATCAAGTTTCTTTAAAAACCTCCTCATTAAGAATTTGCATAAAGAAATAATAATTTGAAAAATGAGGTTGAGGAGCTAAGAAATTCTATTTCAAAGTTTCACAAGAGAAAGGAAGCCTTAAATACACTCATTATATCTCAAAGACTTCCTCTTATTAAATATAGTCTTAGCTTTAATGGAGATTCATTATCATTAATATCTCCATCTAGTTTACAATCTATTAAAGTCTTTACACCTCAAACTTTAAAAATAGAGGTTGTTCATAAGGAGGTTAATGTACACACAAAACCTCCTAACCAAAAAGAGAAATGAAGAGCACCGCAAGTTCTAAAGACTAAGCCTAAAGGAACTAATCATGCATTTATGTACAAGAAGCAATGCCCCTAAATACACACACGCACATAAAACATATTCTTTGTATGCATGATAGAGATAGAAATATGGTGAGACCCAAATTCCAAGCAACAGACCATTAAATAAAAGGAACTTCGAATCTAATATTCAATATTATTATTGCATGAAATTTGGGCATATAAATGCATTTTGCTGTATTAGGAAGGCTCATCTTAAATTAGAGGATCCTTCCAAGACTAATCTTTAAGGACCTAAGTTTGTTTCGGTACCAAAGAAGAACAACTATTGATTTTCTTGTAGGATAACTTCCAATCCATTTTAAGAAAAGAAAGGTAGCATTTGGATGGTGAGTGCTAAAGACAAGCAATTATCAACTCTGCTTCTCTCACCAACTAAATAAAACTAGATAAAAGGGAAGAAAATGGGTATAAGCGTAATTGGTAATTAATTTTTTATTTTTATTATTTTTACTTATATTTAACGAGCAATATGATCAAAAATTTTATATTACTGGTTTACTCCTCTATCTTTTTTCTCTCACAAGTGGTATATTCCTTTTTTATCTTGACAAAGGAGGAGAGAATATAAACTTGTGCAAAAATTAATCAATTCTAACATTAAGGAGGAGAGATCAACTTTAAAATAATTTTTAAATTTTACTTTATTTTGAGTTAAGAGGAGAGCATATACACTTTATTTATTTTTACTTAATTTAATTGTCAAAATAAAAAAGAGAGAGATTATTAACTTATGTTATTTTACTAACTTGGTAATCCTTAATTTTGATCTTGATAATCAAATTGAGTAGTACTAATATTCTCTCTAAGTAATTGTCATATAAGAGTTTATGTACTCATGATTTGAAGATTGAACCTTTAGAAATTATTTTTTGTATGCAAATCGCGACTGCGATTTTTTAAATGTGACAACGAAAATGGACATTTTCAACACAGAGAATTTTGGCTTAATTTCATGACCGCGAAGAAAAAGTGCGACTGTGAAAGTTGTATAAAATCAGATTGTTAGAGAACACAAACGACTATATTTGCCACGTATACTAGCCGTTGTAGGAATTTCAAGAATCGGGATCGCGATTCTTGATTTGTTAGTTCGATTAATGCACTATGTAAAGTAACTTAAAAGGAATTGACCTAAGGTCTCACTGTAACGACTCTTTGGAGTTTGAAAGATATAAATACCCCCTCTAGAGGTCATTTATGGATGATCAACAACCTCCGCAAGTGTTAAACCTTTGCTTACTAATTTTTTATCTTCTTGCAACCATTTTATCTTTGTTTTGGTTGTTGTAAGGTTTGAGTGTGTGTCTTAAACACTTGTATGGTTTGAGTACAAGCCTTAAATTTTTGGAAAAGAGTATGAGAGTTAGCCTAAATAGGAAAACTATTGTAAGGTTTAGCGTAAACTTAAACACTAAGTTTGGGGGTGAGCTTGGAAAAACTCTTAGTTAAAATTTTGAGTATAAGCTTGAAAATACTTGGGTTTGATCTTACACCCATAGAAAAGGATCATTGATAGTAAAAATACTTAATTAGAGATTGAGGAGCGAATGTAGGGTTGATTAATACTTGAACCATTATAAATCTTTGTATTTATTCTTTTCTTCTTTTCTTCTCTTGGTGTATAAAATTTTAGTTTACCATTTTTCTACTTCATCATTCAATCCTCCTTTTTAGTTTATAAAGCCAATAACTTTCTATCCATATTTCACTCCACTTTCTATTTTTGCTTAACTTTCTTTCTTACACAAAATAGACGTGCTTTCGTTCATTGGATATGCTTCATTCCACACCACTTCCTCCTCGGCTGACACTTGTATTCATTCCTCCATACTTCAAAAGAGTGTGCTTTAAGCTTTATGAAGACTCTTGACTTTCACCTTTCTACTTTCTCATTTATCATATGTCAATAATTGTTAAGGATTATTAAATCAACTCTTGATCAATGGGCCAAGAATTTACACATAGGTCAAGAATCCAGATATGAATCAAAATCTATAAGCTTCAGGATTTGGATGAACTTTAAATGGACTTTTTCTACGGGCCTCACTAAACTTAATGAGTTTGAATCAATGTTAAATTTTGGTGTAAACAATTGGCCCCTACATATAATAAGATTGAAAGTCTTATCTGTATGAATAGATCTCCCAAAAAATATTTTTAGTCTCTATTATGAATAGTTAAGTCCAAGAAATAGGGAAAGAATTAATTAATAATAGAATAATTTAATATTTAGGAATACTTAGAAAATAAAATATTTATTTTAAAAAGCATTGATTCTATTTTAATTAAAATTGTTTAAGAAATAGATATAATTAAAATAAAGATATAAACCGTTAATTATTCCCTCCAACCGAACACTCCCTTAACCAATTCTTGTCTTGCTTACATTATATTTCCAAAATATACTCCCACATTTATCTCCGTATATACTTTTTGTTTTCTTTTTCTTGTTTCTTCTCTTTTCTTTTCTAAGTCTTTATTTTTCTAAGTCTTCTCATCGACCATCACTAGTGTCGCCAGCTACTAGCCAGCGGCTTTGCCGCCATCACAGCCCCTCCACGTGCCACACACACACGTACAACCATTACGTGCCATTATTCCAACCACCACGTATCACCTCCTGTTGACTAGACCTTCTTCACTGGAAGCACCTAGTTGTAGCATCAAAAGCCCAATAACAGTCCTCTTTGGTGGACTTTTATAAAACTTATTGAGAAAAATATATATTTAATGCAAAAAAGTTTACTTTTGATGTAATCTTGATTTTCTTGCACAAAAAATATGAAATTATTGTGATTGATGTAGGTATGTGAAATCTTAATGAATTTTAAATTAATTCTTTTTATTGTATTTTTTTAGCAATTTTGTGATTTTAGCCAAGAAATTGAATTTAAGGCCAAAATTCATTACTAAAAATATAAAAATAAGTAGAAATTGCTATATAATGATGATGGTGTAATTGTTCCACAATTTTTTGAAATTAATTTTAGTTATTGATTTTGAATTTAAGCCTAGAATAGGAATTAGGAAAAAATAAAAAATCACTAAAAATCATATAATAATTAAAATCATATGGGACATAATTCCTAGAGATTCTAAAAATTTTAGTATTTTTTTTAAATTTTTGGTGAATTAATTTTAATTATTTATTATTCTTGACAATTTTTAAAGGTTAGCCTAAAAATAAGATTTAGGCCAAAGTAAAATCACTAAAGATAATTAAATAATTAAATTAATATAAGATTGATTTTTTGGTAGTTCTAGAATTTTTAAAGTTAAGGTAATATTTTTTGAATGCCACCTAGTTTTATTGCGAACACAATGACAAATGAAAAATCAAGTAAGAATTTAATTTTAAAAAAATTTTCGATCATGAACTTAGATTAAATTAGGTAGAATGTGAATGAAAATGGCTAAACTTGATAGTTTTAATATTTTAGGAATGGTTAGAATTAATATTTAGCATTTAGAATTTCAACATGAAATTTATTGAATAATTTCGGTCTGCACTAAAATATTAATTAGGAATGGATTCCAATGAAAATGGTTTTTGTGGGATGATTTTTGGCTTGAAAGTGTTCATGAATGTGTTTGTGGTTATTGATATGATGTATCTGACAAAAGTCGGATACTGGAATTTTTGGCCAAAACAACAGTGGGTTTTTCTACCTTGTGGATTGTGTGGAATATGAAAATTGATATGCATGTGTATGAAAAGTATGCGAAATTTATTTCTTGGCATCAATGATATATTTATACTTAAAGAATTAAACTGACTAATTGATTTCAGTAAGGGGTGCCTGAAACTCCTTAATTAACCATTAAATTTTAGGAATGTGAAGAATATGGATGGAATTTTAACAAATTTATGTATAAAATAAAAATGCCAAAATTTAAAAATGTATTTGACTTTGCTTATACTGGTCAGGTTTGTCATCTTAGGCTCCTATTTAGATCTATTCTTACATCTCTGGTCCAAATCCATTATGCGCCACTTTTGTGAACATGGTAATCGCTTGTCTTTTTGAACTTGATGTCTCTATACTGCGATTCCTCTAGTGTTGGGGCCTTGAATTTCCTTATATATGGTAGTCCTAGCCTTCACTCCTCAGGCATTACATCTATTAGCACTCCTACTACTACCTTTTTGGTTTCTCAAGTAGTTACTTCATCCTTATGCCTTTAAAATTTTATTGTGAAACCGGTGACTTCTTTTTATCTCTGAATTGTAGTCTTTTTTATCCAACTTTATCTAGACTTGTGGAGTCCTTTTATCATATGCATTCGAGCTCTAGGTATTTCCTTACTCCTTTAATTTGATCAGCTTTAATTGAGTCAAAGAAATGTACCTCTCTTAATTCTTGAATTCTTTTGTAGTTCCATGTCTTCGACAAGTAAGGATTATAATGCTCCATCTCACTTCTTAGTGATTGGTTTGTCGTCTATGTCTCTTCCTATCTTTCCTATCAATCAACTATAAGATTTTAGGAATGTGTAAAATATAAATAAAAGACTATGAAATTTTGGCAAATTTGCATGTATAGAATAAAAATACCAAAATGATAAATGGTACCTAACTTTCCTTTTGTTGGTTAGGCATGTCATCTTAGACTCTGATTGAGATTTCTTTAGATGTTTCTACTCCAGATCCTTCATGTGCCACTACTATGAACATGGTAATTTCTTGCCTCTTTTAACTTGATGTCTCTATACTATACTTCTTCTGTCTTAATGTCTTGAATTTTTTTCTACATGATAATCATGGCTTACATTCTTTAGGCATTATTTCTACTGTCACCACTACCACTGCAAGCACTTCCACTATTGCTTTTTCACATTCTCAGGTAGTATTCTCTACTCTTATGCCTTTAAAATTTTGCTTGAAAGCCATGACTTATCTGTAAGCTTTTTTCTTCAATCCTAACTCCCTTTGTAGACCTATTCTTTTCTCCAATAGTAAGGATTTTGATGCTTCCATATTCCTTATGATTGATCCATTGTTAATTATCCTTCAACATTATCTATTGAGGAGCTCTACTAGGCAAGGAATTGGATCCTTAGCAATACTTACAGGAAAAATGGCCCATCCTTTATGAAATAGTTGATAGTCCTCCTCAATCTGAATACGACATAAGTTAAAGTCTTCCTAAGAAACCTCTAAGGACTACCTCTAACTTCAAGTGGAACTTCTTTGGATTCCTTGATTCTAGAAGAAATCATGTGACTTTGCTAAGGATCTGCAGGTCCGTCATTGTGGCTGTGGTAGCCATCATTATATGGTGAATGAGGAGGATGAGTTGATTCCTCACTCTATTCATGTTCTTCATGTTGCTTCTTGACTTGACTATGATCATGGTCATTACTTTTTTGAGGATTGTCCTCTAAGTTCCTCTAGAATTTATGCCTAAAGCCTAGGGATGACTTCTTAGCCTTGATTGTTGAAGCTATGTTCTTTTGATTTCCTAACAACATGTCATATTGGGATTTAATAGACTCGCTCATCCTGAGTTGTGAATTCCTTGAAGAGGTGGATTCCATTTCTGCTTTGGTGCACAATCTTACTTCATCTCATGTTGGATTTGAATTATCATTTCCTTAGGTATCCACCTTCTGTAAAAGCATATTCCTGCGACTGGATTCTTTGACTTTTGATGAACTCTTATAAATTTATTTTATAGCCTTAAATTCATATCTTACTCTTGTCCTTAAGAATTGACCTTAATTCAAAAGCAGTAGCGTTAATAAAGGCCATAAGAGAGAGTGAATCTTCATCTATCAACATGGTTTTATTTTTCTCAAAGAACTTAAAGGTTCCTTTATTGATCATGTCCTCAACAGGATATGGCTTATGAATTTGAGGATGACCTATTTGATGAAGGCCAGGTCCATACAACTCATGTATTACTTCTCCTACTACACTTGCATTAATATTAATTTGAGGAATTGATACTTGAGGAATATCTTTTTTGTTAATTCTAGTGTGTGGAATTCCTTAAGGAATAGGCTCTGCCTCATACTAGTAAGATTGAGAGTTAAGATTGGTTGCTCCATGAATTGTTGAGGAACCGATTGTTGATGAGTCAGGGACCTTCCTCGTTTACGGCTAGGCTGCAGTGGGATTCCTAACAAGTCCTAGATTTTCTTTATAGCAGTGAAGAGGTTGATAATGCTCCCCATTCTATCTTTGAATTTGATTCACAATAAGAGAATCCCTTTAGGATTGCCTCCCAAGCTCCTCACTATAGAGTCCAGTAAGTCTGACTACAAGAAATTCCTTAGCTCGTAGTGGAGTTGGGGATGGAAAATGATGATGCGTCTGAACAAATTCAATTAAGGGATTCATATGGTAAATTGGTGCTATCAGATCCTCGCTATACCCTTTGGGTAACCTTGTAAAGTCTTTATCGAGGTGTCTAGTATGCTCTTCCACTGTCTTGAGTACCTTATTACTCTGCTTTCTTAGACCCTCTAGGATTTTAAAGTAAGCTCTTCTGCTGTCCTGGGTACCTCATTACTCTGCTTTCTAAGACCTTTTAGGATTTAAAGTAAGTAGTAAGAATAACAGCACTAAGGAATGAAATAAATTGTTACATGGATTTGTAACATAAGGTCCTGCTGGATTTTTGTGAACTTCCTCCCCTTAAGGGCGAGGATTTTGAGGAATTGAGCTCCTCTTCCTTCTTTGTTCGATTTGTTCCACAAGTTGGGGAATATAAATATTGTGCCTTGTCGTTGTAGGTGCACCTTCCAGGTTATGAGACCTAGTAACATTTCTCAAAACAGTATTGATCTTTGGAACCATTAGTTCATGAATTCTTCACTAAAATAAAATAAACATCTTATGGATGCACTATATGAATATGTCCTACCGAGTGTGCCAAAATCAACACGGATAACTTATTAAAGATTAAGTTAATAATGAGCTCAGAATGTAAATTGAGCTATTAGCATGTCGATATGAGCTAAGGAATGTAAAAATGAATTTAAGGAATAAAACTAAAAGCTAAATTACGGTAAGCTAAGAGCGATGATGTAATTATGTAAGCTATAAAATTGAATTGCAATACATATAGCTGAATTAGTAATTGCAAAGTTTTAGAATTTATTTGCATAAAGTAATTGACTTACATATATAATTAAATGCTAGAAACACTTGAACACACTAAAAATTAATGATTAAGGATTGCTTATTTAAATTAAGGATTGTTGTTCTTATATAATAATAGCTTTCTAATCTAAGGATAAAAGATAAATTTTATAGACTCTAGGTCTATTTTGATTTGATTAATTGATTATTTGGGGTTTGTTCACTGGAAGTACTTGCCTATTTATATAAACTTCCATGCCTTGATAGATGCTTTGACATATTCTTTATCCTTCGCTTAGTCCTCAATTAACTCTCTATCTTGAGAGCACATACTGTTACTTTCCACATTTTGCACATGTTGATATGTTGTAACTTCCTTATTACTTTCCTTACTCTTTTCAACTTCTTATCTTCATTTTGCTCCACTCCTGCTTTTGCTCAACTTCTTTCCTCACAATATAAATATGCTTTTCTTTCTTAGATATATTTTACTTCTACATAACTTTCTTCTTAGTTGACACTTGTATTCTTTCGTTCCCACTTCATAATAATGTGCTTCAAACTTCTAGAATACTATGTAAGTGACTTTCTAACCTTCTTGCTTCCTTATTTTTCACATGTGAATAATTCTTAAGGATTATCAAACCATCCTTATCGGTAGGCTAAGAAATTACTCATGGGCAAGAATTTGAATATGGGCCAAAATCCATAGACTTTAGGATTTGACATTAAATGGATTTTTTATATAGACTTAATCAAATTTAATGGGCTTGGGCTAGTAATAAATTTAAATATAAATGCTTACATATAATATTATACAAATTATTTCTCTCATACAATATTGTTATTTATATATAATTATTGTTATTTTAGTATGTTATTTTAATTAATTATTTATTATATTAATATTAAATTAAATATATAATTAATATTAAATATATTTTTAAATTAAGAATTATTATATTATTAAAATAACTAATTTATTAGTTAGTATGATTTTTAAAATATAATTAAAATATTATGTTAGAATCAAATAATTATCAAATTTATAATTCTAATAAATTAGATTTATAAAATTAGATATTATAAATAAATTATTAATTATAAATAAACTATTAATTATAATATTATCTAATATTAAATTAATAAAAATTTGAATAAACCTAATTAACTAAAATATTAATATGGTGTTATTAGTAAATTAATCCATCCCCTCCAATGGAAGGGGTTAGACCGCTTGGTTCATATTTTATAGGACCGAAGGCAGCCATTCTTATCCCATTAGACTTTTAAATCTTTTGCTCTTTTTCTTTCTCTCTTCCAGTCCTCTCCCTCTAGTTTATTTGACAGGGGCGGCGGAGAATACCACTCTATCAATAACAAGAGAAAAGGTAGATTTCAGTTTCAGATGGTTTAAAAATATTGTAGAGATTCTTTGTAATTCTTGGTTGCATGCTTTCATATGCGAATCTATCGAATTTTTTATTTCTTCTTTTTCTCTTTTAGTTCAGTTCCTATCTTTCTAATCGCACAATGAGACAAGAAGACAATATAATGGAAGTGGGAGACGGTACTGATGAATCAAAGAAACGCAAAAGGAAGTTGGGTGCATTAGCTGAACATGAATGCTGTATGACAACACTGGAAAAGATTTATAAGAGAATCATATTGTCTTTAGCCAAGCCATCTTACCTTCTTGGCCTAGGCTCTGATAATCTGCGACCAGAAAATCGTGCTAGATTACGTCACCTCCTGCGGAAGTTGGTTAGGCAACATTGCTGGACAGAGGCAAGCGGTGTGCTCAGCGTTTTGTTGAAAGGGACATGCAAAGAAAATCATCCTACCATGAACCGGTTCAAGTATTTGGTATGATTTTGATGCTAAAATTATTTTCTGGTGACATTTATATTGATGGGCTTTTTTTTATCCTTTGGCAATTGCTTGAGCATGTCATTTAATTTAACTCTAGAGATTAATGTCTTGACAAATGTTTGTAAATTAAAACTATATGACTATAGTCCTGTGCAATAGTTTTTAATTTTAGATGTCAACTTTGTATTTGCAGCTTAATCTTTCTTTGCTCTGTTATTATGCTTGACCCGTGAACTTGCAATTGACAAAGTAAGATAGAGGACCATAAATGGATTAGTTCCATGCTTTTCCTTTTTGGTATCATATATTTTCTTGGAATAGTTCACTTAGTTTCTAAGAAATTCTTTTGATTTCTTGAGATTGTAAAATGTGCTTTGTATAATTTTGCATATGTATTACATGTACTAACCCTTATACTTTACCACAATTTTAGGTTTCAATGGAGTTTATCAAGCATCTAGAAACTGACAATGTGAATCTGACGTCAGTCAATCAGATATATGATATTTGGATGACAAGGATTGGAATTAACTTATCAAGTAAACGAAAGAGGAATGGATCTATGAAGGAGGTACAATATTCACAAGAATCACAATTATGATATTTGTTTACTACTGCTAATGTTGTGGACTCTGTCATTGAGGCTTGCCTTCATCAGATGGCAATGCTTGCCATTTCCATTTTGGGTTGATCAAGAACCTTGATCGTTGTGCAGGCAAATTTTATTGTTCGTTTGGAGTCCATACTTTTCCGACTTATGCAAGGGAATATTGAAGGTGAACGCCAGAATGCTAGAAGGTTTAATTTTAGTTTTTGCTCATTAATCTGCCTACATGTGAAAAGCAACTGTAATAGAATGTGTATTTTCATCATTAAAATTAATGTTTTTATTAGGATAATGGATATATCTTTTTCATTACTCCGTAGGAAGATGTAATGTTAAATATTGCCAAGAAAGAAGAAAGGAAGGCTAGTTAAGTTTGGGAATCTCTAAGCTCTAGCAAATTAGTTGTTATTGTCCCTTTTAATCATTTAAAGTTAGTATGACTGGTCAATATGATATATTAATTTTCTAATTTCTTCTTTGATTATTGCATTTCCAAGATTGCGACTATCTTCCTTCTTCTACTCCAATTATTAATGTTTTTATGTTGAGAATTTGGGTGATGCTTAGAAGCTCTGACATAACTTGGTTTGCGTCATATTTGATTGATTCTAGTCTGAAAGAGAAAATTGCTCATATAATTTAGTTGTTTCCAGCTATCTTCCATTTCTCGTATATTTATTGTTGTTTTATTGAGAAATAAATGGTAGCTTTCCCTTTGCAAAAGCACATGCAAAAAGACACATACATAATTAGTATTATCACATATACATGGTCCAAAATATGTGCCTTTAGAATGCAATACTAATTTTAGGTAGGAAAACAGCATCCTGGATATGTATAACGAATCTGCTTATATATACACCTAATAGACATCTAGTAAGGTGATAATCAAGTCTTCAATGTGATTTAGGCATGTCTTACCATTGATTTCAGTTTTAATAGTTCGTGGCTAGCATTTGTACATAATTAGGAATTTAATGAGGTGAGGCAGGGACAAAAGAGCTAATAATAAAAGCAAGGCACTGTTGGTTGGATAATCTTTCAGACTGGTGGCTTTTGTGCGTTTTTTGGAGGATGATGCTTCCTTTATGATTTGCATATAGTTGATATGCACCCAATGCATAGTTTATAATATTTAATAAATAAGTATTTGTATGAGTAGATTACTTATTTGATGATACCCTAATGTTTAGGGGGGGAAGACCATCACATTTCTTGTTTGTGTGTATCTCTCTCTCTCTCTCTCTCTTTCTAAGATCAACAATGGTAATTAGCACTATTTGTGGTTTTTGTTCTTCTGCAAATTATTTGATCTGAATGATTATTTTGCTCACCTTTTTCTTTTCTCTTTTTTTTTTTTTTTTTGCAGCTTGATGCAAGAATCTGAATTTGAGGGTCACCCAATGTTCAATATGATTGTTGGCTTGATATTCTCTCAACTTTGTTATTCTAACATCCCAGAAGACATGAAGTGTAAGGATTCTAATCAAATTCGTGGCCCCACATACACACACATGTCAGTTACTACTCAGTTGGACATGTCAGCTACAGGATTTAGAAATGAAGTTGGGGGCTCAGAGGGCCATAATTCACTCTTTGACGATGAATCTGAATCTTGCTTTCGCTGTACTTCAGAGACTTCTATCATGAATTGTAAAGAAATGCCTGTCAAAGTGAATAATGATCTTCAGGAAGAAGTATTACCTGTAGAGATTGATGTTAATCTGCAGACAAATGTCCCACAAGACTTCCAGCCACAGGCTTTCTATGTGAATTCTGCTGAAGATGAGGTGTCTGTTGATAACAATGGTGATGGCCATATGCATTTCGTCCCGAATTTGTCTGCCTTTAGTGAGTTCTTAATCCCTTCAGATTGGTTCTTTTCACTCATATTTCTATTTTCTTAGTCGTTTTAATTATGTTGGAGGAAGATCATAGATTTTTCTTCTCTCCTGCATGCATTTTACCAGCTGTCCTTAGAAAGGAACAGCGGTACATTATGCCACACTTAGTGAAGTCTGGACTTATGAAACATAGGAAAGATAAAACCTTACTTTATGATTTTGAAGGAATGAGGGTAATAAAAGCCGGACAGAATGGAGCTCCTAATCAAATTATATGTATACATTTATCACTTAAGTACTTGGGGAATGCCCATCCTTGCACTTGGATGCAAATGAGCTCACCTATTACATTCAGTTAAACAACAAGACTAAAGAGCACGATTATCCTTGCATGGTGATCATGGTGAAGTTACATGTCTTAGTGCTACACCCATATTTTGATATTAGTAAAATCTCTACTTCTCGGTGAAGATGAGACGAGGAAAGTATTTACAAATTAATGTAACAAAAAATAACATATTTTATTAGTTTTCTGTAGGCTGCAATGGAACTAGGACCATCGTGGTCTTGACAATCTCAATCTTGGTTATTATATAAAATTTATGCTTTCATTTAGTTTATTTGTTGAATGAGCATAGGTGAGTGCAATATTGCTGAAATTTGGCTTGTGCATTTCAGAAACTAAACTTCAGCCAGTGGCTTTTTAGTAGACTTTAATGGTATGTCTGTAGAGGTTGGAAAATGGGAGGAAAACATAACATGGAATCACAATTTTTGTTTCTTGTCATGTCTCCTACATCCATTTTCCTCCCGTTTTCCCTATTTTCTCTTTACCCTGATTTTTCACCCTGCTATTAGATGAAATCATTTGCAACTTTACTAAAAAAAGTTAAAAAGTTTTATTTATTGACTGGCACTAATGGGGGCATTGAGAATTCAACAGTATGGCATTAAAGCCCTTGATATGATTGCTTATTCTGAATGTTGATTGTGGTGTATCATTGCATGAAATCATGTACATCCTTAGGATTTCAGATTTTGGGGTTGACTGAATCAATAATCTTGGCATCAGAGGTGTGTAGATAATTGAAATTCAGGTGGACATGTTTGTAACTGTATACCACCTATATCTTTTTTCATTTATATGAACTCATTTTGATTGTTCTATTATTGGCAAAGAGAGCGGGGATTCATGGTTGTTGCCTTTACGAACTGAGAATTGGGAGTTAAAATGGGTGATTCAAGCTGATGAATATAACCACGCAGTGAGGTACTTACAATCAGCTGTTTACTCGACACCCCCAGTATTCGCAGCCCTGATTCCCTTGATACAGGTACAGCCAACATAACAAATAGATATTTTATCAACTTTGTTCAGGAAATTATATGCATATTATACTGGATTTTAACTTTCCCATCATTATCTGTCCAAAGTTTTGCAAAATTACTGCTGTCAGTGAAGAAATCTGATTTTCGCATGCTCTGTTATCTGTTCAAGAAACTAAATTATTTAGTTCAGTTTGACAGAGCACGGCTCAAGTTTAAGTGCTTTGATGTAATCATGTTACCTACACTCAAATGGCCTTCTATAGAAGGATTTAGCTGATCGGATTCATGTAAATTACAAAAGCAGCATGCAAGTTCAATCATTAAACTACTAGAGCATGCAAGCTGTTATGCGTTTCTTCTCCAATTACTGCATTGATGATGGGTAGTGTTTGATAAGTGCTACAATGGATCTACATACACACCCACACATTCAAAAGTTAAATAAATAAATGAGAAAAAAGAAAGGGTACCTGAAGATTGTCACAACTTGCAGCACTTCATAAAACCTGCACTTTGGCTTTTTATTTTGTTTGACATTCCATTTATCCTTGATATGTTTGCATTGTGCTATTGCGGACCGTGCAAAGTGCTATTGCTTGCTGCTCTCCGGGGTTGGGAAAGTGACTTTTAGACACGAGCTGGTCCAATTTCGTTTTTCTTAAAAATTTGATGGAGATCATTATTTGGCATTCAAATTCTCAAATCTCTTATTCATTTGCAGTAGTTGCAATCATTAAGCAATTGGTTAATCTTATTATTTCTGGTTAATGTATTTATTTCTGAATTCAAATTCTCCATTTTATTCCAGTTACTATTGATTGGACGCAAGTATAGGGAGGCCCTTGATGAACTTGAGAAGTTTTGTGGCAATCTAAATGCAGCACTTCCTATTAGGTATTAAATTCTTTTCTTTTTTTTTAAGTTATCAACTGTTTCTTGTTGCGAATGTGGATGAAAGGTGAAAAGATATGTTTTATGTGAGGGAGGAAAATTCAATTTATTTGACTAGCAAGGGAAATATAATTTATTCGAGGCTTGTCAAGTAGACCAAATTTGGAAAGTTAGATGCAAATCTATACAACTTAATGCGATTTTAGCCCATCCTTTTAAAATTGTCAAGTAGACCAGATTTGGAAAGTTAGATGCAATTTTGGTGCAATTAAAATTTTTAATCAAAATTAGGTGATGCGGCAGATGATGTAAATGTTTAGTTAATATCTTTGCCACGTCATTCTCATATATTCAAAATAATAGGAATTAATTAATAAAAGTAAATAGAGAAATTAATAATTCAAATTGAAAACAAGTTCAAGCAAAAAAAAAGAAAGAATTATTGTTAAAAGAAATTAAAAAGAACTTATTATCAGTTCCTTCTTTCTTTCTTCCTAACATTAAACCCTAGCGTCAATTTCTACTCTCTTTCTTCGCTTTCTGATACTGTCACCTACCTCCATTAATATAACACCTATCTCTCTAATCTCTTCTTTATCACAAATTCTGTTACGGCTATTGATTGGAGCTTAGGCTGTAAGTTTTTGCCTGTTGAGTTTAAAGATTTGACTGCTATTCTGTCAAAAAACAAAAAAGCATTTCGAAGCCCTTGTTGCCGGGGATACTAGAGAAGGATTTAGATTGTGGAAGTGAGAGAATCGTGATAGAGAAGGAAGGTTTTGATGGGAATGATGGTGAACAAGAGGGAGAGGGTTTTTGGATAAAGGGAATGTGGATTGGTAAGGAAAGATGGGTTTATGCAACCACTGGCCAAAATAACTGATTATGATTACCATAGGCAGAATCTACAATCAAGCCACAAGTAGCTTGGCCAGAGTTTTTTTTTTTCTCTTCTGATTTGATGGTTTTTTTATCAGTATCTTGGCAAGGTTAGTGTTTTTAGTTTATTTTCTTTATCTGGTTAGTGAGGGAGAATTTGGGTTGTATTGATGTGGCTATTTGACGTGGTGAAAATATTAATTAAAAAGTTTACATCATCTACTATTAGGCCATTAGTTATTTATTTATTTATTTACCATTAGGCCTTTATTTCATCTTCTGGCAATGTTTTCGAAGGACTTGCCAGCATAACATATAAAAAGGCCTAATTACTAATTAAATATTAAATCTTACACTTAACAATTTCATCCAATTGTTTCAAAATTTAAAAACAAATGCCCATGCTTTCAATTTATTTTCAAAAACAAATGCCCGTGCACAGATGTAAGACCTTTAATGGCTACATTGTTAAATTCATGTTAGAACTTTTTGCTGACTCCTGAATTATTTTTCTTTATAAGCATAGTCAATTCGCATCATCTTTCCTGTGAAACTGCAAGTGTTTGGAAACAAATTGAAAGCATGGATGTTTATTTTCAAATTCTGACAATTAGTTATTTATTAAAAAATATAGAGTTCATGATGTAATTAGTAATTAGGTCTATAACAAACTGGATTAAGAGGTATGACCTCATCCAAATAATATTTTGCCAGACTTTAAATCATGTTCATTACTGCCAATTGCTGCAGACAAATATTGTTTAAAGTTCTCTGTTTGCTTTGAATCTATACTAGTTTCTCTTTCCTAAAAAAAAATAAATTCTTCTTTGTTTTTAATGCTGCTTCTCTATTAAGACATATTATTTGTTGGGCTGCAGATTCATGTGTAATAGTTATACCCTTTTCTCCCTCATAACACATGAAAATGTTACGTCAATCAATCTGGTTTGCCAATTTGTGCTAAATTCTCTAGTTTCTGCAATGTATTTCAAAGCTATAACCCATCAGTTATCTATTTTAAGTTCTTGTTTACAGATAAATGTTTTGGCTAGTTTGGATTGTCGAACAACATTTAAATGTTGCCTATGAAAATTAAAAGGTATCGTGCAATCAAGGAAAATAAAACTTACAGTTTATTTGGTTTGATTTAATTGTGAGTTTCAATATTTTTCTTCAGGAAGTAGGATTTTGTATATGTAGGGAATATATGAAAAGTAGTTGCTTCCTATTTATTAATTATTGATATAGAATTTTTCTAGTGTGGATTTGTAATCCTGGTGTGAGTAAGATTAGATAGCAGGCTGTGAATTGCCGTGTAACTTGGTTATTTTAGGATGTTATTTGGATGATTAGGTTGATTAAAGTTTGAAACTTTGATTTTCTATTTTATGTTTTTGTTCTTGGTGGTTCTTCAGCCAGAAATGTATCAGGTTTTCCTAGTCTTGTCACACTTGTTGAAGCTGTGTTTCTCCCACATGCTTTTCTCTTATTTGTTCCTTTGACAAGCTCTTACAAATGTCTCTTCTACAGATTGAGGGCTCACCTTTTGGAGCTTGTTGATCCTAAGAATACTGTTGTAATTTCATCTTGTTTTGAGGACACTTTAAAGACTGATCCTACATGTCGCATGTCCCTGGATAAGCTTATCAGCCTGCATCAGAAAGGTATATTTTTATTGCACGTGCATGATTAATCCTATACCTGTTTTCATCTTCTCTTGGCCTATTTCCCTGTGTGTAAATTAAGACACAGAGAACTTTTAATTAAATGAATCACAAATGCATTGTAGAAAGACTACAACTTTGTTGTTGCGTCTGCACATTGTGCAATCATTCTTAAAGTTAAATATAGTATCTAACTATATGTTGATAATTCTTAGGTGGAATTCTAAAAGATCGACTCCTCAAACCTACTTTTTAGCAAAGTGGTTTTTGTGGTTTTGAATTAAAACACTTTATTATGCATAGTTTTGGAGTTTAAGTGCTCAAGATGGATGCTGGTTATGGAACTACTAGCAGCACCCAACCTCCAGCTCATTCCTTCATTTTGATTTGCCATTCTTTAGGTCAGGAAAGATTGTGGACATATTTCTCTTTTGGAGAGTAAACTTGTGGACATTGGTGATCATTTTCTTTCATTTATTGAGAATACTAGAGTTTTTCTTATTTTTTCTATTTCATTAAGAAATATTATTCTAATTCCTGAGCTTTTAGGAATTGCAGTTAAGTTTACATCCTCACAATGGAAGCAGTAATTTTGGTTAATGCCAGACTGTTTTCCACATATCTTAGTATGCATTTTTATGTGATAAAAAACTTGTTGCTTCTGATATATCTAGTTATATTTATTTTTCCTAAAAAGTTGCTCCATTTTGATCTATCGCAGGAAATTATAGCCCTGAATCCCTTTTGGAAATGATAGCCTTGCATTTAGAGGCTGTCTTTGGGGAATACAAGATATGGAAAGAGTTTGCTTTATGTTTCCTGCAAGTCTCTCAATATGAAGAGGATTGTATGTCAGCATGTCTGTATGGAGATGAAGGTAAAAAGATTCAAGGTTATTCTGTTCGTTACAACAGGATCCCCAAATTGTTTATATGTGGGAGATCAGGAATCAATTGGAGGTTTCGGTGCCGATGGTGGCTGACTCGTCATTTTAGCAAGAAGCTTCTTGTCTCGGAAATTGCTGCAGGTATTGTAGCATTTACATCCTTGCTGTTGAGCTAATCTCACGTGCACTGTAACAAAAATTTGGCCAAATACTTTTTGGTTTTCAAATCTCGAAGTTTTCATAATGTAATCCCTGTGGTTATTTTTCCCCACTATGCACGCCTCAAATTTAAGTGTTGCATGCATTAGATTCCTCAAGTTATATGTGCAACAGGTGATTTTGATTTTAAATCATCATTTGATGTAAATATCTTCCAGATCACTTAACAATATGTTCTCCCACATCTTTTTTCTTTTTTCTTTTCTTTTTCTTGTGTCAGGTAATTTGGAATTCCTGGCGTACAAAGCAGCATGCGCAGCGCACATGTACGGGACAGAGTTTGATTACTTTGTAAAGGCTTATACTTTCTTAGAGAAAGAAAATAACAGGAGTTTGTTTATGTTCTTGCAACTGCACATGCAAAATCACATAGGAATTAATCTATACTATCAACGGAGAACAAACTAATATTATTTCTATTTTCTCTTTACAAGCAATACAAGCTGTGCTCTTTCTTTTTGGTAGAATTATCTCCTTTGATGGTTTTTTTTGTTCGATCCTCTTTCCAAATTACGCATCATGCCTGATGTACACTGTAGGAGCTATTCAAGTGGTGGCTCGTCTTTCAGATGGTTTTGTACAATGTCTATGCATGGCAAAAAGGAACTGTATTGGTGCAAGAGAAATTTCTTTTGCATTCACTGTATTTTCTTCGTAGTAGGTGTTCACTACCATCCCTATTTTCATCGTAATGGGTGTTCACTACCATCCCTGAGGATAAATCTTTGATTAATGCTATGTTCCTGTTTCATGGATTTGAGATTATACAGGCTGGTGAAACCACTCCTTTCAAGTTATTTTCTGCTAGGTCTAGGGCATTTAAAGAACTCAAATTCAATGCACAAGGAAGTTCCTGAGCATGAAGAGAGTCTCCAAAGCATTCCCAAACCATCATGGGAATTTACTAAAATCATTTGAAGTCCAAGTTTAGCGGTTCTTTTAACGACAATAGATTTCTCATGTGATCATATTGTTTCTTAGACGTATTGTTTGAAAATAAATTTTCTGACCTGAGGAATGTGAGTCGTCCCTGATAAATTATTGTTCTGAAGCTCCAAGGCCTCCCGGTAAAGACAATTCAGTATTCTGTCAGGCAGGGTTCCTTTCCTGTCAAATTATTCCTTGAAAAATAAACGACTAGCTACCCTGCATTTTCCTCACGGAAGTTGAAATTTCATCGATCATTTGATTGCTTGCAAAAGAAAGGAAATGCTTGCCATGAAACCTTTATTTACTGGAATAAGACATGAAACTCAAATTTCAGATGTATCTGGTAGCTGTCCTAACAGATGGGAAGAATTAACATTAGATAATCCATTTAAACAATATGTTTTTAAGATTTAAGCCACCCTGGAATGGACCTAAATTGCATGAATGAATCGTGAGTTAACTCAACTTGAAATGGAGGAACCCGATTAGAACCGACATTGGAAAAACGAAAGTGCAAAAACACTTTCAGGATCTTAAGTTTTTCCAGCTTTTGCAGAAGGGGATTCAGAGACAATACCTGTTAGTCGATTAGAAGAGACATTCTAAGACTGACAATCCAGAAAGCTTGCCCAAACTATCAGGAAGGTTTCCAGTCAAATACTTTGAAGAAACATCCGAGATATACAGAGAACTTTTGAACTATGAGAAAACAATCTCAATGTTGTTAGGATATAAAAGTTGTTAAATCACACACATTCAATGCTCGCTGACTTTAGAATTTTGTATTTACTGTGAACATTCATCTCTCATTGTTGCCTAATTATAATCTGACAGAAACAAAATGACAGGGCAATCTTTTAGCAGTATTTACTGTGTCAGGTTCAGCAGTAACTTAATCAAGTTAACTAATGACTAACTTATCAATCAAGTTACAATCTTTCTTGTATTGGTGTTTAAAAATATTTTAGAGTTATGAGAGAAGAGAACGAGAAAAGAAAAGATAAACAAAAGACTTTTTTTTGTACTTTGATTTTTATACACTTGCATAAAACAAGTGGCTTTATATGTACACATTAAATAAAGATACATTTAAGAGGAGAATTACTAATTAAGCCAACCATAGACAACTCACGGTTGCAAAATACATTTATTTCTAATATCAGACTCAAATACATCAACACTCCACCTTGAGGTTGATATTGAATATATCAAGCTCATGCTTGAGAAAAGAAATTCTATTCATTGAAAGAGACTTTGTCATCAAATCAACAATTTGCATATATGAAGAACAAAATTCCATCTTGATCTGCAAATTTTTCTCAGCCTCATGAATAGCATGAAACTTCACATTGATATGCTTTATTCTTCTATGCTGAACTGGATTTTCAAAAATAGCAATAGCTGACTTATTCTCACACAAAAAAAAACAGTAGCACTTTCTTGCTCAAAACCAATATCAGAAAGCAAATTTCTCAACCAAATTGCCTGGTTTGCAGCAGCAGCAGCAACAATATATTCTGCTTCTGCAGTTGATTGGGCGACAACTTGCTTCTTTGAACTCCAACAGATTGCAGCTGAGCCAAGGTTAAAAACATACCCAGATGTACTTTTCATGTCATCGAGACTCCCTGCCCAATCACTATTAGAATACCCAATTAACTTCACACTTCCTATCTTGAAATATTTCAGCACTTCACTTGTTGTGCCCTTCCCTTCACATACCTGAATACCTTTAACAACTCCCAAATGAACATCTGTAGGTGAACTCATTGATAGATTATAAATAGTTATACTTATTCTGTTTAATTCCCTTGCATTTTAATTGGATAATGTGCTTAATTGTAGAAATTGTATTTATTCTGACCTGGGTGGTGAAATATCAAGGATTGAGTGGAATTCAGCTTAAAGACATGTTTTAAGGCATCACTTGTGAGAAACTAAGTTGTTTGGAGAAAGAGAAAAAATTTGTGCAGAATATCATTTTTAATAAGGCATGACCACGCCTTACAATTTGTGAGCTGCTGGAATCTGTAGAAGAGAATTTCGAGTTTTTAGTTAAATTCGTGGTGGACCCACTTTTATGTTATTTTCTTTATTTTGGAAGTGTTGGATAAGGAAAACTGACTCCCATATTATTTAGAATTTTAATTTATTTACATTACCCTTTATCTTATCCTTCCTTATAGGGATAAGATCATATAGGAAGTTTATTTCTTTTTTATAAGGATTATCTTATTAGGGTTTAGGTTTGACTTCATATATAAGGAAGCTAGTTCTACCAAGTAAAAGGGGTTGGATACTTTGAGATTATTATTATTTTTCTTCTATTCCCTACAATTCTTTTCTTGTGAATTCTTACTCCACCATGTGTGGCTAAGTTTTTAGTTTCTGATTCAAGAGTGAATAAATTCTAATTGTGATTTTGTGAGGCTTTATGCTTAACAAAATTCTTCTTTAATTCAAGTATTCTTTATTTCTTATTTTTATTATTTATGAATTTTTGATATTGATTGAACTGACGACTCAACTTTGATATTAATTTTTCTATTGCTAAACTTTGAGTTTGTGATTCGAAATTGTCATGAACGATTGATACAAGTAGCAAGGAGCTGGCTCATGTGTGCGTGATTGTGATCTTTTCGAATTACATAGCTTGCATGATAGGCTCTAGGAAAATAAAGGAACAAGATTAATTCAATTGCAGCTATCTCAATTAATTAATGTTAATTTAGTCATTCTCATTATTCTTAATGGTATCATTGAGTTGATATGGAATGCTATCCTGCCCAGTTGACTAATAGTAAATTTTGATTTGGATGCTGGTTTTAAGTCAATTATATTAGGAGAATTTACACTTGTTGCGGCTTTTTCGAATAAGTAGACTAAGTACTTGAATAGAAAAATTGATATTTAAGTCTATGATCATGATTACAATTAGATGGAATTAGCACTCTTGAATTGAAAATTTGTTAAGATTGATTTTTATTTACTTTAATATTTAGCCTTCATTTATTTTCTGTTTATTTATAATTTTGATTCAAACATTCAAAATCCCCCCGTTTTTATTTTACTTTGAAAAGCTATCCACATTGGTTCCCTTGGGATTCGACGTGGTTTCACTATTTCTACAAGTTAGTTTAGGAAAATCAGCAATTTATTTTGAAGGGCTTCAACAACCCGTTCAAATTTGGCAGGGTTGCCGGGGAACTGTTTTAGTTTCTCATTGTTTAATTTATTTGTTTATGACTCGTTCTTCTCAGGCTATTGATTTGTAGTATAATCCTGAAATTGAGAAAACAGTGCGTCAATTAAGAAAGGAGACTAGGCGAAGAAAAAGTTGTCGCACAGAAGAATTAGAGATAGATTTGGCTATTGGCGACACATATATTTTTCAAGAAGTTACAGAAAATATGGCGAACAGAACTCTCAAAGAGCTAGCCGCGCCGGATTTGAATCAACAACCTTTATGCATTACATTTCCTAATATTTCAGTTGATTTTGAATTAAAATCTGGCTTAATTCACTTACTCCCTTCTTTTCATGGATGCACAGGTGAAGATCCTCATAAACACTTGAAAGAATTCCATATTGTATGCTTCGGAATGAAGCCATATGGTGTGACCGAAGAGTATATAAATCTTAGAGCTTTTCCCTTTTCTTTGAAGGATAAAGCAAAATATTGGCTCTATTATCTACCCTCTGGTTCAATAACAACATGAAATGAGATGAAAAGATTGTTCTTAGATAAGTTTTTTCCTGCAACAAGAGCTGCCAACATTAGAAAAGAAATTTGTGGCATAACACAGTTCACCGGAGAAACATTGTATGAGTATTAGGAAAGGTTCAAGCAACTATGTGCTAGCTGCCCCCATTACCAAATTTCTCAGCAACTCTTAATCTAATACTTCTATGAAGGATTGTTGCCAATGGATAGGAGTATGATTGATGCAGTAAGTGGTGGAGCTTTGGTAGATAAGACACCCGAAGAAGCCAAGCAATTGATTTCAAACATGGTTAAAAATTCTCAGCAATTTGGTACAAGAGCTGATGGAGCTACTAGGCGAATTAATGAGGTAAGCACTAAAAATCTTGAAAATTAAATTTTTGATTTAACTGCTTTGGTTCGTCAAATGGCTATAGAGCAATTGCAAATGGCAAAAGTTTATGGAATATGCTCAGTTCAAGGACATCCCACTAATATGTGCCCAACATTGCAATAAGACTTGATGCAAGAAGCTAATGTTTTAGCCAGGTTTACTGGTCAACCTCAAAGGAAGTATGATCTCTTTTTCAATTAATATAATCTTGGATGGAGAGATCACCCGAATTTGAGCTATGGAAACCAAGGAGGACAACAAAATTATCCTTCTTAGAATTTCATTAGACCACCTCAAGTTCTCCAAAAACCTCAAGCTTCAAATTTAGGTATGTCTTTGGAAGATATTGTTAAAAATCTTGCTAACAATGCTCTTCAATTTTAATAGGAAACAAGGTCAAGCATTCAAAACTTAGGCAATCAAATTACTCAATTGGCTATGTCGGTTAATAAATTGGAGGCTCAAAATTCTGGAAAACTACCTTCATAACCAAAGATAAATCCAAAGGATAATGTTAGTGCAATTTTCTAAGAAGTGGAAAGGAGATTCCTTCAGGGTCGATTCCACTTAAGGAAAGTGAACCGAGTAAGGAAAAGGAAGAAGAAGTTTCCTCTAAAACATCACGTGGGGTAAAATTCGATCCTCCTCTATCTTTTTCATCTCACACTCTATTACCTTATTTTCCTAGTAGATTAGCTAAGCCAAAAGAAGATGAGCAAGAAAAGAAGATCTTGAATATATTTAGGAAGGTGGAGATAAATATCCCATTATTAGATGCTATCAAGCAAATTCCTAAATATGCAAAGTTCTTGAAGGAATTGTGCACAAACAAAAGAAAGATGAAGAAAAATGAGAAAGTGGTGGTAAGTAAGAATGTGTCGGCTATCTTGCAAAAGAATATGCTAGAAAAATGCAAGGATCCAGGTATGTTTTCATTACCTTGTGTTATTGGTATTACGAAAATTGAGCGTGCCATGTTAGATTTAGGAGCTTCCATTAATGTCATGCCATTTTCTATTTATCAAGAGTTGAAACTAAATAACTTGCAAAAGATTGGTCTAATGATTCAATTAACTGATCGTTCTTATATTCATCCCCTTGGAGTTGTTGAAGATGTTTTGGTGCAGGTTAATGAGCTCATATTTTCTGTCGACTTTTATATTTTGGAAATGAATGGTGATTCCTCATCAAAATTAGCTTTAATTTTATTAGGACGACCATTCATGAAAATTGCTAAGATAAAGATTAATGTAGATGAGGGTACTCTCCCATAGAGTTTGATGGAGAAATTGTTAAATTTAATATTTTCGATGTAATGAAATATCCTAATAATGTATATTCTCTTTGCCATATTGATGTAATTGATCCAATTGTGCAGGAATTATTTTCAAAATAAAATATTGGTGATGAGCAAGAATTAGATGCACAATCTAATTTAGAAGGAATTGATTATGAGATTGGTCAAAAAGTATTATTATATAATTCTCGATTGAAGCTTATGCCTGATAAGTTTCATTCTCGATGGACCAGTTCATTTGTTGTTACTAACGTGTTTTCCTATGGTGCAGTGGAAATTAAAAGCTTGGATTTAGACAAAATTTTCAAAGTAAATGGTTATAGATTGAAGATCTTCCAAGAGGGTGAAATTGCCCCATGTCTCGTAAGTTTTCCCTTGGATCACCCTACTTATCCGGATGACTGAAATATTTCTTCACTCCGTCGAGTATAACGATGTTAAATAATTGCGCTATTGGGAGACAACCCAAATGCTTTCTTTATTTTTATTTATACTTTTTATTTTCTTTCACTTATTTTATTTTATTTTTAGTTACTAGTTATTAGTTATTAGTTTTTTTTTTAGTGAAGAAGTTTAATTTTTTTAGCAGGAGACTAATTTGGATAAGGCGTGACCACGTCTTTTTATAGCTCTCCCAGAAGCATTAACTGAATTTGTTCTAGAAGCTCGTTTCTTATAAGGCATGCCCAGGCCTTAGCTCAAAAAATCTTCTGTTTTGTTTTGACTTCTTCACTTAATTTTACAAAAGCTCGTTTCTTATAAGGCGTGACCACACCTTGTCTCAAAACATTTTCTGTTTTGTTTTGACTTCTTCACTTAATTTCAAAGAAGCTCATTTCTTATAAGGCGTGACCATATCTTAAAACATCTTCTGCTTTGTTTCGACTTCTTTACTTAATTTTACAGAAGCTCGTTTCTTATAAAGCGTGACCATGTCTTATTTCAAAACATCTTCTGATTTATTTAACTTCTCTACTTTATTTATTTATTTTAATATTATTTATTTTTGTTCCAAAAAAGAAAGAAAAAAGAGGAGAATAAAGAGAAAAGAAGAGGGAAAGTTTTATTTTGCAGCAGTTACCAACGTTCTTTCTTTTGCAGCAGCCACCACCAATATTCACTTCCTCTTCCCTCTACCCAAACACCTATCACTCACCATCCATGGTGCGCCTTAAGACTACCACCCGAAAAAGGACCTCAACACGTCGGCGCAGTAAAGGGACACCTTCAAATCCCGACAATACGATAGTTCGCCAAGAATAGAAAATGACAGCAGCCCCACGTGATGACGGCTTACAAATCAGGGGAGTTTCAAATTTCTTTTCATTTCTTTTGTGAGTCATTTTCTTTTTGATACATTAAGGACAATGTGTAGTTTAGGTGTGAGGGAGGAATATGATAATTACATGATTTTCTTTTCTTTTTAAAAATATATTTTATGCTTAGAATTAGGTATGCTCTAATTCATATGTGCAAATTTTTCTTTTGCAACCTTGAGTTTTGTTTTGATAACCTAGAATACCATGTAAGTTAGAGATCCATTTTTGGTTTGAGTTTTAATGCTAATGTTTCTTTAAAATTATCTGATGGTATCTCATTAGTTTATTGATTGAAAAATGCACAAGACTTGATACAAATTTGAATATTCAAGTGAACTTTTGAGCCTAAGAGCAGTTCATTATATTTTACTCTAATTATTTTTGTTGAGTGTTATCAAACTTAGTATGTTTATTCTAGAACTTTCTTGTAAATGCATGTTGAGACCACATCTTTGGATTGATGCTTTAATATGATAAGGGCAATTAGGATTAATCTATTCTTAGACTCTTAAATGACCTACCTTGTTGATTTTCCTTTTAGTTAGCCACTTTGAACCTATTTGCCATTTTCTTTTTCTTGTTTTTAACACATATTGTTTAACCCAAGACCTTTCGTTTGCTACCCCTATTTTTCTGCCTTTGTCAAGACAAGAAGAAAAGTGTTGCATGGTACAAAAGAAATAGAAAAATAAAAAAATAAAAAAAGAAAGAAAGAAAGTTGATACTTATTCCTTTCATGATAGAGGATAATTGGAGAAGTATTCATCAAATATACTGAATTAAATTATTACATATTGTTCCTCCAAAGTTTTAGTGCTCATATAAAATATGGGAATAAACTTCAAGGTTTTCATTGTGTGTTTTGTGGTTATGTAGCATAGTTATCATGCAGGAACCTAACCTTTTTGTTTTGATTATTAAACACTTCCATTTTTCCTTTTATCATACCCTTTCCTAAAGCCCCATTACAACTCTTATGAAGTCCCTTTGATTTTTGCATCTAATTCATGTGTAGTGGTGGATACTTGATTCATTAGCAAACTTATGGTAATAACATGCTATAATTTGATTCTGAGAGTAAATGCTCCCTAAACACTTTGAGAGTATTGAGTGAAACCATGTTAGGGTGTTAAGTTTTGTTGCTTTGATTTTGATGAATTAGTGAGAAACTTGTTCTTTTTTATAAAATTTATCCTATGAGTGCTACTCTCTTGATTGTCATTATGATTCAACTCATTGATATATGTTTAACTTATTTGGTATTTGTGGAAATTAAAAGAGATAAAAAGGAAGTAAAGAGGAGAAATTGTATGTTGAATTGAGGTATGCTTGAGGACATGCATAAATTAGGTGTGGGGGAATGTGATAGATCATAAAAGTTATACTTATTGCGTTTAATTTCCTTACATTTTGATTAGATAATGTGCTTAATTGTGGAAATTGTGTTTATTCTGACCTAGGTGGTGAAATATCAAGGATTGAGTTAAATTCAGCCTAAAGACATATTTTAAGACATCACTTGTGAGAAACTAAGTCTTTCAATAAGGTGTGACCACGTCTTACAATCTGTGAGCTGCTGGAATCTGTAGAAGAGAATTTTGAATTTTTAGTTAAATTCGTGGTGGACCCACTTTTATGTTATTTTCATTATTTTGGAAGTGCTGGATAAGGAAAACTGACTCTCATATTATTTAGGATTTTAATTTGTTTAGATTATCCTTTATCTTATCCTTCCTTATAGGGATAAGATCATATAGGAAGTTTATTTCTTTTTGATAAGGATTATCTTATTAGAGTTTAGGTTTGACTTCCTATATATGGAGGCTAGTTCTACCAAGTAAAGGAGGGCTGGATACTTTGAGATTATTATTATTTTTCTTCTATTCCCTACAATTCTTTTCTTGTGAATTCTTACTCCACCATGTGTGGCTAAGTTTTTAGTTTCTGATTCAAGAGTGAATAAATTCCAATTGTGATTTTGTGAGGCTTTGTGTTTAACGCAATTCTTCTTTAATTCAAGTATTCTTTATTTCTTGTTTTTCTTATTTATGAATTTTTGATATTGATTGAACTGACGACTCAATTTTGATATTGATTTTTCTATTGCTAAACTTTGAGTTTGTGATCCGTAATTATCATGAACGATTAATACAAGTAGCAAGGAGCTGGCTCATGTGTGTGTGATTGCAGCCTTTTCGAATTATATAGCTTGCATGATAGACTCTAGGGAAATAAAGGAACAAGGTTAATTCTATTGCAGCTATCTCAATTAATTAATGTTGGTTTAGTCATTCTCATTATTGTTAATGCTATCATTGAGTTGATATGGAATGCTATCGTGCCCAGTTGACTAATGGTAAGTTTTGATTTGGATGCTGGGTTTAAGTCAATTATATTAGGAGAATTTACACTTATTGTGGCTTTTCCGAATAAGTAAACTAAGTACTTGAATAGAAAAATTGATATTTAAACCTATGATCATGATTACAATTGGATAGAATTAATATTTTTGAATTGGAAATTTGTTAAGATTGATTTTTATTTACTTTAATGTTCAACTTTCATTATTTTATGTTTATTTATAATTTTGATTTAAACATTCAAAATCTCCCCATTTTTATTTTATTTTGAGAAGCTATCCACATTGGTTCCCTTGGGATTCGACGTGGTTTCACTATATCTACAAGTTAGTTTAGAAAAATCAGTAATTTATTTTGAAGGGTTTTGACAACCTGTTCACTCATAAACCTTGATAACAATGTTGCAGGGAACATTAAATGAGGTCGTTTTGCAGTCAAGTAAAATAAGCTTCCAACTATGCTTCTGAATATAGAAGAATCACAGAGTGTCTCACCATCATTCTTCGACAACTTCAAGTGTAAATGCAATGGTGAATCAATTCCCTTGCAAGATTGCAGCTTAAATTTTCTTAGAACATCTAAGGCATACTTATGTTGTGAAATGAAGATACCAGCCTTGCTTTGATTAATTTCCAACCCAAGAAAGTAGCTCATCAAGCCAAGATTAGACATCTCAAATTTTTTTTGCATATTTGATTTGAATTCTGAGGGAGCTTTTTCATTGCTCCCCATCACCAACAAATCATCAACATAAAGAAAAACAACAAGCAAATCAACACTCTTATCTTTCTTAAGATACAAAGTAGCTTCATTAATGCTCCTATGAAAACCCAACTTCTGCAAATAAGAATTAATTCTGCAATACTAGGCCCTTGATGCCTGTTTTAGGCCATAAAGAGCCTTCTTAAGCTTGTACACTTGATGTTCCTTTCTAACAACCACAAAACCTTTAGGTTGACAGACATAGATATCTTCTTGAAGCTCTCCATTTAAGAAAGCTGATTTCACATCCAAGTGAAACACATGCTAACCCAATTGACCTGCAATAGCAATCAACAATTTGATGGTATCGTGTCTAGCAACAGGTGCAAATGTGTCACCGTAGTCAACTCCACCTATCTATGCATATCCCTTCACAATCAACCTAGCCTTATGCTTGAACACAGTGCCATCAGGATTGAACTTGGTCCTAAACACCCATTTCACACTTATATCATGCTTGTCACCAGGTAGGTTAGTCAAGAACCAACTATCATTTTCTCAATTGCAGAAATTCCTGCCTTCATTGCATCAATCCATTCAGGTAACTTTGCGGCCTCATCAAAACTTGTTGGTTCAGCAAAGATAAAATTGCACCTCTCATACACACTTGCTAAGGATTTAGTTTTCATAACCTCAACATTAGTTGTATCCCCTACAATAAATTCATCACTAGTCACTTCAATCTCAAAATCATCAGTTATAACAACCTCTTCAAGCATTAGTCCACTACTATTCTTTTGGACATCATTCTTCTTCCAACTCCAATAAGAATCTTCATAAAAAATGACATCTCCACTTACTATAATTCTCTTGTTGTTCAAATTAAAGACTCTGTACCCCTTGGATTGAGAAGAATAACCAACAAAGATTCCTTTCTAAGCCCTTTCATCTAACTTGATTCTCATATTGGCAGGTATATGACTGAAACAAATTGAACCAAACACTCTAAGGTGTTTCATAAAAGGCTTAACCCTAGACCATGCTTCAGGAGGAGTTTTCCCATCCACAGCCTTTGTTGCTAACCTATTCAACAGATACACAGATGTAGCTGCAGCTCCTGCCCAGAATATATTTGGAAGATGTTTTTCAAATAATATACATCTTGACATCTCCAAAATAATTCTATTTCTCTTTTTACACACTCCATTCTGTTGAGGAGTGTAAGGAACGGTAAGTTGATGATGAGTTCCAGAGTCTTTACAAAAATTATTGAATTCCTTGGACACGTACTTTTCACCATTATCTGTTCTTATAACCTTCAACTTATAATCACATTGATTTTCAACAAATTTCTTGAATTCTTTGAATGTTGACAATACATGCAACTTAGATTTCAAGAAATAAACCCAACACATTCTTGTTATGTCATCTATAAATAATATAAAACATTTGCTACCATTCATAGAAGAAGTTTGCATTGGACCACATAAATCAGAGTGAATTAACTCTAACTTCATAGTTGCTCTCTTCACACCATCATGAGAAATTGATAGCCTATGTGACTTTCCAAGTTGACACTATCACATTTATCATCATACACATTCAGTTTAGGCAAATCTGTCACGAAACCATTTGATTGCATATACTTCAAAGTCCTAAGATTAAAATGTCCTATCCTTTTATGCCAAAGAGAAGTGACATCAGCTTTAGCAATGCATACATGTACACATTCAACATCAAGCTTCAAATAAAAGCTATTGTTTTTCATTTTTAGAGCAAAAAACTTAGAACCACAAACATCAAATATGTTGCAGACATCACTCTTAAATTGAACACCGAAACCATTTTTAATCATTTGAGGAATACTCAAAAGACTTTGATCTAAATCAGGAATAAAAAGAACATTATGGATTGTTCTTTTATCTTGTAAAGTGTTCACTGAAATGAACCTTTGCCTTGAACCTGAACCATAGCACCATTTCCCAACTTCACATTTCTCTTAAAAGACTTATCAAGTGAATTAAAGTATGCAGCCACAGATGTCATATGACTGGTACACCCATTATCCATAAGCCAAATGGAGTTATGAAATGATTCAGCATCATGAGAAACCATAAACAAATGCTTACCCTGCTCTTGGTTCTCTTCATTTGCATTTACTTGCTGTTGAGCTTGCTTCTTCTTGGACCAACAAAAGTTTTTAGTGTGTCCAGCCTTCTTGCAAAAAGTACACTGAAATTTGGACTTGTCTTTGTCCTTGAAATGATAATCTTTTTCAGCATGATTTGTCCTCTTACAAATAGGACATGTTGGAAACTTTTCATTGTGACCACTGGTGGAAGAATCAATAGCTTTGCCTTTATTTGAGCTCTCAAATTTCTTTCCAGAGCTGTTGAACTTAACTCCTTTATGAGCAGCAAGAAAAGCACCTTCACTTGCTTCATGAGCTCGCATAGAGCCCTATGTTCTTGCACTTCTAACTTGCTAATAAGTTCACTAATGGTTAGACTTGTCATGTCACAAGATTCCTCAATAGTTGAAGTTTTGGCTTCAAATCTTTGAGGAACATTGATCATGACCTTTTCAACCACCTTTTCATCAGGTAGCTTTTCACCATAAAGTCTGATTTGATTTACAATATCCATAAGCCTGGTTGAATAATCTTTAATCAGCTCATCATCCTTCATTTGCAACATCATGAACTCCCTTTTCAGAGTTAAAAGCTTTGCTTTCTTGACTCTGTCGCCTCCCTCATAAGTTTCCTTGAGTTTATCCCAAATAGCCTTTGGTGTTTCAGGATCCATAATGCTGGTGAAGATGTGATCAACTAATAAATACACGTCAAAGCTTTATCCTTTTTTAAGATATCTTCATCATAAGCTTTGAGTTGAGCAAGGGTGGGATTTTTTCTCAGTGCTGGTGGATATTCATCAGTTTCTACAACCTTCCACAAGCCAAGAGATCTCAAATAAACTTTCATCTTAACTGCCTAAACATGATAATGAGTTCCTGTGAAAATAGGAACAGAAGTTGAGTATTAGAAGAAGCCATTAAAATCACTTAAAAACAACTTTGACGCTCTCAATCTCACGGTGTTTTACTCTCACCTTAATCAATCACAAATAGCAAGTAGAACTTTACAGCCCTCAAGAAGATGCTCTTATACCACTATTGGTATTTAAAAATATTTTAGAATTATGAGAAAAAAGAAGATAAATAGAAAACTATTTTTTTTTATTTTGATTTTTATATACTTATATAAAACAAGTGACTTTTTATGTGCCACATTAAATAAAGATATATTTAAGAGGAGACTTACTAATTAAGCCAACCATAGACAGCTCATAATTATAAAATACATCTATTTCCAATATCAGACTCAAATACAACATCTTGCTCAATTCAGTTAGAATTAAATGGCATTTTAGTAATAAATGTTGTATGGATAATTCACTTAAATTAATTCTGATGAGTTGGAACTGAACATGCTGGCATCTGAAAGTGACCAGTTACCAACCCATTTTTCACCTGCAAAAACAAAGGGGTGAGGTGACAATGGCATAGCTTATCAAAAGGTGACACAAATAAGGCATGTCCCTGTGTCACTGCCTATATACAAAAGAAGAACATCCTTGTGTCGCATTTCCATTGGAGAAAGGGTTTGGTAAAGCATATGGCATTGATTACAAATAATAAGCAGATTAATGAAAAAAAAGAAAGATGGTTTCTCATAGGGAAGAGGAAAAGTAAATGACTAAATAAATGCAAGTGTATATGTGAATCTATTACACATATATGCTCTAAAACTAATAGCAATAGGTACTTCAAAAATATATGCAGCCACTAATGTAGCACTATTATTATTAGCCTATGCCACTAGTCATTTCCTGTTACATATGGAATGCCACTAGTGGACAGCAACATAGAAGATGCTTCTAAAATTATATGTATATAAAAAAGCCAAATGATCCATTTCTTGATCAAGGCTTACTGCTTAAAGCAGTTAAAAAAGCTTGCACTTACGGAAATTTTGCTTTTCATGCTCTTTGGATTGTTGAAGATAAGACAACCCTGAATGCATAGAGATTTTGTCAAGGATTTATAGAACTTCAACCTTACCAGCACAGTTTTGCAGTTCAATTATGCTCCCAAAAGAGAAGCTGTAAATTCCTGATTATGTAGTCCATAACAGAAAATTGAAGGAATTAGCTTTATTGGCAAAGTTTCTTCAAGAGTCGGTTGGGTTAGTTTCTTGATAACATCTCGTGTTCAATTGTAAAATTATTCTCTGGTATTTCTTTCTGTTCGCTTCACCTTGATGATTATAGATGGAAATCTTCACTTAACAATCAGAATCAAACTTCTTAGACTTGATTCTGTTAGTAGAAATTGCTTCAGCAATAGTTACTTTGAAATTATAAGGTGAACATCTCTTAGCAGAAAAACTGTAAGGAATTTGACAATGCAAAACAAGTTTGTTTCACTATTCTTGGATCCTATATGCTTATGAGTCTATTCAGAGATATGGTCAGGTCGGGTAAATATAAGAAAGATAAAGAGTTTATAATGAAAGCTAATCGCATTAATAGTTGGACCAAAATTAAAATTGATTTATATTGAACATTTACACTCTTTTCCATTTTTACTTGGCTCATTTATGGCAGATTATAAGATGGATTTCAGATCATATAGCTTCATGATTCTAGAATTCATCTGGTGTCGTTTTTATTTGTATAAGAATTGACGTTTTAAGTTTCATACTGATGTAATTTTTTTTGAAAAAATAATTTATATTCATTAAATCTGTATTAGATGTTCATTAAACATGTGTTAAATGTTTATTGTTTTAATATTAAATATTTATTTTTTTAAACGTTAATGTTAGCTGTTTATTAACTTAATTTTATTGAAAAGAAATATATGTACTACGATATAAATATTTGTAATATAATTTTACCTTGATTTTTTTTATACCGACTATGTAAAAACGATTACATTATATCTACATTATACATATTTATTTGAAAGAAGTAAGTTAATATATTGTATAACACTAAAATATTTTTTTTCATTTTATTATTTCCATTTTATTTACTCTTTCGCATCTTTTTCTCAAATAAAATAATTTTTTTATATATTTCAACCTAACATCTTATCAAACCATCTTAATTTATTTGTTAGACCACTAAATTTATCGACTTTTGAGATTTTCTTAACATGAAAAGTTCATAATGAAAGGAACGGCAAACCCACTCGCACTATTGTCATTTCTTTGAGCTCATCTAAGAAATTTAATAGTCAAATTCTATGTACTGAAATCACATAGTGGTTAAAAGCTTCTAATAAATATTTAACTTCACCTGTCAAAATTAACCCTGAATTTTCAGGAGTTGAGGCAGCCCTGCCATGGCGCCTCTGACATATATTATATAGAACTATTTTAGCATGTATCATTGATTTATACCTAAAGTATTACTAAAGAATACATATTTGATCAAGCATATCTTAACAGGTTAGTGGCAAAATCATTATCTACATAATGCACTAACCTTTTCTTTTAAAATTAGAAGAGCATCATTGTGTTAATCTGATCTTAGACACGGACCAATTAATTAAATTGTTCTCCTCCGGATAGTTTATGATAGTTCTCCTAGTTGATAGAGAAACACACATTTTTCTTCGAATACGATCCTACTTGTCTTCAGGGCATTCAGTGTTCAGTTATGGGGATCTTTCTGTTACTTTGGGTTGTGCTGCTCCATACCTGTTTGATGACAGGAGAAGTTGTTTATGGTGGAGATGCTGAAAGAGTGGCATGCAAAGAATCTGAAAGAGAAGCTCTTCTTGACTTCAGAAAAGGTCTTGAAGATACTGAAGACCAGCTCTCCTCATGGCATGGAAGCAGTTGTTGTCACTGGTGGGGGATAACTTGTGATAACATTACAGGACATGTTACTACTATTGATCTCCACAATCCATCAGGTTATGATACTTCTACCAGGTATGGAACTTGGACCTTAAGTGGAATCGTTAGACCTTCACTCAAAAGACTTAAGTCCTTGAAATATCTTGACTTGAGTTTCAACACATTCAATGGCAGATTTCCTAATTTCTTCTCCTCCTTGAAAAATTTGGAATATCTGAACTTGTCAAATGCCGGGTTTAGCGGCCCCATTCCTCAAAATCTCGGGAACCTCTCTAACTTGCATTTTCTTGATATTTCTTCTCAGGATTTAGCAGTTGATAATATTGAATGGGTGACTGGTCTTGTCTCACTGAAATATTTGGCAATGGTTCAAATAGACCTTTCTGAGGTAGGAATAGGATGGGTCGAGGCATTAAACAAGCTTCCATTTTTAACTGAGTTGCATTTACAGTTATGTGGTCTGTCCAGTTTGAGTTCTCTTCCTTTGATAAATTTTACTTCACTTGCTGTTATAGACCTTAGTTATAACGCCTTCGATTCAATGTTGCCGAATTGGCTTGTGAATATTAGCACTCTTGTATCTGTTGATATTAGCAGTAGCAGCTTATATGGAAGAATTCCCCTCGGTTTCAATGAACTGCAAAATTTTCAGTCATTGGATCTTAATAGAAACGAAAATCTCTCAGCAAGTTGCTCTAAACTATTCAGGGGAACCTGGAGAAAGATACAAGTTCTTGATTTGTCCAACAATAAGTTACATGGAAGACTTCATGCTTCTCTTGGAAATATGACTTCTCTCATCGTTCTTCAGTTGTACATGAATGCTATTGAGGGTAGGATTCCAAGCTCCATAGGTATGCTTTGCAACTTGAAACATATCAACCTCTCACTTAATAAATTGACAGGAAGTTTACCAGAATTTCTGGAAGGAGCAGAACATTGTCTTTCTAAATATCCTTTATCTACTTTGCAACACTTCGAGGTCAGTAACAATCAATTAGTTGGCAAGTTGCCAGATTGGATCAGCAATCTTAAAAATCTTGTTATACTTGATTTAGCTGATAACTCATTTGAAGGTCCCATCCCTTGTTTTGGAGATTTTCTGCACTTAAGTGAACTCAGACTTGCAGCAAATAAATTTAATGGTAGTCTTTCTGATAGTATATGGTTGCTTTCCGAGTTATTTGTCCTTGATGTCTCACATAATAGAATGTCAGGTGTTATCTCAGAAGTCAAATTTTTGAAGCTAAGGAAATTGAGTACATTGAGTTTGTCATCAAACTCGTTCATTTTGAACTTTAGTTCTAATTGGGTACCTCCATTCCAACTTCTCAGTCTGAATATGGGATCATGCTTTCTGGGTCCTTCCTTTCCTGCTTGGTTGAGATATCAAAAAGAGATCATTTTTTTAGATTTCTCAAATTCTAGTATTTCGGGTCCTATTCCAAACTGGTTCTGGAACATTTCAGGAAGACTGACCTATTTGAATTTATCTATCAATAGTTTGGAAGGTCATTTACCGAGTTCGTTCAGTACTGACCTATTTGAATTTATCTATCAATAGTTTGGAAGGTCATTTACCGAGTTCGTTCAGTACAGATCCCTTTGGACTTGTTGATTTGAGCTCCAATCTCTTCTATGGTTCCATTCCTCTTCCAGTTGCTGGTGTCAGTTTACTTGATCTTTCAAATAACCATTTCTCAGGCCCTCTACCTGAAAATATTGGTCATATCATGCCAAACATAATTTTCCTTTCTCTTTCCGAAAACAATATAACAGGTGCAGTCCCAGCCTCGATCGGAGAGTTGTCATCACTTGAGGTCGTTGATCTTTCGCTGAATAGTTTGACAGGAAGAATTCCTCTGAGCATAGGGAATTATTCTTCCCTCAGGGTACTAGACATTCAGGACAATACTTTGTCTGGTAAGATTCCAAGATCCTTAGGCCAGCTAAATTTGCTCCAGACACTTCATTTAAGCAGCAACAGGTTGTCAGGAGAAATCCCTTCAGCTCTTCAGAATTTGTCAAGTCTTGAAACTCTAGACCTCACAAATAACAGGTTGACAGGAATTATTCCACTTTGGATCGGAGAAGCTTTCCCACATCTCAGAATACTTACCTTGAGGTCAAATACATTTCATGGAGAGCTTCCCTCAGGACATTCAAATTTGAGTTCCTTGCAAGTATTGGATCTGGCGGAAAACGAGTTGAATGGCAGAATTCCTTCAAGCTTTGGTGATTTTAAAGCCATGGCTAAACAGCAATATAAAAACCATTATCTGTACTATGGGCATATCAGATTCGTTGAATCACAAGCATTCTTCCAAGAAAACATAGTTGTGAACATGAATGACCAGCATCTACGATATACCAAGACTCTTTCCCTGCTAACTAGCATAGACCTTTCAAGAAACAAGTTAAGTGGGGAGATTCCTGAAACAATAACTAAATTGGCTGGCTTGTTGGCTTTGAATTTGTCAAACAACAACATCAGGGGACAGATTCCCAAGAACATTTCAGAATTGCAGCAGCTGTTATCTCTTGATCTTTCAAGCAATGAGCTTTCAGGTCCAATTCCATCAAGCGTGTCTTCAATGGCATTCTTGTCATCCTTGAATTTCTCAAACAATAACTTGTCAGGTGCAATCCCTTATACAGGTCATATGACAACCTATAGTGCATCTTCTTTCGCTGGAAATCCTGGTCTATGCGGTCTTCCCCTTACAGTAAGTTGTCCACATAACGATCCAATAACTGGTGGAGAGACTGCTGAAGCTAGCAATGCTGATGAATTCGCTGACAAGTGGTTTTATTTAATCATTGGGATAGGATTTGCAGCAGGTGTGTTGCTTCCTTATCTTGTTTTTGCAATTAGAAGGCCTTGGGGTTACATATACTTTGCTTTTGTGGATAGAGTTGTCAGCAAATTGTCAAGCTTGAAAGACAGAAAAACTACAAGTAGATGAATTATGCACTGTAATGCCATTTCTTTTCTTTTGCTGATTGCAAACTGAGTTTATGTTAAATGAGACAAATCACTTGAATTATTGTCTTGTAAATGTGCTTAGGAAACAAAATTGTACTGTAGTTTGACTGTTGCATCCTAATCACATTTATATTTTTGCAGCTATAGAACATTGGTGAATTATTAGGTGCCTTCACTAGAGTGCTTTTTTTTTTTCTTTCAATATTTTAATGTATTATCCAAAAGAATTTGGACACTTAAATTTTATTTAAACTTAAAAAGATAGTAACATTATTAAAGAAATATTTTTATATTATTACTGTATATTCTATATAATTATTACCATTTAATTGTTATAATAGAAAAAGATATACATAAATTAGTAAAAAATTACAAAAATATATTATTACACAAATATAATACTATTTGCATTATTTTTTATTTATTATATAATTTATATCATATGGTATAAAAAATCACTAATTTTATGAAATTAAGGAAATGAATTACATAATTTATTAAAAAATTTATTAAATCAATTTATATTTTATATAAAAATAATTTTATGTAAAATTGTTAGACTTACAAATAATTTTTAGGCCCAATGGATAAAACAAAAATCCAAAAGACTAAAAGTATATAATTATTAAATTAATTAATTAACTAATTAATTAAATTAAATTAAATCAATTAACTAATTAATTAAATTTAATTAAATAAATAAATAAATTAATTAATTAGCTTGGTTAGTTAATAATTAAAGGCAACCTGAAGCAAAGTAGTGGAAAGAAGATAGGCAGAGACAATTATTTCTATTCCCCAAAAACAAGGAGATAATGGAACTTATGTGACACAAGACAGAAAAAGATCCCTAAGTAAACTAAAACTTGGAGATTTTTATAAAAAGAGTAGGGCATTAACTAGAAAGGGACAGAAAAAATGATTCTATAATAACAACTACACTGCACAATATAAATTTCTAGTAAACACATTTAAAAATTTTAGTTTTATAATCAATTATTATTATTCATAAATTTTTTTTTATATTTATGTTCATTGCAAACATTCATTTGTTTATGCAATTCTCTAACAAATTAAATACCAGTCATTTAGCAATCATTTACTGCTATTTTTCAAATAATTCTAGCAGTGTCTTTTGAGGATCTAAGTAAATTATGGTAAAGGAGCTTAGAAATTCATAATATGATTAAAGAAGTTAATTAAGGTGTATTAATTGTACCTATACACGTGGCACGATCAACATTAAATTTTTACCAAACATAATTTGGCACGCTCAGTAGGACCAGTCCTCCTAGCACCCAAAACAAGAAATATTACTGAAGAAAAATATTATGGGTTCTCAAGACGCTAGAGTCACTGCTGATGAAACAAGACAAGAAGGTTTTATTCCTCAGATTATGGAGCAAATTGAAAAGAGCATGGCGCTCTAACAGGAAATGTTGTTATTGGGGAGAAAGTAAGGTATTACTTTAGTTCAAATTTCTGATGCTAACCCTATGATTGATGCTTTCAGGATGTAAGTAGAGGCTACTTGAAAATATATGGAAGAGGCTCATAATAAGCTCATGGAGAGCCAGAAGAAAGCAGCTGATGATTTGATGCAATAATTTAGCAACACTATGGCTAATATTGTTGAAAAAGTTACTTTAAACTTATCTTAACTGAGTTCTAGGCCACGAGGCTAGGATGTCTTATCACAAACTTTGGGGCAGAATGCAGTTGCAGAACAAGAAGGATAGTCTTATCAAGAGGGGAATGATGCTCCAAAGCCCTAAGCCTTACTTGTTCCTGATGAAAGATATGTTTCCCTCAGAGGAGGGATGACAACTTATTAAGAGAAGCAGTGTCTGCTGGCCGCGCTCACATGGGTAGACCTATGTTGCTACACTAAATTTTTGCTACTATAAATCCTGCTATTCAATCAATGATGTATGATCAGGAAATGATGCAAATTCTATCTTATTGGCATACCTCTAAGAATAATAAATAGAGCGCATCAAGGATATTAACCAAGACTTCTTGTTTAACCTTTGCCTTAGATGATGGATATGGAAGCTGTAAGAGATGTGGTTCAAGAGCAAGGTCCAAGGCAAGTAGGAAGATTAGAAGTTCACAAGCCCTATCATAATGCAATTGACAGAGACAATCCATATATAAGAGGGTACATAATCCTAGACTTTTCATTATTTTTAGGAGAAAATGGTTAGTCAACTTTTGAACATATAGCTATGTTTACTATACAGTATAATGAACTAGCAAATTCTGAAAATTTTATAAATTTCAAATTAAGGTTGTTTCCAAATTCTTTAACTGACACTGCATTTACATGTTATGCTACTCTCTCTATTTAATTCTATCTTAATTTGACAAGAAATAGAGAGATAGTTCTATACTTAATTCTTCAAAACTAAACCTGAGGTATGCATCGCTGAATTATCGAAGATAACTCAAAGGATAGGATAGACTATTGATCTCTTCATTACTAGGTTCACAAAGATGAGGAATAGATGCAAAATTTTCTTTCTTGAGACAAAATTTCTAAAGATAGCACAAAGAGGATTATACATTAAGCTCAAGAAGAAATTTCAAGGAATGGAGTTCCATGATTTTTATGAACTTGCAACAAAAGTGGTAGAGTATGATGAGCTACTTAGAGAAGAAATCTACTAAGGGGACATACTATTAGGAGATCAATTCCTTAGAAGTAGCAGTAGCTGATTTCTGTAACACAGGAAGCTGTGTTTGCATATCCTTGGTGAAGAAGGTTCCTAAAACTTGAAAGAAATCCTATGCTACTAATGCATAACCTCAATACACATTTAATGTCTCCAAAACTGAAGAGATGTTTGATTTCTTACTAAATGAGAAATTCATGAAGCTTCCACAAGATCATAAGTTTCCTCTTAAGGAAGAAATCAAAGGAAGGGATTACTGTAAGTATCATAATACTTTTAATCATTCAACTAACTCGTATTGGGCTTTCAGGAATTTGGTTCAGGACAGGATTAATAAAGGAGTCCTAAAGTTCTCAGAGATAAAAGGTGGCCATGCTTATTGATAAAGATCCTTTCCCACTTGTAGCTCTAATGAGTATTGTAGTTTTTGATCCTAAGGACCCTGTTAAATAGAAAGGCAGAGCAAAAGAAGGTTAAAGGAGGTGGAGTTTTAGCCAGGAAAGGTGTTTCATAAAGTTTGAGTTCCTAAGAAGTTTTCACTCACTAAAGAGCTCCAAAAAGTAAAGAGGTTCCCTGCTATATCACCTTTTTTAAGCGAACTCCATACGAGAATGCCATTTTCTTCTCAAAAACCCAAAGTTTCAAAGGGGAGAACCTAGGTTTATTATACCACCTAGAGTGCAACTAAGTTACCAATGATATAGGCTGCAACACAGAAAGTTCCCGGAGGTATCATTGACAAGGACCCAGAAAAGGAGAATGCAAAGATAGAGGACTGATGAGAAAAGAAAACAGAAAATGGTGGAGACTTCAGGTAAAGAAAAATTCAAATCTTATAAAAAGGTCATTGAAGATACAGGTAATTCTGATGATGATAATGATTATTATCTTCTATTGGGAGTTTTAATGACAATATACAGGAAGATCAATTAGTAGAAGACACCTTTGTAGTTGGAGAGGTCCTTATTTCTTATGAGTGTGCTACTACTACTGTGACCTTGCCTCCCTCGTTTATGTCTAAAGGAGCAGATAAAGAAGATTTGAGTTAGATCCAAGGAGCATCAGACATTATGGGGTAGTCATTTGAAATACCAGAGGAGGACTTTATAGTGACATCACAACTCAAGCCAACAAATCAAAAAGGGTAATATTTAAGAAACCATTTATGGAAATGACACAGCACGTAAAGCCTTTGTACGTAAAAGCTCACCTTAATGGGAAACCTATTCCAAAAGTGCTCGTGGATAATTAGTCGGCTGTGAATATACTACTGCTCAAGATGGTGAAGGTTCTGGAAAACTAGAAGAAGATTTGATAGCAATAGAAGTATTTATAGGTGAGATTACTAAAACAATTGGTGTTTTACCTATAGAGATCACTATTCAAAGTAAGACTTCACTACTATTCAAAGTAAGACTTCACTATCTACTTTCTTTCCTATAAATTCTTCTACTAGTTACAATGCTCTATTAGGGAGAGATTTAGATTCACGCTAATTAGTGTGTGTCGTCCTCCCTTCACCAGTTTTTGCTTTTTTTGAAAGGTGATGATGTAGTGGTGGTATGGGTAAATAGGCAGCCTCTTTTCATTTGTTCAGAAGCAACAGAAGCCAGATATTATGATGTGGACTTTAGGCCAATCAAGTTTGTAGGAAGGAAAAAGAATGGAGATCCTAAACATATTTATATGTGTAGAGAGGAAACTAAGAATCATATCAAAGCATCCCTCAAACCTATAACCATCGTGCCATATAGGTTGATGTTTCAGCCTATCATAGAAGAGATTGATGATTAAGTACTCCAACAAGGAGTTGGCGGCAACTGCAGCCGCTATATTTAAGATGTTTGTTTAGTAACATTTTGAGAGACTTGAGTTGAAGGGGCTTCAGGATGTAAATGGAGTCGAAGTAATTGTTGAGGAAGAAATAGATGATATAGAGGAAATACAAGTTGAAGACTTAATAGTGCCATCCCAGAAATTTGAAGATATGAAACCAAAAGTCCATGATCCTTTAGAGAAAGTTAACCTTGGCACCTCAGAAGAACCAAAGGTGACATACATTAGCACTTTATTACCAAAAGATTTGAGAAAAGAAATTGTGAAGACTTTACACGAGTACAGGGATTATTTTGCATGGAACTATGAAAAAATGCATGGGTTGAGTAGGAGCTTAATAGAGCACCACCTTCCCATCAAGGAAGAATTTTAAGCCATATCAACAATCAGCCAGGAGAATGTCTAAAGAAATTGAACTCATGGTAAAGGAAAAAATTGAGAAATTACTAAAAGCAGGCTTTATCAGACTAACAAGGTATACCCAGTGGCTTTCCAATATTATGCATGTTTATGAAAAAGAATGGGAAGCTCTAGGTATGTGTTGATTTTAGAGATTTAAATATAGCAACTCCTAAAGATATGTATATAATGCCTAATAGTATACATGTTAATTGATACTACTGCTACTTATGAAGTATTATATTTTATAGATGGTTATTCTAGTTACAATCAGATTTTAATTGCTGTAGATGACATTTCTAAGACTGCTTTTAGATGTCCAAGATTAATAGAGACATTTGAATGGCTTGTTATGCCCTTTGGATTAAAAAATGCAGGTGCTACTTACCAAAGGGCAATGAATGTCATTTTTCATGATATGCTATGTCACCATATGGAAGTTTATATTAATGACATAGTAGTAAAAAAGCTATTGACCATGTAGTGCACCTATGGAAAAGATTTCAGAGAATGATAGAGCATAAACTAAAGTTAAATCCTTTTAAATGTGCTTTTGGAGTCTAGGCAGGAAACTTTTTAGGTTTTGTAGTGCATCAATGAGGAGTGGAGGTGGATAAAAATAAAGCCAAGGCAATTATTGAAGCAAAATCTTCACAGAATAAAAAGGAATTTTAGAGATTTTTGGGTCAAGTAAATTATTTAGGGAGATTCATTTCTAACTTGGCAGAAAAACCAAAGAATCTTTAGACTTACTCAAACTAAAGCAAGCAGAGGGGTTAAAATGCGAGGAGCACGATCAAAATGCATTTGAATAAAGAGTACTTGACAAAACCATTAGTCTTAATGCCTCATAGGGATGGATTTTCGCTTAAGTTATATTTATCAACTGTAAATGAATATATAGTTGCTTGTTAGCATAAAATAATTCTATGGGTTATGAGCCAGCTATTTATTACTTAAGTAGATTTTTAACCCCACAGAGGTCAGGTATTCACTAATTGATAAGGCTTGTCCGACACTTTATTTTGCCTGTACAAAGTTAAGACATTATCTCCTTAAGTCAAGGGTGTATGTGGTATCTCAAACTCTCAAACGTACTTGGTGAAATATATGCTCAACAAACTACTTATCACGGGTAAAATAGGTAAATGGTCTTTAGCTTTAACTGAATCCTCATTGATTTATTTCCCTAAAAATATCTATGAAAGGATAGGCATTGACTGATTTCTTGGCTGACCACCCCTCCTTGGAGTTTTGAGAAAATAAGGAGCAGGGATTGCTGGCAAACAATATGAAACTTCAGACATGGATCCTAAAGTATAATGGGTCAAACACAGAAAAATCTATAGGTGTAAGAGTCATCATAACATCACTAAGTAGAACTTAAACAACATTATCGTTCAACTTAACATTTGACTGTACTAACAATCAAGCTGAGTATAAGCTCTTATGATTGAATTTGGAAATTATGCAGGAGTTAGGAGCAAAAGAAGTTTTGGTGATTGGAGATTCTCAGTTGGTTCTCAAACAATTATCAGAGGAATATAATGTAGTAGTTTATCTTTAGCTCCTTATTTTACTACTACTACTCAAATTATTTATTCATTTAAAGAAGTTTCTTGCTTATATATACCTAGAGAAGAGAATTAGGAAGCAGATGAGCTAGCTCAGATAGCTTCAAACATCAGGATGAGTGAAGAGCTTACTCAAAAATTGATTGTGGTGGAGAAAAGAATGCATCCGTTAATATTTGAGAGAGGAATTAACGTGAAAAATTTTAGTTTGGATGCAGGAATTATTGAAGATTGGAGGAGTGACTTAAAAGAAATATCTTAATAGTCCTAGAAATAAGATACCTCACAAGATAAAGATGCAGGCTCAGAATTATGTTTTATTAGAAGTAGAATTGTATAGAAGAGGTCACGATGGATTGCTATTGAGAAGCTTGGGATTTCCAAATGCAATAGAGGTAATGAAACAAGTACATGAAGGCGTATGTAGAGCATATCAAGTAGGAGTGAAAAAATGAGATGGCTAATTAGTCGATATGGCTTTTTTTTCCAACTATCCTAAAAGATTGTATAAATTATGCCAAAGGATGTCAACAATGCAAAACATATAGAAATATTCAAAAAGCTCCAAGGGATGAGTTATATTTAATTGTCAAGCTATGGCCATTCAAGGGATGGGCTATTGATTTAATAGGTAAAATTCATCCGGCCTCATCTAAGGGGCATATTTTCATTATTGTGGCGACTGATTATTTTACCAAATGGGTAGAGGCGATCCCTATGAAAAAAGTAGAATAAAAGAACATTTTTCAGTTCATAGATTTGGCATCCTATAGTCCATTACTACTAACCAAGGAACTATGTTTAGTAGAGTCAGAAGATTATGGAATGAAGCTTCTCAAATCTACTCCATTCTCTGTGCAAGCTAATGACCAAGTAGAGGCATCAAATAAAATCCTTATAAAAATTTTGGAGAAAATGCTAGAAGACAATCTGAGAGATTGGCCAAGAATTCTTTTTGAAACTCTCTAGGCTTATCTGACATCTAAAGAATTCTACAGATGTGAGTCTATTTTTCCTTAGTTATAGTCATGATGCCATATTGCCTATAGAGGTAGTAGTGCCTTCATTAAGAGTAGAAAAGCATAATGGTTTGTAGCCATCAGAGTAGAATGAGGCCATGATGATGGAATTAGAATAAATAGAGAAGGAAAGAATGCAAGCTCTCAACAATCTAATTGCCTAGAAAAAGGAGTTAGCCAGAGAAGTACAACAAAAGAGCAAGGAAAAAGTCATTTGATGAAGAGGACTTAGTCTGAAAAATGATATTACCTATGGGAATGAAGGACAAAGAACTATGCAAATAGTCTCCAAATTGGAAAGGTCCTTTTAAGATTCATAAGGTATTGGAAGTTAATGCATACTGGTTGTTTAGTTTAAAAGACGAACCATACATAAGATACATCAACGGAAAGTACTTAAAGAAATATTTTTCCACTATATGGGAGATGATGGGAAAAGAGAGAGTTGTAGCGTAAAAGCTGATCCACAACTTGAAGGATCTTGAAATGATATTTCCAATTGTTTAAAGATCTGTAATGCTAAAAAATGGCCATTCTTTTACTTAGTTTGTCTTGGCTTTAGTTCATTTTCTTTTTTATAAGTTGGCTTTAGAGCCACTAAAATTTAAATTAATGAAAGTAGGCCTCATGGTTACTTCTCCTATTCCTATTGTTTTATCATATTTTGGCTCATAAGATTTTGCAGAAATGCAACAAAACAGATGTCTACATGATGCAAAGTGGCTGGAGGTGTAAGTGTGGAAAGGCAGAGTGAAGTGGCTGCATGAAATGAATGGCTGCATGATGCAGATAGTATGGTTGTGGTGCAAGTATATGAAAAGTAAAGTGAAATGGCCGCATGAAATGGTAAGAGAAAAACAAAGCCACCCTTTTCTAGAAAAAGAAGATACAAATATAAAGCATAGTTGAAAAAAAGATCAAAACTTGATCAAACATTAAAGAAAACCAAACTTTCAAACTTTAACTAAACTAAACAAAGATGGCTAACACCCGTGGCCATCACCAACCAAGTATCAAAAACCATCTCAAAAAGCCATAAGGAGTATAAAAGTTGGTACCACAAGAAGAAGTGTACTACAACTCAAGGTGGCTGGATAAAAGAGAACTAAATCGACTCCATCTTTGACACATGGAATCTTGAGTAGCCTAGGCAACCAAGAGTCCTTCGTTGTAAGCCTGAATGAAAGGATATTATGCTTTCAGTTTTTGACCTTCAGTAACTATCCTAGAAGAAGTAGCCTTATATTCTACCTTCAACTTCTCACTCTTTGGCAAAAGTTCAACAAGTCTGGCCTCTTTAGCAATCATATGAGCTTTTAAAGCCTGAATATCATATAAGCCTCTTGATAGGTGATAATTTGGTCAAGAAAGTTAAGCTATCAACAAGGTCTTTAAGTCTGATCCGAGCTTTGGCATACTTGAAATAATGGTTAGAAAGTGTTGAATGGAGTTATCCGACCATTCACTCTGATGGCTAAGTCAGTATTGGTTTTAAGTTGTAAAGTATATAGTAATTGTAGAATAATGAATGTACCTAACATGTTGTATTACAGTCCTTTAAATAGAGATTGAAGGTCTCATAGTCCTACAAGGAGTAGGACTTTGTGAATATAAAGTCTCTCAGTCCTATTAGGATTACTTTTCTTAATCATACAATATAATCTAGGTCAGGTCAGATTTCTAACTAGAGTCCAACTAAGACTTAGTCTTTAAGACTTATTGTTGTACTTGATTTTAGACTTAGTCAACCCTTTGCTTCTTAGTTATGACCTCGGCATATAATGCTTGGCCTACTCTTGTCTGCTCATCTTATTCTTTTATAGTCGACCTATTCTATCATGCTTGACCTATTCTTTCATAGTCGACCTATTCTCTCATGCTCGACCTATTCTGTAATGTTGGGCCTATTCTTCATACTCGACCCTATTTTGATTAATTATCAATAGGCATCTGAGACTCTTGTAGGCACTATGAGCATCTTCAGTTGTTGTAGTCAATGAATCAAAACTGTCCTTCAAAGCCTTAAAGGATAATATTCTTTGAGAAAGACTAGAAATGCTAGTATGTGTCTTCTGGGCTGAGAGAAACTTTGCTCTAACTTTAGAGGAAATATCCCCAATCAAGACCTGATTCCCTAGTGAAGAAGCAACCGCCCTGAGGGTATGGAGAGAAGTATGAACCACCTATTACTGGGCCTCATTCAAGCTCATCAGTTCAAGGCTTAACAAATGCTGAAGAGTAACCTTGGTCAACTTGATAGAAGCCTATGAAGGAAGAGAATATATAAAGCCCTGATCTGAAGAAGCCCTAGTGAGAAATCCAAAATCAAAGCCAGAAAGGGGATTAACGCACTAAGGTGCTGAGGCCATAACCTATAAAATAATATATCAGATCAGATCATGTATGTAAAAAACAAAGCAAAGTATAGGTAACAAGAAGTTCTAAAAAGTGAGAAATACCTCAAAGAAGATGAAATGAGAAGGGGCATCAGTGCTTTTAGAACTTTTGGAGGCACCATTCCTAGAAGGAGGGTCAAGAATATGCATATGCTGGTCAAACATATTACCTCTAGTCTCAAACTCAATATCATCATCATCTGTGGATTTATATTGAATGACCTTCACCAGAAAAATCACAAAGACTAGACGGCAGAGAGATTTCCTCATTCTACAAGAAAAGTAAAGTAAATGTTTAAAACATTTACAAACAAAGTCTTCCATTCACTAAAAATAGAAAATAAAGGTATTTCACTTGAGAGGAAGAGGAAGAGGACTTATCCTCATTCTAGTCATAAGAAGAATCAGAAAGACTCAATGGACTGTAGAAGTGTTAGAGAAAGCACTCTTTTATTTAATCTGTCCTGAACGACCTTACTGCCTTAAAAACAAAAAGAGCTTAAGTAGCAACTTTTAAAAGGAGGTTTCGGCTTGGACATGTTTTTTTTTATGAATGAGGAGGCCTGACTTAGGGTGGAGTGATTGCCCTTTGGTAGATGTCTTTGGGGTAGCAAGGGTAGCTATAGTCTTTAATTTCTTTTTAGACCAAGGAGCAAGATAGCCCTAGAAAGGAGGGAATGTAATAATAAAAATAATAATAAATAAATAAGAGAGAAATATGTACCTACTAGCATCGACTCAAGGCTGTCAAGAATAAAACTAGAATAAAGCAAAGGCCAAAAAGTCTCGAAAGTAAAAGTCTTTGATTTAGTGACTAGGATGATGAGTAAGAAAAAGATTGTTGCTGTCCTACTAAACTCTGAACAACATCAATAGTCATATGGTCAAGGACAGAGAGAGCAGAAAGTTCAAATATGGAATCACTTGGTAAAGGTCGAACTATCTACTCCATAAACAAGGCAAATATCTCATAAATCATGGAGAAGTAGCATAAGGAAAATTGGTGAAGCAAAAAGAACCCCCCTAATGATAATAGACGACTGGTAATAAAAGCATAATATAGCTTGGTCTTAAGATCAAGTAAACATCCCGACTTGAAGCAATACAACAAAACCACCAAGGATTAACCAATGGACCAAGGAAACCCTAAATATCAAGATGTTGAATAGATCTTTCAGTCAAAGAATAGAAAAAGGTAAAGATCCTAGCAACTATCAATGAGGTGGTAACAGTCATCAGTTTTATGCTTGGAAAAATGGGAGGAGAACGACATGGCTCTGATATGAGTGTGGGAAAGTAAGCAAACAACTAAAGCTGGATAATCCATAAGTGACAACCAGCTCTGAACAAAGGTAAGTTAATAACCACCCACTAAAGAGAATGATAAGTATAAGCCATAAGCATAGTACCCAATATGAATGTCCTCCTAAATACTATAGCCTGAGCTATCAGAAGTATCTCCATGGAGGGCTTATCAAACACAGGGCAAATAATATAGTGACTAATAAGAACCTATAGGAAGTCAATCTGCTCAACCATAGAAGGTAAGCCACTACCTCTAAACCATCTCTGAATAATATAGTGATAAGAAGAATGTGAAGTGGAAGATACCTCATGAGCTAGTAAAAGTGGATGCCCAACATTTAGTAGTATGGTCGTTTCTTCACCTATATAGGCAAACTAATAAGGAAAATAATATCCTTAAGAGTCAAAGAAGTAGGCCCAAAATGGGAAATGAAAGAATGAACAGAAGGAGGCCAAATCTTCAAAGCAACACAAAGTAGATCCTACTATATTAAAATTCGGTGCCTAGTCATCTGAATGAGATAAAAAATACCCAGACGCTTCCACATATTCTTAAAATGAGGCTGAAGTTTGTCTACCTAGGTGCATCAGTCTAAAGAAGATTTAGGCCAAGCCTTAATCTTGCTCGAAGATTCTAGAGGTTGAACCACATAATCTAAAATAAGCTCACTAACATTATTAAAAGGATATGGGGAGATAGGGAGACTACCCTAATCATAACAAGCTCCTACGCTCATGATAAGAGCTATCATGAATTGGGGTAAAAATATAAGGAAATTCCTTGCAGTGGAATAATTTTTTTATTTGGTAACAAATGAATGCAGGTGTTAGATAAAGAAAAATAGAGAAAATGGAGAAAAAGAAGAAAACTTGAAGGTCAAGAAGAATGGTAAAAATGAGCCAAATAAGAGAGTAGAGGAGATGCAGCAAGAGCAACGTCCAAAGGGGGCACCTGTAGAAAGAAATAAAAAAAGATCAAGAAAGAAACATAACATGAAGAAAGAGCATAAGAAAGAAAATTACCTCCCCAATAGTAGAAGAATTCCCTCGCAGATTTACATGAAGAGACATGGTGAGAAGAAAAGAAGAACCAAGGAAAAGAAGTCCCTAAAAGAGTGCAGACATGTCAACGGTGAAAACAAAGGGAAATATCAAAGATAAGCTAAATAAAGAAAATACCTCAATAGTGGCATCATCATAAAAAGTCTTATTTCCAGAAGATGAGTGGTGGACAGAGCCTTGGTCCATTACTGCAATACAAAAGAAAATGTGCACATGTTCCAGTTATTTTATAGCTACTAAATTATTTTAAAATATAAGCCTGATCATATAAATAAAAATTGTTAAAGAATCTAAATATTTTGTTGGTCTAATAAAGTTTCTCAAAGTTTTTCAAAGAACAAGACTAACACAGTATTTTAGAAATAGTTTTCCAAATTGGAAATGATTTTGGAAATCCAATTAATATTTTAAAATATTTTATTAAGGGAGCCGCAAGTAAAATGAGTGTTTTGGGATCTAGTTCCCCAAGTTGGAAATATTCTTGGGGGAACCAGGAAATATTTTATTAAAAGAGCCCTAAGTAAAATGGGTATTTAGGGATTCAATTTTTCAAGTTGGAAATGATCTTGGGGATCCAGTTAATATTTTAAAATATTTTATTAAGAGAGCTCCAAGTAAAATGGATATTTGGAGATCCAATTTCCCAAGTTAGAAATGTTCTTGGGAATCCAGCAAATATTTTAAAATATTTTATTAAGAGAGCCCCAAGTAACATGGATATTTGGGAATCTAGTTCCCCAAGTTGGAAATATTCTTGAGGATCCGGTTAATATTTTAAAATATTTTATTAAGAGAGCACTAAATAAAATGGATATTTAGGAATATAGTCTTCCAAGTTGGAACCCCAAGATGAGTGCTCTCCTATTCCGACTTCCCCAGAACCTTCGGTAGCACAGCCGAGACAGCGACGGGTTCTCTGCTCCTGCGGGGGTGGGGAAATATACTTAAGGATCCAGGGAATATTTTATTTTTGAGAGAGTCCCAAGTAAAATTGGTACTTGGGAATCTATAGCCTAAAGTAAAAATAGTTCTTGGGGATCCAAAAAATTCCTGCGAGGCTATAAAATTAATTTTTTTTTAGGCTCTTAGGATTTGAATTTTCAATTCCCAAAAGAATATTTTTACTTCGTACTCTGAAATAAAATTTATAGATCCTGAAGTAAAAATCAAAATTTTTCATATAAATTTTCAATGCCTCAAAAGCAAACATATTCTATATACATCAGGCTATGTCTTAAAATTTTTCTAGGCAGTTTGCACTATAATTTAGCTAAAAATATAATAAAACATTAAGGACAATGAAAAAAATTGTACCTTTTATCTATCTCTTTTGATACATGATAAATTCTTTTACAGGTGGGTATACTTTCTAATACCAAGGTCGGGTCTTTATACAAACAGAGTCCCATAAATCACTAAAAGAATCAAAGCAAATGGGTATGGTTTGAGCCGAATAGCTGGTTGTTGGTTTGGTCCAAGACCACCGAAGAAAACAGTTCCAAAAGTAGATGGAGCAGCAACATTATTTAAGGAGGACAAGCGTACAACAGTGACATCGCACGAGCAAACAACAGTAGTTGCAAACAGTGGGGGGGATGATGAGCGGTGGCGATAAGACGACATGCGGGTGAAAGGCAGCGATAGCGTGATCTACATGGCTCTTAATAACAGACGATGACTATTGTTCTCTTAAAGGCAGCAGTGGTGACAACTTGAAAGGAAGGATGACCAAACAACACCACAGGTGAGGGGATCCGATGGAGAGAAGAGAGAAAAATGAGAAAAAGTAGAATTTTAAAGATTTTGTGGAAAGGAGAAGGGACTTTGAGATATATTTGTGATTTTAAATGAGTTTTTAATTGTAAAGTCAAGAAAATAGATGGTTTTTAAAGGAGAAAGTTGAAAAATAGAGAAATTTAGAGTCTCAATAGGAAATAAAGAGATTGAAATTAAATTTTTTTTGGGACTATTTTACTTTGATTTTCCAATGCACGCGTCATATGGTGATATTAGACTTTTGACATAAAATTCTTTCACATTGGATGTGAAAATGATGAGAAGAATGAAGAATAAAAGAAAGAGAATTCATATATATAGCCTTGATCAATGGGCTAGGCATATATACATAAGAGTACAAAATATGTTGGCTTACAAATTAATTTTAGGCTAAAGGATAAAAGAAAAATCCAAAAGACCAAAATTCATAATTATTAAATTAATTAATTAACTAATTAATTTAATTTAATTAGTTAGCTAGTTAATAATTAAGGGTAATATGAAGCAGAATAATAGAAAGAAGATAGGCGGATACAGTTACTTTTATTCTCCAGGAACAAAGAGATAATGGAGTTTCTGACTCACAAAGCAGAAGAAGATCTCTAAGTAAATTGGAACTTGGGGATCTCTATAAAAAAGAGCAGGGCATTAACCAGCAAGGGATGAAAAAAAGGAATCTACAACAACAACTACACTATACTACACAACATAAATTCCTAGCAAACACATTTTAAAAGTTTTAGTTTTTTAGCCAATTATTATTACTTAGAAGTTTTTCTTGTATTTATATTCATTCCAAATATTCAGTTGTTTATTCAATTCTCTAGCAAATTAAATATCAGTTATTTAGCAATCATTTATTGCTATTCTTCAAATAATTCTTGCGATATCTTTTTAGAATTTAAGCAAATTGTGGTAAAGAAATATAGAAATTCTAATATGATTAAAAAAGTCAATTAAGACGCATTAATTACAAAGGTTTGTGTACCTATACATGTCACGCTGAGCATCAAATTTTCACCAAATAAAAATTTATGCTCATAATATTATTTTTTATTATATAAAGTAATTTATTTCATATATTATGCAAATAGAAATTTTTGGCAAGTTAATTGAAAAAATCACTTAATTTGGTGAAAATTTACATATGGTAGTTAAAATTAATAAAAAGATATTATTATATAGATATTAAGGAAATGAGTATATAGTTTGATTAGAGTTTATTAAATCAGTTACATTTTACATAAAAGAACTTTTGTATATTATTTATCTTCATTATATTAATTTTTATTATACAATGTAATTTATTCTATATATTATGCAAATAAATTTTTTTGATAAGTTAATTGAAACATCACTAAATATGATGGAAATTTGCATAAATTAGTAAAAATTTACAGAAATATATTATTAAGTAAATATAATGTTATTTATGTTATTTTTTCATTTATTATATAATTTATACCATACGGTGTATAAAATTACTAATTTTATGAAGTTAAAGACATAGTTTAGTTAAAAGTTTATTAAATCAATTGCATTTTACATAAAAATATTTTAATATAATATTTATGCTCATTATATAATTTTTTATTATATAAAGTAATTATTTTATATATTGTACAAATAGAAATTTTTGACAAGTTAATTGAAAAAATAAATAAATTTGATAAAAATCTACTCAAGTTAGTAAATATTTACAAAAAAGTATTATTATATAAATACATTATATGGTGTACGATATTACTAATTTTATGAGGTTAGGGAAATGAATAATATAATTTGGTTTAAAATTTATTAAATGAGTTACATATTACATTAATAAAAAATCTTTATGTATAATATTTATGTTGATTATTTAATCTTTTATTATATAAAATAATTTATTCTATATATTATACAAATAGAAATTTTTAACAAATTAATTAAAAAATCACTTAATTTGATGAAAATATACACAAGTTAGTAAGAATTTACAAAAAAAATTTATTATGTAAATATAATGCTATTTATGTTATTCTCTCATTTGTTTATATAATTTATACTATATGTCGTACAAAACTACTAATTTTATGAAGTTAAGAAAATGAGTTATATAATTTAGTTAAAAATTTATTAAATCAGTTATTTTTTACATAAAAAATATTTGTATGTAGTATTTATATTGATTATATAATTTCTTATTATATAAAGTAATTTATTCTATATATTGTACAAATAAAAATTTTTGACAAGTTAATTAAAAAATCACTTAATTTGATGAAAATTTATACTAAGTTAGTAAAAACTTACTAGTGTACAAAATTACTAATTTTATGAAGTTAAGAAAATGAGGTATATAGTTTGGTTAAGAATTTATCAAATTAATTAGATTTTACATAAAAAATATTTTTCTATAATATTCATATTGATTATATAATTTTTTATTATAGAAAGTAATTTATCTTATATATTGTGCAAATGAAAATTTTTGACAAGTTAGTTTGATAAAAATTTATGCAAGTTAGTAAGATTTATAAAAGATATATTATTATGTAAACATAATGGTATGTATATTGTTTATTTATTTATGATATAATTTGTACCATACGGTGTACAAAATTTATAATTTTATAAAGTTAAGAAAATGAGTTTTATAGTTTGATTAAAAATTTATAAATTAGTTATATTTTATATAAAAAGATAATAGGTTACGTGTAATAAATAAATCTTACTCATATTAGAACTAACAAAATCAGAACAAATATTAAAGTTGGCTATGAATTCATCCAATAGTCTAGAAAGTATAATAGTAGGTAGGGAAAAAGATCCCAGATACCCCAACCTTTAACCGTTTTTGCAAATCTACCTTCACCTTTAAAACTTATCAATTTGGTGCAACATGTTTGTGTATTGTATCATTCCTACCCACCGGTGTTTTGGCGTATGCCATTAATGACATGGCGTCCACACATTACTCTACATATATATCTACGTGGCTGAGGACATAGAAGTACCTCAAAACTCACCGTTTCGTCCCAATTCCTTCCCCAATTGTTTTTCCAATTTTTTCTCCAATTCTATCCCCAATTCTAATTTATAGGATTTACAATTACAATACAACTAATAACTTCTATAACTCATTATGTTCCTCTCATTTCCACTTCAAACTATAAGGGGCATCATCAAGCTTTTGTTGTCAATAATATATGATGCTTTCGTTTCAATTTGGTCATGTAGGGGCGGAGTTGTGCTTTTATCATGACGATTGGGTGAATGAGACGAAGTTTGACGATTGGGGCGGAACGTTTGTTGTTTTTCAAGTTCGGTTTCTGTGGTATGGTTGAACATTGTAATGAATGATTGAAAAGCTGAAAAATATAAAAGGAAGTTTGATGAAGGAAAGGTTGATGTTTGATGATCAGTTTGTGTCTAATTCTGCCAGAAAAGATTTATGGTTGATGTAGCAAGATGTAGGATTTGGGTTTGTAGTAGATGGGTGGGGTTGAATCTTGTAATCAATGGTGAATTGAATTACCAACTTTTATAATTGATTATGCAATGAAGCTCTTATTTTTCTCTTAAGATATTTTTCATGTATTGCTTATGGCTTTGATGAAGTAAAGTGAACCTATAGTTATTATGACAGATTCACATTTGGACAGATAAAATAGGCATTAAACAACCTTTTAACATTACTATAATATAGAATCCTTACAAAAATCATGAGGTACATTAAACATATGTCTTCGAAAAGACAAACACATAAAACAACTAGACAACTAATATTAAGGCAAATTAATTGATATGGTCCAAATGACAGATTTGTTCCATGCAACTTTATAAGCTCTAACAAAAATACAGTACTGCAACTTCTCTAAGGCAACTTCTTAAACTTCTGCATTGGTTTTGGCAAAACATGTTGCCCTTCTTGAATCACAAAATCTGCATTTTTACTAGTCTTTGTTTTTGTAGCTACCACCTTCTCTTTGCCTTTCAAACTAACTGATATATTAGTTGCTGCGCTTTTTTGAGACAACCTATCGAAGACAGTCACATTCTCTTTTGCCTTTGTAGCTGTTGAAGTTTGGCTACAAACTTTCACACTTTGTTCATGACTAGCTGATCTTTGTTCCTTTGTAGCTGTAGTTAATCTTTGGGTGTCAAACCTCTTTCTGGATTGCCTTGTTGCTGTTGCTGTTTCTGTGTAACCACTAATAGTCCTCACATTCCTTTCCCCTGGCATCTGCAATATGATATTTTATATTTAGAACATGAAACATATGAAAACACAAAAAATTAGAGATTCACATCTGACATGTTGATTACGTACTCTTAAATATATATTACCAGTCTCTGTGGATATGTGCAGGCCATATCCTTTTCTAGCTTACAGTAATACAACAACACATAACTCATAGGATTACTAAGTATAATTCACTCAGAACTAACTTATGAATAATACCTTTCTTTTTTTGGCAGCTGTTCTCTTATCATATGGTGGTTTGGATTGTGAAGGAGCAGCTTCTACATTTTCAACTGTGGTCTGATTTGGTACATCAATATTAGTAACATTACTTTTAGAAGCTGATGGACATCTAGTTCTCCTTCTGCTTCTCTGTTACAAGTAGAAAATTCATGAATGAGCATACTGAAGTTTTGAGATATGACAGCTCCAATAATAAAATTTTACTTGATTTTCCAGGATATCTTTAGATGGAGGTGGATTATCCTTTCTTGGGCACCCTCTTTTATTGTGTCCATATGCATAACAAATTCTACACTACATCCTGATTCCATTTCTACTTAATTTGTTTGGATCCCTTTCTTTTTCATCAACCGCTTTCTTTCTGTTCACCTTAGGTCTTCCTGGCATCCTTTTGAATGGTGGTGGATGCACTAGTCCCTCAGTGATCTCATGCCACATCTTTTTGCCATTTAAAGATTCAAAGGCATACTGATAGGCTTGTAATACATATCCTTCTTGTAGCATTCATCAACATAGTCATCTACATTCTGCCTCAACCATTGAATATTGGAAATTGCATGAATGCAAGGAATTCCAGTCAGTTGCCAAGCTCTGAATGTGCAACTCCTGTATGGCAGAGACACTACAAACTGATTGTCAAACATTTTAACCTGAAATTTTTCATTCAAAGCTGGCTTTGGTATACAGAATCCAGTTTCCCACTTTAACTTCTCAATCTTCTTTCTAATCCTTGGGCACAATTCATCCAAATTGTTTTTCATCATGTCAGACTTCATTTTAATCATTTCCATCAAAGCACCCCTAATCTCTTCCAACATGTCAATAATATGCAGCAACCTTGCTTTGCATATCCATCCATTAAAAGTCTCAGCAATGTTGTTGTCAATATTGTCACACTTAGGGAGAGTAGATATGTATGCTTTACAAAAGAGTCTTGGATCCCTGGAAACAAATCCATCTTCTGTCTCAGGATCAACTTCTCTAAGTTCCTTCAAGTTAGCCACAAATTGTGCTTCATATGTACTGTATACAATTTTCAAAAATAGCTGTTTCAGTTCAATTCCATTATGCGATTTCTTCCAATTTGCATAAATGTGTCTTGAACAATTTCTTATTTCAGCATGTGGGACAAACTCTTGTAATACTTTAATAAGGCCCTATACACATCAACAAAATAAATTGCATGTAAGTAATTTAACTAGTAACTGATTCAAGTATTAGAAAAAATAGGCAACAAATAAACCTTTTGTTGGTCACTTATGAAGGTCCATCCTATGCCTGTGTCAATGGACAAGTCATTGAAAAATCTGCTTAGGTACCATCTCCAAGTGTTTTCGTTCTCAGCCAACACCACTGCCCAAGCAATGGGGTACATTTGGTTATTACCATCACGACCAATTGCACTTAAAATTGCACCCCCAAGTATATTCTTCAGAAATGCACCATCTAGGGATATGACAGGTCTACATCCTTGCATAAAACCTTTCCTTAATCCACTAAATCATATGTATAATCCTTGAAAGACAAAATTATCCCCTTCCATATTGCATTCTAGATCAAAACATTTTTTGCTATCAACTCTTTTCAATTGATGCACATAGGATCTCAACTTGGCATAATGATCCTCTATTGATCCTCTAAGCTTTACTAAAGCTAGCTTTTTTGCCCTATAACATGAGCATTTTGAGACTTTTAGTGCATATTTTTTCATCAAATCAGATTCCATTTCACCTACAGAATAATTTGGTTTCCTTTTAAATTCATTTAAAAACTCATCAGCTAGCCACTTTGTAGTTGCCATATTATTTCTTTGCACCCTAGCACAGTTATGGTTAGGTCTAACAGTCCTAACCATGAATGTCCTCTCATTTGGAACCTTTGAAGCATACACTCTCCAACTGCAGTTTCCTTTACATTGTGCTTCCATCCTATCTTCTCCAGTCCTTTTCCACCACACATCATATACCCATTTGCAATAGCATAATTTTGTACTGCTCCTCTAAATTATTCTGCATTTGTGAATTTTATTCCTACCACAAACTTTAACTCTTGATGATTACACTCAGGATTGTAAATTATTTTTTTCTCCATCTTTTTTTCCTAAAACCATAGTCATCCTCATCACTTGAAACAGGAGTATCAACCTTAGCATCACTGTCAGGGTACTCAGAATGGTACTCATTACTATCACTCACATTGTCATCCACTCTAGTATTGCTATTAGCCCTCACAAACCCAGTGTCATCTCTCCCTTGGTCCCTATCCAATCCTAACCCAAATCCATTGTCAACTACAGTCTTACTAAAGTCCTTCAGATTCTATTTTACAGTAACATATTCCTCATCCATATCTGAATAAGAAACATCAGAAGATAGGCTATCCTCATCATCACATTCATCATTTTTAGGGGTATAATCTTTATCTTCACTAGATCTAACATAGTCATCAATATTGTTCACACATTCAAGCTCTACTTCATTTTCCCCTTTATTTACAACACTTTCAGGTTCAGTTTCATTTTGATTTGCATTTTCAAATGCAACTACAGTTAATGGGTCATCTACATTATCATTATGAGGTTGATTATCATTTTCAGTTATAGTTTGCCCACAGTTTGGAGTCATTGTTACAGCTTCAGCATAAACTTTTAAAAACCCATAATCTAAAGCTTTTGCAAACATCTTTTTGCATTCTTCCTCGATCTCAACAAAAACTAAGCCTAGATCCCTCCCTATAGGGTTCCATCTCCTAGGGGGTTCATAGGCAACACTTAAGAAATGTGTATATCCCAATGTTTTCACTATTTCCTCAATATCATCCATATTGAAATTAGAAATACCACTAAGATTTACACTACACCCACCAACATACTTGACTACAGGATTACTAATTAATGCCCCACCATGCTGAAATTCAATAGGAATACTGCATAAATATACACACAACAATTAAATTAGTAATGCCGCAATAAAAATACAACTTTATAGTAATAACAAATGCAAATGCCTGTAGTAATAACAAATGCAAATGCAATAACAAATGCATTTGGAATTGGGGCACTTTGTAGTAATTGGGGCACTTTGTAGCAAATGCATTTTGTTATTACATCCACTTAACAAATGCATATACGACATGGCATTTGTAGTAATTGCATTATGTTCAGAAAGTGCTCGAAGGTTGTAGTAATAACAAATGTATATTCCCTACAATGTTATACCCACAAGAATAAGATTCCCCACTTGCATTGCTTTACCCATTCAATGTATTAACAAATGCATACCTTCGTTGTCGTTTTCTGGAAGGAGCCATCTTGCCGGAGACCATAACACAAGCTTCAAAATTAATGGACGACAGAAGGGATAAAGATAACAGAGTGAAATGAGTGAAATGAGAGGAATATAATGAGTTATGGAAGTCATTAGTTGTATTGTAATTAGAAACTCTATAAATTAGAATTGGGGATAGAATTGGGAAAAAATTGGGGAAATCGTGGGACAAAACGGTGAGTTTTGCATTCCTTCATTGTGCTCAGCCACGTAGACAAATATGTGGGGCCACGTGTGGACGCCATGTCACTAGTGGCACACGCCAAAACGCGGTTGGGTAGACATGATACAACACGCAAACATGGTGGATTAAATTGATAAGTTTTAAAGGTGAGGGTAGATTCGCGAAAACGGTTAAAGGTTGGGGTATCTGGGATCGTTTTCCCTAGTAGGTAATATATAATAACCAACTATTCACTATAACAACCAATACTCTCACAAACTTCAACCATATTTCCAAACGCATTCAGCCATCTCTATCGCTAAACAAACAATTGATTGATTGAATTATGATTTTGAATAAGTTAAAATTTAAATATTCCTAATTTACACAATATTTACATTACAACAAACAATATGATTTCAGAAAATTTAACCTAATACAAAAGAAAAGGACAAAATACGATTTTCAACAAATAAATAATGAAAAGAAACTCTCACATCTCTCTTTCTCTCTTTTTACCTTTCTATTCTCTTCTTTTCTTTTTAATCTCTTTTCAAAACGAACACAAAACATTAAAAATAGAAATCACAAATCTAATGGTGATTGAGATGATCAAAGGCGACCTAAAAAAATTATAAATTACTAAATAAATGTTGCTGCTGGTATTGATATGGTGGTAGTAGTAGTAAAAGAGGAGAAAGCAGTTGTGATTGAGAATGCTAAAATTGTCGAGGTAAAAGTAGACTGTTAGTGCAGTTATGGGATATAAAAATTGAGAATTACATAATGGTGATAGTGATAAAATTGCTTATATCTTATTTGCTCATTGTATATGTTGCTTCCTCTTCTTTCTCTTCTTTAGTGAATTCAAAATAAAAACTTTCTAATTTACAATTTCTTAAGGACAACTTCAAAATAACTTTCACTTTTAATCCTTTTTGTGTAAGAAAAATTTATGCTCTCTCTTCCCCAAATTAAGATATAACCCTAACCTTGAAATACAAATATCTATTTTTATTTTTATTATTTTTTAAATAATAAAAAATTATCTTTTAAATAATATACTTAATGACGTAAAATCAACAAGAATGTCCTAGTAAAAAACGTTAGATTCCTTAGGGAATAAATTATTTTTTTCCGCTGGCCAATTTTTTTCCTAACATTAGGACCCAAATAATATTGCAAAACCAATTACAAAATAAAAGAAAAAGCAAAAGCTATTTATTAAGTAAAACCAAACATATGAGAAGTTTCTTTAGCAAATCAAGTATTTTTAAATCCGGGGAAGTATTATTAAAGATCAAGGCAAACCAAGTAACAATCAATATATATGAATCACTCCTAGTCTTATATTTTAACATATTTAAAGAAGCACAAATGTTAGAAGAATAGAGTTAATTTTATTGATAATTTTAAATTATAAGTATATTGCTTTAGAAATTACATGTACTTTCTGTAATATCCAGAATTTTCTTTTAATAATAATAATAATAATAATAATATTAATAATATTAGTAATAACTAATAATGAGTTTTTATTTAATTTAATTTAATTTAATTTTAATTAATTTAATTAGGATGATTTAAAATAGAATTTTAATGCTAGATAAAAATAAGGGATTATTTTTCTCTATCTAATTAGTTTGATTTTCAAAGAAGTTAATAAGTAGATTCCTTAGGGAATAAATTATTATTTTATATATATATATATAGGTCACTTAATTTTTTTTCCAATATAAATATATGAATTAAATATTATATTTGAAAGTTATGAAATAATTAATAGATAGTATTGATCGGTCTAAATTATGTATAGATATTTAAGGGTATTTAAAGCTTTAATGATATATTTCTATATATAAAATGGTGAAGATATGTGCTTTTGCCTCACTTAAGCTTAATTGTCTATTTTCAGGAATATTAGCAAAAAGTAGAAAATATGGAGCTAAAAGAAACTTAATGGGACATATTCGTGTCAAGGCCCAAGATTAAGACGCATGGACTTCTAATTATAAGGCCTAAGGGATATTTTAGTCATTTTGTATAATTATTACGATTTATATTAAGAGTTATTTATGAGATAGTATTTGGTGGAGATTAATATACTTAAAGTCTTATCTATTAGATAGACTTATATTAGTATACTCATCTCTAGAGAAATTTATTTAGAGAAGGACTCCCCTCTATATAAATCTCTGCAAAACCCTAAAAAGTAAGAGAGGAGGAGGAAAGGAAGAAGAATGGGAGTTTTCTCCTACCTGCTCTCTACATCTGCCACAATTATTCTCTCCATAATTCTCTATAGTTTTCCATAAACACTTATTTTAGTTTTCATTACTCTTTTTAGGATCTAAGGAGCTTTTCAAGAAGTGGAGACTGAGGACCAATCTTCTTCCTACTTGAAGAAATTATGGATCTTGAGGGAGCTTTTTATTTTATTGTTTTATGTCTTTCTATTTAATACCTTGATCATTGGGTTAAATATGTTAGGCTAGTTTCATAAGTGTTTAGTTTAGTTTTTTTACTTTTGTATGAACCTTGTTATTTATTTATTTAATGAATAATTTCTTTAGTTTCATATCTTTATTAATTTCAGTTATTATTGTTAGTTAACCATCATATTAATTTAGCAATAGTAATTGTTATGAAAATCTTTAGGTTTAAAAGTATTAGAAACATCATCTTTACTTTAATCTATGTTAGCATAAGAAACCTAGGTTGCATCATTAGCTTGAGTGACTTAGGGAAAAAGGCACATCACTATCTCATTCATTAGATTTAGGCTTAAAGTAAAACAAGGAGATTACTAAGTAAATGACTAGATTAAATATTGTTTTAGCATATATTTTTAGATCATAAGCATTTGCATTTGCATTGCATTGCATATTTATTTATTGTTTAGTTACTTTACTTTATAAATATCATTCTCTCAAAATATTGATTTAGAGTGTTTAGATTTACTTTCACTGTTTTGTGTTGCTAATTAGTCTTTATAATAAGTGGCCTCATAGTTCCTTGAGAGATCGACCTCGTGCTGAACTTATCCTTACTATAGGAATGGTTCGTGCACTTGCGAGTACTAAAAAAGAAATATCAAGTATTTTAGAAAAAAGAATTTATTAAGGAATGGCAAATTTTAATTAGCAAATGGTGTTGGTTTAAATTGGAATATAGTTAGCAAATTGATTATTTAAGTTAATTAAGTGTTAGGACTAATTTGACAATTAATTTTGAAATAAGGACTAAAAGTATAATTTCTTTAATATCGGGTTTAAATGAAAATTTTCATGATTGGTATTTTTGTAATTAAATATGTCGGTAAGGCATTTTAATAATTTTCGTCTTTAAAAGCAAGGGTAAATAAGTAATTCTCTATTTTTTAATAATTGTAATTTGGCCCAAATTAAGTAGTTAGGGGCTTAATTCAAAAGCTAAAGAAAATTTAGAGGGTTAAATAGAAATTTTGCAGGAAGAAATTGTTAGTAATTAAAAAAGACGAGGGACTAAATGGTGAAGAAGAAAAGTTGGAAGACTAACTGATAATAAGAAAAAAGAAAAGAAAAGAGAAGGAGATCGAAGGAGAAGAGGAAGAAGGAGGAAGCTTCATCAGCTTCAATGGACGATGGATGGTCAATCGGGTGTGGTGGCGATGTGTGCCGGTAATGGCAATGGGTAGCGGTAGCGGAAAGAAGAAGGGTAGTCGTAGCTTCCCTTGACACCATGCGTGGCGTTTTCAGCGTCCAATAGCAACGAGGTTGATCTTAAAATGACCGATGAGTTGAGGGCTTCTTTTGGGAGTAGCGGCATCGGCAATGGTGGCCGAAGGAAGGAGTTCCAATAAAGTGATGGCAGCTACAATTTTGGGCTTTTCCGACCGTCTCCAGCGAGATATGGCCGATTAGAAGACATATCCGGACTCCTCTCACTCAAGCTTTCTAATGGCACCAGTTTTGCTGCGATCGGACTCCGTTTGAAAATCGATGGCCGAGATCGTCTATAAATATCTCTAGACGATCGGGGGTCGGATCAGAGGATCGAGTACTGGAATCATCATCAGTGCATTGCCTCAAGTCCGTAAGTGCGCTCGGATCATTGATCGGACTCCGGCGGTTAGAGGCGAGTCGACCGGGTGATCAAGCGTCTCTGTAATTTTCTAGCCGTTGATTTTTAGAGATTGTTAATTAAAAATTATTTGATTAATTATAGTGTTGTATACCATAAAAATTATATGAGGATTGATTATCGAAATAATTAGTTTGTCGAACCATCTGCCAGTAATTGTGACCTGTGATGTGTTGCAGAGTCGAAAAAATAAGAATAATGTAGTTTTGGTGGCCCGACTCCCGTTAATTAATTGTTAAAAATTAGAAGTGTTTTTGGCAGGTTCTCACCCGTTATATGGGGGGTAGACGTTCATATTTAGGGAAGGTTCTGCCAAATTTTTGATAGAATTTATCTGAGTCGAAATTCTTAGACAGTTAGTTCTAAAAGTCTAGGCTTAGGATAATCCGACATTTCAACTCGCTCCGCCCGAGGCTTCGGAGCAGAGCAAGAAGGTCGTCGGAACTGTGAATTAAAGTCATATATCTGCTACATGTGTGTCATGCTAAATTTTTACATAAGCAATTCTGATCAAATGATTTAAGATGTTAATTATTTATTTTAATTACTATTAATATATGTATCATTTTCTACATCATTGTGTATTGACTGGGGAGGAGGAGATGGCAATAGAACATGCCACTTGATGGGTTGCATCAGGACCGCGTGCACACCGGTGTGAATCTGAGCTAGGTAGTAAAAGGTAAATTTTTGGGACTTGTCCTAGTTGAGTTCAACTCTCTAGGCTGTGTAGTATGTGTTGGCCGGAGTAAAGGTCCATGGTCAAGCGTTGCTCTTAGATGTCGGCTTTATTGGAAATTAAGTGATCATACTAGATTTAAGGATCCTGGTTGAGCTCCGCTCTCTGGGAAGCAGTCTTATTGGAGTGAAAGAGCCGAAAGGCTAAGACTGTTAGTGTTAGGAGTTAGAGTTCTGCTGAGGAATTTGTCCCGTAGTATGTAAAATTTATTTTATAGAAGCATAGCATGACACGTGTTTTTTGCAAGATATAGTATGTTATTTTAGTTAAATAAATATGTTATTGAAGTGTTATTCATCTTATATATATGATTTTAACTCACTCTCGAGAGTGACAGTCTCAATTTAACTGTTTTTCAGGTATTGTTAGTTTTTCTACAGTTCTTTTTCTCTAGCAGCCTGATTCCTTCATCTTCGGGTTAATATAACTATTAAAATTTTTGAATAGTTTTTTAATAGTCTAATTAAATTGGACTCCATATACGTATTTTCTATTTTTCTATTATTATAATTATATTATAATTATTAATATTAGCCAACATTTAGATCCGGCTCTACCCAAACTTTTCTGGTTCACCCCAGTATTCCCTACTTATTTTTTATATGTTCGACTTTTAAAATTCTAGAATCTCCGCAGTAGAAATTTCAGACTTATTATTTTATAATTTCATGTAAATTAAGGTCTTGCCTAATTATGCTGGCATACTGAATTAAAGGTGTAATATATGGGTGATTAAAAGTTGGTGATGAATTAGTATTATAATGGTTAGAAATTGAATTACACCTTGATTGAGTTAGTGGTGATGAATTAGTATTATAATGGGATTTGGTGGCATTTTTCCTACCCATTCCCTAGTGCCAGTCACGGGCCCACAGATCGGGTCGTGACTAAGTTGGTATTAGAGCCTAGGTTTAGATTTCCTTCGACCTAGGTTAGGATTCTTGGTACTGTAGAGCTAGGATCAAGTCTGTCTTTGTTTGTTTTCATTGACTCTAGTCTCAGCGTTTACTATTAGAGAGTCTGTCATTTCTCTTTCTTGTGAGCTTATCTTTTATTTTGTATTGAGAATAAGCGCTGTAGCGATAACAAGATCAGGAGCGCGGTAGACTCATTGCCGTTTCTCCAAGTGATTAGTACAAACCAGCCTTAGATGCTTCGATTGTTACTTTCGACGGTGGGTAATACAGTTTAGGATTGGTACAAAGTGTAGTTGCAATCGTGCCATAAACTGCCTCGTCATCGCATCAGGTATCGTCTTAATGGGTAAAGCCGAACTTAGTACTTAGAATGCCGAGCAGAGGTTAAGGTTGAGTTTTGTGGTTGTAAGAAGCATAAGAATGGTGGTTGGTATATCTTTCAGGCGCTTAGAATTTAGAGAAACTTAAGCGAGCACTATTTATTTTTCCAAGTAGAGCAATAAGTATTTTAAAATGCAATATTGCGCCCAGTCCCGCAAGAACTCATCATGGCATTTCATTATTAGGCATGCACATTTCAATAACTCATTTTCAGGGCATGCATCATACATCAATGCATTAACCCATTGGTAAAAAAAGGGTATCATCCTGGTGTGTGATATTGTAGAATTTTATAAGAAAAAGGAAAATGACTAGAGATTTTACGATTTTATAAAGGTGTTTTTAAGATAATAATAATTTTTATCAATGGCGATTATAAGTAAATAATAAGTAAATCTTTTAAGTAAATTGTGTTAGCTTGAAGTTCTCTAGATGACAAGCTTAGTTGCTATGAGAATGGATTTGTGGCTCAGAATGCTCTATTTTGGACTATAGAGGAACAGAGGAGACCTTCTAAATTCTAGTCGAGGAGAAATTTTGTTTCAGGATGGCATGATTTCAATACCCGAATAATCTTGAATCAGTTATCGCAACTAGATGGATGATATGATATGGATGTTAAAGGTATTATGTACGTGCAAGGGACACGTCATTAGGAAAGAAGTTGGCGAATAGAATTTAGCAGGACCAGAGTTGGTTCATATCGTTTAAGAGAAGATTATTTTTTGACCGCGAGCGCAGTAGCCATAAGAGTTATGTGGACCCGAAGTAGGAGCACGCGGAGATTTGTATTAAAGAGTATGTATTCTTAAGGCGTCTCATATGCAATAAGTGCTGCAGTTTGGTAAGAAATGCAAGTTAGCCCATTTTGTGTGGAACTCTTGGAATTATTGGCAGGATTGGTGAGGTGGCATACAAGTTGGACTTGCCACCAAATTTCTCACAAGTCAATCCAGTATTTCATTTATTCGTGTTGAGGAAGTATATTTTCGATCCTTTGCACGTGTTGCAACCTCGGTATGTGGAAGTAAGCGAAGATTTGAGTTACGAAGAACAGTCAGTCATGATCGTGGATTCTCAAGTTCGACAATTTTGCTCATGAGTTTTACTGATGGTTAAGGTCTTGTTGTTGAGTTATTCTATCGAGGGAAGTACTTTGGAAGCCGAGCTGGAGATAAGAGGTTCTTACTCTCATTAGTTTCAGTCTTAGTATGAGCCTTTTTTCTTTAAAATTCGAAAATGAATGTTCTTAAGGGGAAGAATGTAAGACCCGCAATCTTCTTTTTAATAATAATAATAATAATATTAATATTAACAAATAACAAGTTTTTATTTAATTTAACTTTACTTTAAACTAATTAATTTAATTATGATGATTTAAAATAGAAGTTTAATGCTAGACAAAAATAAGGGATTATTTTTTTATATCTAATTAGTTTGATTTTCAAAAAAGTTAATTAGGTAGATTTCTTAGGGGAGAAATTATATATATAGGTCACTTAATTTTTTTCCAATATGAATATATGAATTAAATATTATATTTGAAATTTATGAAAGAATTAGTAGATAATATTTTTATAAAAGAATTTATAAGAGAATGACAAATTTTAATTACCAAATGGTGTTGGTTTAAATTGAAAAATAGTTAGCAAATTGATTATTTAAGACAAGTAATTTTGAAATAAGGACTAAAAGTATAATTTCTTTAATATGGGGTTTAAATGAAAATTTTCATGGTTGGTATTTTTGTAATTAAATATGTCGGTAAGGGTATTTTAATAATTTTATCTTTAAAAGTAAGGGTAAATAAGTAATTCTCTATTTTTTAATAATTGTAATCTGGCCCAAATTAAGTAGTTAGGGGCTTAATTGAAAAGTTAAAGAAAAGTTGGAGGATTAAATGGAAATTTTGCAGGGAGAAATTGTTAGTAATAAAAAAGATGAGGGACTAAATGGTGAAGAAGAAAAGTTGGAGGATCAACTGGCAATAAGAAAAAGAAAGAGAAAAGAAGGAGATCGAATGAGAGGAGGAAGAAGGAGGAAGCTTCGTCAGCATCAATGGCGGGCGATGATGGATGCTCGATCGGGTGCGGCAGCGACGGCTAGGGATGCTGCTGTCGTCGGCGTGATCATTAGTGCTGCTGGCATCAGCGGGCGATGACGGCATGCGTGAAAAGGAGAAGGGCAGCCGTTGCTTCCTTTGCCGCCATGCGTGGCATTTCGAGTGGCGAGGTTGGTCTTAAATGACTAGTGAGTTTAAGGCTTTCTTTTAGGAGTAGCGGCGTCGGCAATGGTCGCCGGAGGAAGGAGTTTTGGTAAAGTGATGGCAGCCAAAATTTTAGGCTTGTCCGGCTGTCTTCGGCGAGTTATGGCCGATCAGAAGGCATATCTGGACTCCCCTCAACTCAAGCTTTCCAATGGCACCAATTTCGCGGCAATTGCACTCCATTTAAAAACCGACAGCCGAGATCGTCCGTAAATATCTTCGGACGATCAGGGTCGGATCGGAGGATCGGGTGCTGAAATCATCATCAACGCGTCATCTCGAGTCCATAGGCGCGCTCGGATCGTCGATCGGACTCCGGCAGTTAGAGGCGAGTCGATCGGGTGATCAAGCGTCTCGGTAATTTTCTAGTCGTTGATTTTTAGAGATTGTTAATTAAAAATTATTTGATTAATTATAGTGTTGTATACTGATGTGCATAGTTTTACACATATTTGCTTGCATATTATTGTGTATTTTCTCAGCGATTATTATACTTTTATTACAAGATCACCCGTGTTTTATGTTCTTTTGCGTTTCAGGAAGATTTATAGGTCCATCATCAGTGTTTAAGTAATTTTAGATCCATACATGCGAAAACGGATGGGAATTCATCAAGATTGGATAAGAGCTCGCATTGCATACATTAAGCATGGCCTAGGTCAAGGCCGTGTTGATTCAGCACGTCTGCACTCTAGCCGTGATCAACCATTGGCTCTTGATCCTCAAATGTGGCATTTTGGGCACGGTTTCTGAGGCTATCAAGGCCTCCAACACGGTCCGTGGTGGCTCAGCACCGGCGGGGGAATGGCCATGAAGAAACCCTAATTGGTGAGATCCGAAAGTTCAGCACGGCTTGGACTCCAGCCGTGCTGAGAGAAATATATAAGGAAAACTATTTTTCTTGAGCTAGGGAGAGTTCTGGCGGCTGGTTCAATTTTTGCATAGTACTGAGTTCGGGAGAGAGTTGTAGAGAGGGAGAGTCCCGGAATCGCAAGACTCTGAGTGCAAAACAGTAGTGGAGCAATTCAAGAGGCAATTGGGGAGATCAATTGTAGTGTAGATTAAGATTTGGAGCTGTTCATCCATGAACGGGTTGTCAAAGCCCTTCAAAATAAATTACTGATTTTCCTAAACTAACTTATAGAAATAGTGAAACTAGGTCGAATCCCAAGGGAACCAATGTGGATAGCTTCTCAAAGTAAAATAAAAAGGGGAGATTTTGAATGTTTGAATCAAAATTATAAATAAGCAGAAAATAATGAAGGCTGAATATTAAAGTAAACAAAAATCAATCTCAACAAATTTCCAATTCAAGAGTGCTAATTCCATCCAATTGTAATCATGATCATAGGTTAAAATATCAATTCTTCTATTCAAGTACTTAGTATACTTATTCAAAAAAGCCGCAATAAGTGTAATTCTTCTAATATAATTGACTCAAACCCAACATCCAAATCAAAACTCACCATTAGTCAACTGGGCACGATAGCGTTCCATATCAACTTAATGATAGCATTAAGAATAATGAGAATGACTAAATCAATATTAATTAATTGAGATAATTCCAATTGAATTAACCTTGTTCCTTTATTTCCCTAGAGCCTATCATGCAAGCTATGTAATTCAAATAAGCCGCAATCACACACACATGAGCCAGTTCCTTGCTACTTGTGTCAATCGTTCATGACAATTACGGATCACAAACTCAAAGTTTAGCAATAGAAAGATCAATATCAAAGTTGAGTCGTCAGTTCAATCAATATCAATAATTCATAAATAATAAAAACAAGAAATAAAGAATACTTGGATTAAAGAAGAATTCTGTTAAGCACAAAGCCTCACAAAATCACAATTGGAATTTATTCACTCTTGAATTAGAAACTAAAAACTTAGCCACTCATAGTGGAGTGAGAATTCACAAGAATTGTAGAGAATAGAAGAAGAATAAGAATAAGAATAATAAGCTCAAAGTATCTAGTTGTCCTTATATAGGAAGTAAAATCCTAAACCCTAATAGTAGAATCCTTATCAAAAAGAAATATGCTTCCTATTTAATTTTATCCCTATAAGGAAGGATAAGATTAAGAGTGATCTAAATAAATTAAAACCCTAAATACATGGAAGAAAGTTCTATTAATCTAACACTTCCAAAAATAAAGGAAATTAACTAGGGATAGGTACACCACAAATTAATCTTTGAAAATTTCGAAGCTCTCTTTCACATCTTTTAGCAGCTCATGGGATGCAAGGTGTGGTCACGCCTTGTTGACAGTAGTCTCCTGCACAGATTTCTGCAGAGCTCATGGGCTGTAAGGCATGGTCACGCCTTGTCGACAGTGATCTTCTGTGTAGATTTCTGCATTTCCTCCAAAAGACTTGGTTTTTGACAAATGATGACTTAAAACATGTCTTTAGGCTGGATTTTGCTCCATCCTTGATATTTCATTACCTAAGTCAGAATAAACATAATTTTCATAATTAAGTACATTATTCAACCAAATCCCAAGGGAATTAAACACAATAAATATAACTATTTGTGACCTATCAATCCAATTCGAGAGAAAAGGGTGTATATGTTTCATTTTTGTTATTCTTTCATTGTAATTGATTTCCTATTTGTTTTAAACATGAACATGTGTAGGTAGATCGATTAAACCCATTGGGATTTCTTTACTATGTTGTCTTAGTATTAAATATTAATAAGATAATGCATGATTCGTGAGACGTTGTGAATTGTGGTGTTTAGATTGCTTTATGTAATTGAGAAGTCCATTTGGCAATTAGAATTTTGAATAGCAAGAACTGGTTAATAATCACTTAGAGATAAGGATAATTAACTAGCCAGATTAAGAATTAACAAAGCTTAATAGAGGTGGATTAAAGCTTAATGCTAATTTAAGAATCAATCCGTTAGGAAGAGATTCCAACTTTAGGTTCTTGAGTTTAGGAATTCAGTTATCGAGAGAGAGAAACTGAATTCAATTAAGAAGTCGTCCATAGGTAGCATAATTAGACTCATCAATCTATTATCTTTTGTTTGATTGCCAACTAGTTTAGGTTCCCTTTGGGTTTGCTTTCTTGTCTTGGTTGTTTCATTTATCCATTCATTCCTACATCTCACTTAGTACTCAGCTTGTTATTATTATTAAATTTAGAAATTATTCATCATTCATTTTAGGCTAATATAACAGAGAACAAAGTAGTAACTCTAGGCTTTCACTTTCCCAAGGAATACGACCTTGATACTTGCCATTAGTGCTAGACTGCATCGATAGGTCCACTGCCTTAGATTGTAGCTGCATAAGTAGCCTATCAAGTTTTTAGCGCCGTTGCCAGGGAATGTTTGAAAAGTAGAGTGAAATTTGCTATTTGTTACTTTAGCCATTTTTATTTATTTACTTATTTATTTATTTTATTTTTGTACATATTTATTTAGTTTAAGTTCATGATTCAGGTAGTGAATGATAAGGGGGTTCAATGCTAAATTTAAACTCTTTGTATGATGCGTTGGAGAATGGGATCAGGAACCAAGAAAGTGCTATAAATTGGGATACCCGTGCAGCCTTAGCAGCTCGAGCGGAATCGTTTTGCAGGGCTACCGATCAACTCTCCACTCCTATCCTTTCATCTTAAGATTTTTGTGAAATTTGTTGTGGTTTACATTTGAGTAATGATTGTCCATTGTGCAGTGATTTTGCTCATTGTTCTTATAACTTTGAACAGGTGAACTATACGGGAAGTTGGCTAAATAACTCGTATGAAAGCACCTACAACCAAGAATGGAGCACTCATTCACCCCTTGGATGGAGCTTAGATGGCCAAGAACCACCAGGATTTTAGCAACTACATCAGTAGCCTTGATAGGCATCATATTATATGTATTTACATGCCTGATTGTTTACATTCTTGTGCATGATTATCTCGTTTTATGCTAGAATCACTTGTCTTTTGTTTCCTTTCACGTTTCCGGTCATTTTCGAAGGACACTATCAATAATCGAGGGAAATACGCATGATTACAGACTAGAATCCATCAAATTGGACGAGGACTAGCATCCCGAGGGTTGAGCACAGCTTGGACTCTGGCCATGCTGAATTGCCAACTAGCTGCTCTCCAAGAGTGCCTTTTGGCATGGTTTCAGGCCATGGTGGCTCAGCACCGGCTTGGGCACGACCCCGAAAGAGTCCAGGCCGACCAAAGGCTTGACCATGGCCGTGCTGAAGGGACTATATAGGCAAATTCGATTTGGTGAATGGTGGCTCGATTTTCTAACTTGATTCCAATATACACACTCAATTCCTTTGTTTTGTAGACCTCGATTGTCGACTTTGGGAGATCAAATTCATCAATGGAAGGGAGGATTGCACTTGTTTCAACATCGATTTTGAAGATCAAGACGAGATTTGGGAGCATTCAAGAGGCAATTTAGAGTTTGATATTTTGAATTAAAAAATTAGGGTTTCTCATCCAACTTGAAAGAGAAGGGTGTACATGCCTTCAATTTTCTTTTCCTTATTTGTTCCTTACTTTGCTTTAACTATGAACATGAGTAGCTAGATCTTTTGAACCCATTGGAGGTTCACCTTTGTTGATGGATTATGCTTAGTTGTTAGACTTGTAATTGCCATTCTTGTAATCTTCTTGTTATTCAGTAATAAAGTTTTAATTTGAGACGTTGAATTAATTATCTTTTGGGTTGTTTCTTGACATTGAGAAATGCTTGTTACAACTAGAATTTGAATAGTAAGAACTGGTAGTTAACACTTAGAGATAAGGTTAATTTACTCGCCGGATTAAGAATTAACAACTCTTAATAGTTCTAAATCACGCATAATGCTAATTTGTAATAATCTGATAGGAAGAGATTCCATTAGGTTAGTGCAGGTTTAGAAACTTGGTGAGCTCGAGAGAGGAACTGAGTTCGAGTCAGGATTTAGGCACGGGTAAGCAAGATTGGTAATTTATAAAATCAACCTATAGAATTCCATCACTTAGGTCCCCTTTAGGTTTGTTTCTCTTGTTGCGGTTGTCTTTCGATTATTAGTTGCTGTTTATTTATTTATTGGCATTCATAATCATTAGTTAGTTAATTTAGACTTCTCACACCCTATTTCAGACTAGATAACATAGCGAATAGTAGTAACTCTAGGTTCACCCGATCTTCAAGGATACGACCTTGATACTCACTAGTGCTAGGCCGCAGCGATAGGTTCACTACCTTAGGTGTAGGTTGCATTAGTAGTCCATCAAGTTTTTATCGCCGTTGCCGAGGAACCGTAACGGTGAGCTAGAGTGAATTGTTTTCATGTTACTTAGTCATTATTTGTTTATTTATTTATTATTTATTCTTTATTTTATCGCTTTTATTGATTGGTGTTTGTTTGGATTGTCGATTTCAGGTAGTTTACGACCAGGAGCTCTAATCCTGATCCCATAGAATCCTTATCTAACCTGGAGTGCTCTCTCAGATTATTAAGATGATGCTTGCAGGTAGTTGAGGAGGAGGTCGGACTTATAGTTCAGGTTCATAGAGCTAACATGATGGAGAACCATAACCCCCAGGCCGATGACGATCAGAGGACGATGTACGAGTTTGCTCGACCATCTTTAGATGGGACAAAAACTAGTATAGTCAGACCTGCTATAGCAGCCAACAATTTTGAGATAAAGGTCAATGTTATCCAGATGATCCAGCAGAGCGTGCAGTTTGGAGGATTGCCCAGCGAGGATCCCAATGCACATATCTCCAACTTTTTGGAGATTTGTGACACATTCAAGATAAATGGAACAACCGATGACGCTATTCGGCTGAGATTGTTTCCATTTTCCTTGAGGGACAGAGCAAAGAAATGGTTACAATCTCTTCCACAGCAGAGGATACTACATGGAAGGCGTTGGCTGAAAAATTTCTCTATAAGTATTTTCCTTTCGCTAAAACTACTAAACTTAGAAATGACATATCTTCTTTTGTGCAGTTTGATGATGAAAGCATGTAAGATGCATGGGAGAGGTTTAAGGACCTTTTGAGATGCTGCCCACATCACGGATTGCCAGTGTGGATGCAGGTTCAGACCTTCTACAGCGGGTTGAACCTTGCGACGAGGCAGATGGTGGATGCTGCAGCAGATGGGGCTCTAAACAGTAAGACGCCTGAGTAGGCTCAAAACTTGATAGAGGAAATGTCCATGAACAATTATCAGTGTATCCTCTATGAGCCGACCAGGAAGATATGGAGTGGTCAACCAAATGGATTCTACAGCAGCCTTGGTAGCTCAGGTGGAGCTTCTAACCAAGAAGATTGACCAACTCTAGATGCCGATTCATCCAGCGAATGTTGGCTGCGAGTTTTATGGTGGCCCGCACTACAGTGTGAACTGTACTGCGGGAGGTATGTTTGCTTCATCTTCTTCTACTTTTCTATCTGTTTCTACTGTGTCTTCTGATTTTGAGCAGGTTGATTATATGGGGAATGCCCCAAGGCAGCAGAACAACCCTTACAGTAACACATACAACCCTGGGTGGCGCAATCATCCCAACTTCAGTTGGAGGAACAATAATGCCCAGGGTCCACCAGGTTTTTCAGAGACTTCATCAGTAGCCATAACAACAGCCAGCTGGGCCTGCACAAGCTCCTCCTCTACCAGAAAAGAAGTCAAATTTAGAGAAGCTTATGATGAAGTTTGTGATGTCTACGGAGATGAGATTCCAGCAGACTGATAGTGCACTTAGGAATCAGTAGGCCTCGATTTAGAACTTGGAAACTCAGATTGGCCAAATTTCTAAAATGCTTTCAGAGAGACCCTCAAGATCGCTCCCCAGCACTACAGAGTCAAACCCGAGGGAGCATTGCAAGGCTATCACCTTGCGATCAGGTAAGCAATTGACTGGTTCTTTGCCTTTAGATGATAAGGATGATATGATTGTATAGGACAACCCAGCTAAGGAAGGACCAGAGCCTGAATTGGTGGAGATTGAGAGGAAGAAAGAAGACAGGCAAAAGAGCCCTGTGCGAGAGTATTAGCCCCCGGTTCCATATCCTGCGAGGTTGAGGCAGGATAAGGTGGATAAGCAATACAGTAAGTTTCTCGACTTGTTTAAGCAGTTGAAAATTAACTTACCTTTTATTGAGGTGATTTCGCAGTTGCCGAAGTACGCCAAGTTCTTAAAGGAGATTTTGAGCAACAAGAGGAAGTTAGAGGATCTTGGTCAAGTAGTACTTAATGAGGAGTGTTCAGCTATTCTCTAGAACAAGCTGCCACTCAAGCGACGAGATCCAAGGAGTTTTACTGTCCCTTGTATGATTGGCAATTTGCCAATTAGTGGTGCATTGGCTAATTTAGGAGCTAGTATTAATTTGATGCCCACTAGTTTATTTGCTAAGTTAGGGTTGCATGAACCCGAACCTACTAGGATGAGCATTCAGTTAGCTGATAGGACTGTTAAGATTCCTAGAGGTGTTGTTGAGGATGTACTTGTGAAGGTGGATAAATTTATCTTTCCTGTGGACTTTGTGGTGATGGATATGGAGGGTGAGAGCACTGTGCCTCTTATCCTGGGTAGGCCTTGCCTAGCTACATCGAGGACTGTTATCGATGTAAGCGATGGGAAGCTTAAGCGTAGAGTTGATGATGAGACCATTACCTTTGACCTAACCACTTCTATGAGACAGTCACTAGACCATGATAATGTTTTATATTCCGTTGATGTGATTGGTGATGTGGTTGAGTCCCATTTGCAGGAAATGTTATGTTATGACCTTTTACAGGTAGCATTAGCTAAGGATGATGAGGAGTTGTTCAACGAGCAAGTGTTGGAGCAACTCGCTGTTTTATTGGCTTCTGAGCCGATCTTGTCAACTGATTCTTATCTTTTTCTTGACAGGTTTGGAGTGCAGAAGGTAAAGACCTCATTTGAGGACCCACTAGTCTTAGAATTGAAGGAGTTACCGAGCCACTTGATTTATGCCTTCTTGGATGAAGAGAAGCGCTTACCAGTGATCATAGTAGCTGATCTGACTCCCGAAGAATAAGCCATGCTTTTGGAAGTTCTAAGGAAGTACAAGAAGGCCTTTGCCTTCAAGATAGCTGACATCCCAGGCATAAATCCAAGTTTCTACTCTCATAAGATTTCGTTGGAGGACAGTTTCAGGCCGGTTGTTCAGCCTCAGAGATGGCTCAACCCGAACATGAAAGAAGTGGTAAAGAAGGAGATAATTAAACTTCTTGATGCAGGTTTGATATATCCCATTTTTGACAGTTCATGGGTGAGTCATGTGCAGGTTATGCCCAAGAAAGGAGGCATGGCGGTGGTAAGAAATGAGAAGGATGAGTTGATCCCGACTCAGACGGTAACAGGCTTCCGAGTTTGCATTGATTACAGGAGGCTTAATGATGCAACTCGGAAGGATCATTTCCCTCTTCCTTTTATTGATCAGATAATTGAGCATATGGTAGGTCACGTGTTTTATTGTTTTCTTGATGGTTTTTCAGGTTATTTCCAGATTCCTATTGCACCTGAGGACCAAGAGAAGACTACTTTCACCTGCCCCTATGGGAAGTTCGCTTACAGACGGATGCCATTCGGACTGTGCAATGCACCAGCTATATTTCAGCGATGCATGGTGGCTATTTTCAAGGACATGATTGAGGAGTCTATGGAGGTATTTATAGATGACTTCTTTGTTTGTGGTGATTCTTTCTCCCTTTGTTTGGAAAATCTTGAGCGCATGTTAGCTAGATGTATTGAGGCTAACTTGGTATTGAATTAGGAAAAATGCCATTTCATGGTGAGAGAGAGGATTGTGTTAGGGCATAAGATCTCTGATGTGTGCTACTTGTGTTAGCTACAATCTAAGACAGTGTACCTATCGATGCAGTCTAGCACTAATAGCGAGTATCAAGGTCGTATTCCTCGGGAAAGTGAAAGCCCAGAGTTACTCCTTTGTTCTTTGTTATATTAACCTAAAATGAGTGATGAATAATTTCTAAACTAACTAATAGCTACAAGCTAAGTTCTAAGGGAGATGCAGGAGTAATTGATAACTAAAATAACCAAGACAAGAAAGCAAACCTAAAGGGAACCTAAACTAGTTGGCAATCAAATAAAAGATAAAGGATTGGTGAGTCTAATTATAGTACCTGTGGACGAATTCTTAACCGAATTCGGTTTCTCTCTCAAGATAACCGAATTCCTAAACCTAATAACCTAAAGTTGGAATCTTTTCCTAATAATTGATTCTTAAATTAGCATTAAGCTTTAATCCACCTCTATTAAGCTTTGTTAATTCTTAATTCGGCTAGTTAATTATCCTTATCTCTAAGCGATTATTAACCAGTTCTTGCTATTCAAAATTCCAATTGCTAAATGGACTTCTCAATCACACAAAGCAATCTAAACACACAATTCACAACGTCTCATGAATAATGCATTATCTTATTAATACTGAAAGCAAGAAGAATAGAAAACTAACTCAAACAATCCAATAATATAATAATAAGCCAACATAGTAAAGAAATCCCAATGGATTTAATCAATCTAGCTAATCATGTTCATTATCAAAATCCACAAGAATTCAATTACAACAATGAGTAAAGGTAAAGAAACCCGATTACACCTTTGGATGAGAGTAAATAGCCTGAATTCCTCTTGCTCGAATTGAATCGATTCTTGTTCCTCTTGCTCGATTTGAAAACCAATCAACGGACCTTGCCCAATCTTCAATCTTTGAAGGGAATCCGATTGAAACCTTGATCCAAATCTCCTTTTCCCTTGGTTCCAGCTCAGAAAACCCTTAGAAAGAGAAAAATTAGGGTTTGGGACGTTCTCCCCTGCTCTCCTCTTTTCTTTCCTCTCTTCTTTCTTTTAATTAATTCCTCATGTCGCCGTGAACATGGCCGTGTTCCGGGCCATGTTGGGAACACAGTTTGGTGTTCCTGGCCGTGTTACTCTCTATGGTCGTGCTCCCTAACGCCTCTTATTCTTTGATGTTTGATGCAACCAACACGGCCGTGTTGAAACCAACATGGCCATGTTCAGCTTCCTCATGCTCGTACTTAGCTTGTGTCGGTAGCTTTGACATCCAATTATGCTCCAATTCTTTCCTTTATCATTCTTTGACTTCTTTTGAACCTAATGCACACAAACAGACGCATAGGGTGAATGTTGGGACCAATTCACATCCAAATATCCATAAAATCAATCTTAAAAGTCCTATTTAGATGTGTGTATTTTACGCACATCAAATAACCCCACACTTAGCTCATTGCTTGTCCTCAAGCAATCAAAAGTAAAATAAGGAAAATAAACCACTAAGGAACAACACTTAAACTGACAAACAAGCTAGAGAGCTCCTACACATATCCTTAACAAGCGTAAGTCAAACAAAAAGAAACGAAGCAATCAATTCAAGTATCACAACTAAGATGCCAATAATTCGCAAAATACTGGCTCAACAAAATTATTCAGAACCAACTCCTCACCAGATTCACTCTAAATCACTCAAAGTGTTTAAAGGGTAGTGTTTAATCGCTCAATACATCAACTACTGCCTTACTTACTATATGCTTGCTCTTAAATCCTACTCCTGCCACTTATGGAGAGTCAACAACCATGTCAAGAGGTCTTTATAAGGGTTGTAATGGGGATTAGGTAAGGGTAGGTACATTTGGTCAGAGTTGAACCTATGGTGTTTTGTAATGAAATACATGACCTGCACACAAGTCATAATGATCACAAGGGGTAAACAATGGACAGTAGTCCAAGGTGGGAAACAGGAATCAAGTCAAAATGTTTAGCTCACTTACTTTCTTTCTTTTCATTACCTTTTCCTTTTATTCTTCTATTTCTTTTTTTTCTTCTTTTTTTCATAAGGGAAGGACATTGACATAATAGAGTGAATTTCTTTTGGATTGAAGAAAGCTGCTATAAGATTCCACACTATTCCCAAGACAAAAATTCCCAATAAAAACAACTCATGTGCAGAATCATAACCCAAAGCAGAATAAAACTAAGTGGCAATGAAATATGACAAAAAAAATGGTGAAAGAGAGGGTTATCTACAGAATCAATAAACGAATAAGGCTATTTGGCTAGAATGAAAAAAAACCTAAGTGCCTCTATCATACCAAAGTGTTAAACTCTCCTTGTGGCCCTCATAAGCATTACCGAGCAAGTTCTAAAAGTAAAGACAGTAATTGGCACTCTCAACAAGAAATAAATACAAGCATATAAAGTGTATGCTTACAATTTAGGCTCAATTTCTCACAAGTGTGCTTTTGAGTCGGTTCCAAACAAAAATCATCAAAACAAAATTAAATAAACCAAAGCAACTTAGTGCAAAACTCAAACTAATTATCTTACATTCTTCCGCAAAACTCAACACTATCGGTTTTACCCGATCACATGGACATAAACAGGATTTCAAAATCAAGTCAATAGTAAAAGCATTGAAACAAAGTGAAAAACTTTCAAAATTTTACAAAAAATTGCATAAAGAATAAACAAATAACTAAGATGGGATAAATGAAATGTGATGTATACACTAGAAAAGGATCTGAATTTTATATACAAAACAATAAAAACACGAAAACAAGTGTATATAAATATCACCACCCTACACTTGAAGGACACACTGTCCTCAGTGTACAAAATATAAGAAATGAAAAAGGAAAAAGAACTAATACTGCCCTGACTATAGCTCCGGAGTGAAAAGAGGTGCATCGGTATATCAGTATTTGGTCATGGTGGAGGAGTGGCTGCTCACTGAGGATCGGAAGTAGTGTCACATGCAGGAGCTGGTGGATCAACAGGAGCAGCGTCAATAGGAGGCTCGTCAGGCTGCTGTGTTGAAGGGTGCTCAGTGGGAGAGGGAGGGGCAGCTGGATCATCCGCTAAAGGGATGTCAAAATGGCTCTGCTCTGGAACCCGGCTCTATGGACTGACAGGTGCAAAGTCTGTAGCAAAAATATCATCAAACATGTCATTGGCCATAGAGGCCTCTAATCTACCTCCCTGCTCAATCAGGGCCTAAAGCATAGCCCTCTGCTCTCAAACTGAGCCATCATCTAGCTCTGAAACTCAGCCTGACGCTGTAAAAGGTCCTACTGAAAAGCCTCTTATCGAATGAAATGTTGCTGCTGCTCTTCTACCAACCTCTGCACTGTAAGCTGCAGCTCTCTAAACTCAATTGGAGAGACTCCTAAAACAGCTGATGAAGAGCCAGAAGGAGCTGAAGTAGATGGTATGGAGGAAGACTCTGGAATATCAGAAGAAGGTGGGACATCCTATATACCATGGGCTCGTGGGGCAGGTCGCTCCTCTCTGAGTGCTACCAAGAGAGCATTCCTCAGTCTATACTCTGGTCCTAGCGGACCCTGCCTACGAGTCACCATCCCCAGACTAATCAACTGGGGAAGTCCCAAAGTCTCCCATCACCCCCAGCTCTATCAAATGTGGTATCGCCTCCTCCAAAACTCCTAAGTTCTTAGCCAGTCGAGTAATGTAAGTCCCAAAACATAAAAATACCTTCTTTGAGTTGTTGCAGAAGGCACTGATCTGTCTGGCCAACAAATATCCCATGTCGACGGACTGGTGCTGATGCATGCTGTAGAGTATAAATAGGTCCGGTTGGTAACTACACCACCGCTATCTCCCCTGCCAGTGATGGTCCTAGCCAGCAATGCATGCAAGTACCGCAGTCCCATCAGGCAAGTTAGATGCCTTCGACTGGCTGGCACTATACCCCTCAGTGTCATCAGAAATTTCGGCCCACATCTACGGATATGACACACCAGGCGTGTGTATACAGCAACTGTAAACCTCCCCAGCTACATCCTTTCAGTCCACAAGCCCAAGTGTACCCCAAACTGTTATACACTCATCATGAAAGTCCGCTCTGCTAGTCTGAAACTGATCGCATCCGGTTGTTGGAAGTCCCGCAACTACCTTTGCAGAAAGAAAGTGCTGGCAAACTCCACAGTCAACTCCCTATATGTTGGTTCAACTATCTCAAAGAAATGTTGAAATGGGGGTGTCTCAAGATATCGACGGACTGCACTTGTAAGTCCGACGGTCTCCGGTGCTGGCCAGTCTATCCTACGCCCCTTTCCCAAATCTTTGTGCCTCATTGATTGATATCTCTGCTCAAAGGTGGGCTGTCCTTGGAAAGTAGGAATCGATGGTGCTGCGGTGGTCTAATTTGGCCTGAACTAGTCGGCGCAGCGCCTGACGATCGAGAGGAAGAGGAACCATCGGTCCGCCTCCTTTTGTAAACTCCTGATCCTCGTCTGGTGGACATGGTACCTGAAAAAGAAATTTTTTAGTACTAAGGATCAACGAAATTCTGGCAGCATAACAGCATAAAATGGACAAACCGAACGATTTAACTTGATAAAATTAAACCGCTCAATGTCCTGCAAAGAAAATTCAATCCACAACACTGCCAACCAATGCTAACCAATTAAATTTTCAATTCATCCACATGGAGTTTAACTTCGCCATAAACCATCACAAGGCAAACCAACATGCTAATATAAAATAGATACAACAGAGTCGACTATATATGACAAAGCCTATTGTTTAGCTGCCAACAATAATAATAAAGAGGAAAATAAAGAATTAATCACAATCATGAATAATGGTAGAAAGGAAAAACGGAAAATATGAGCAAATTAGGTGTATAAACTAAATTAAAGAAAACAAAAGAAAATTAAGCACAAACATGAATGTAAATGCATGCACCAAATAATAAAATAAGGAAATAAACTAAAAAAAAATTGAAACACAAATTCGAACACAAAGAAAACATAAATTCGAACTAATGTCAAAATAAAAAAATATATGGAAAATGAAGTTGGAGGGTACTTACTTGACAAACGCAATATCCAAAGCCTCAAGATGAGAAATAAAAAGTGAGAGAGTAAGAGAGGAGAGAATAAAACTAAAGGAAAAGCAAAATTTTTGGCCATTTCGAAATGAAGTGGTATATATAGGCAGTGTACGGAACACGCCCGTGTTCACCAACAGGGGCTGTGTTAATGAACACGGTTTGGATATCCGGCAGTATTAAGCGAATTTAAACGTGCTGACTTACCAACTTGTAAGAACACGCCCGTGTTTATAGAACACGGGAACGTGTTGGGGACACGGTCTGGCATAAATGCCCGTGTGGCCTACTATGAACGTGTTCATCTTAATTTGATTTTCTTCAATTAGAACACGGTCCGTGTTAATGAACACGGTCTTGAACACGCCCGTGTTGATCTCCAAAAAATGCAAAACTTGTGATTCTCAGCACTTTCTCACTCTTTCTCACTTGCACAACCAATAAGTCCTTAACTCATACACTCAACATAAATAAAACTTACCAAAAACAAACTGTAAAATCTAATCAAACTAAGTTCACAATAAAGGGTAAATTATTAAAATTAAAAAATAGAATTTGGGATGCCTCCCAAAAGCGCTTCTTTTTTATGTGATGAGTCTTCTTAGCTGGACTCATGGTGAAAAGCAAACGGTGGAGATTGATGACCATCCATCCTTCTTCCAAGCAAATGTCTTCAAGTATCCGCTTAGAGGGATAATCGTCAATTTCCTCTTCCCGACTATCAAGCAAGCTGCCAGTATGATGGGCAAAACTCACTCCTCGTATAATTGCACGTAGTCATGATGCTCTAGGGGCTCTTCCAATTTGAAAGCTGAAGTTTCACTAATTGGAAGGATCGACGGTTGGGCAATTTCTTCAGGAACGTCGATGGTTTTCTCTAGTCCTTGGCTTGGTTCCCTAGCTAGAAGAAACTCGAGCTCCTCCAAAACTTCTTCATTGGATAACTCGTGCTCATCTTCCATCATCGAAGGTACTTGTGGAAAATCCACCAAAAATTCCTCTAACTGCGACTCAGCATTATCAATTGTGCATTCCTGTTGGTAGTCTTTCAGAGGAATCATGTTTGCCTCTTCCTTTTCTAGTTCTATCTCCATGTTTAAGGAGTCGTCCTACACGTAAGCATCATCGTCAAACATAATAGATAAACCAGAAAAATTCTCACCTGAACGCAAAGTGACGACGCTCAAATGTTCCTCGGATTTAGTAGCGTTTGATGGAGTTCCCAATTGCTCTTCAGCTAGTAACTTGAAGATCAAGCCTACTTGATGCTTTATGTTCTCAATCGAGGCTTGTTGACCTTCAAGTATCCTGTCTGTTTGTTGGAATCAGCTCCTTTGACACTAACTCTTCATCTTGAGTTGAAGGTGCAAGGTTAGGTTGCTGATGTGGTTGCTGGGTTCCTGGTGGTTCTTGATTGTCTAAGCTCCATCCAAAGGGTGAATGAGTGCTCCACTCTCAATTGTAGGTGCTTCTATACGAGTCATTTGGCCAGTTGCCCGTATAATTCACCTGTTCATAGTTATAAGAACAATGAGCAACATCACTATATAATGGACAATCATTACTCAAATGTAAACCACAACAAAATTCACAAAAAACTTGAGATGAAAGGATAGGAGTGGAGAGTTAATCGGTAGCCTTGTAAAATGATTCCACTCGAGCTTCTAAAGATGCACGGGTATTCCAATTTTTAGCACTCTCTTGGTTCCTGATCCCATTTTTCAACGTGTCATACAAAGAGTTTAGCATTGAACCTCCTTATCATCCACTACCCGAATCATAAAATTAACTAAATAAATATGTATAAATAAAACAAAATAAATAAATAAATAAAAATAAGAACCATAAAATAATAAGTAAAAAAAATGGTTAAATTAACAAATAGCAAATTTCACTCTAGTTTTCAAACAGTTTCCCCGGCAACGACGCCAAAAACTTGATGTGTGCTACTTGTGTTAGCTACAATCTAAGGCAGTATACCTATCGATGCAGTCTAGCACTAATGGCGAGTATCAAGGTCGTATTCCTCGGGAAAGTGAAAGCCCAGAGTTACTCCTTTGTTCTTTGTTATATTAACCTAAAATGAGTGATGAATAATTTCTAAACTAACTAATAGCTACCAGCTAAGTTCTAAGGGAGATGCAGGAGTAATTGATAACTAAAATAACCAAGACAAGAAAGCAAACCCAAAGGGAACCTAAACTAGTTGGCAATCAAACAAAAGATAAAGTATTTGTGAGTCTAATTATGGTACCCGTGGACGAATTCTTAACTGAATTCGGTTTCTCTCTCGAGATAACCGAATTCCTAAACCTAATAACCTAAAGTTGTAATCTTTTCCTAACGATTGATTCTTAAATTAGCATTAAGCTTTAATCCGCCTCTATTAAGCTTTGTTAATTCCTAATCCGGCAAGTTAATTATCCTTATCTCTAAGCGATTATTAACCAGTTCTTGCTATTCAAAATTCCAATTGCCAAATGGACTTCTCAATCAAACAAAGCAATCTAAACACACAATTCACAACGTCTCATGAATAATGCATTATCTTATTAATACTGAAAGGAAGAAGAATATAAAACTAACCCAAACAGTCCAATAATATAATACTAAGCCAACATAGTAAAGAAATCCCAGTGGATTTAATCAATCTAGCTAATCATGTTCATTATCAAAATCCACAAGAATTCAATTACAACAAAGAGTAAAGGTAGAGAAAACCCGATTACACCCTTGGATGAGAGTAAACAGCCCCAATTCCTCTTGCTCGAATTGAATCGATTCTTGTTCCTCTTGCTCGATTTGAAAACCAATCAACGAACCTCGCCCAATCTTCAATCTCTGAAGGGAATCCGATTAAAACCTTGATCCAAGTCTCCTTTTCCCTTGGTTCCAGCTCAGAAAACCCTTAAAGAGAGAAAAATTAGGGTTTGGGACGTTTTCCCCTGCTCTCCTCTTTTCTTTCCTCTCTTCTTTCTTTTAATTAATTCCCCCTGTCGCCGTGAACATGGCCGTGTTTCGGGCCGTGTTGGGAACACAATTTGGTGTTCCTGGCCGTGTTACTCTCTATGGTCGTGCTCCCTAACGCCTCTTCTTCTTTGATGTTTGATGCAACCAACACGGCCATGTTCAGTTTCCTCATGGTCGTACTTAGCTTGTGTCGGTAGCTTTGACGTCCAATTATGCTCCAATTCTTCCCTTTATCATTCTTTGACTTCTTTTGAACCTAATACACATTAACAGACGCATAGGGTGAGTGTTGGGACCAATTCACATCCAAATATCCATAAAATTAATCTTAAAAGTCCCATTTAGATGTGTGTATTTTACGCACATCAATCTCTCAGGCTAGGATGGAGGTGGACAGAGCTAAGATAGAGGTTATATCTAAGCTACCTCCTCCTAGTTCTGTTAAAGCAGTTAGGAGTTTTCTAGGCCATGCAGGATTTTATAGGAGATTTATTAGAGATTTCTCTAAGATTGCTAGGCCTCTTACTTAGTTGTTAGTCAAGGATGTACCTTTTATTTTTTATGATGCATGCTTGGTAGTTTTTGAGTTACTTAAGAAACTTGACTCGACCCGATCATGGTTTCCCTTTGATTGAAATGATATGCGATGCTAATAATTATGCAGTTGGAGCTGTGCTTGGACAGAGGATTGAAAAGAAGTTCCAACCCATTTATTATGCTAACAAGACTTTGACAGGAGCCCAAGAGCACTACACCGCCACAGAAAAGGAGTTGTTGGCTGTTGTTTATGCTTTTGATAAGTTTAGATCATACCTCGTTCTCTCCAAGACCATTGTCTTCACGGACCACTCGGCGTTGAGGTACTTATTCCTGAAAAAATGATGCAAAACCGAGATTGATTCGGTGGATTCTTTTGTTGTAGGAATTTGATGTTGAGATCAAGGATAAGAAAGGTGCAAAGAATTTGGCAGCGGACCATTTATCGATATTGGAGAATCCTCACTTGGATGCACTTGATGAGACAACCATAGACGATCGATTTTCAAAGGAGCATTTATATGTCACTCAGGTATACACTAATACTCCCTGGTTTTCATATTATGCTAACTATTTGGTTGCTAGGGTTCTACCAAAGGGTATGACTTATCAGCAAAAGAAGAAATTCTTTGCTGATTTGAAATACTACATTTGGGAAGATCCCTTTCTGTTTAGAGTGTGTGCAGATCAGGTGATTCGTCATTGTGTTTATGGCGAAAAGACTCTCCAAATATTGAGGCACTGCTATGAGGGACCCACTGGACGTCATCAAGCGGCAAACCATACAGCGAGGAAGGTGCTAGAGGCAGGATTCTATTAGCCTACGCTCTTCCAAGACGCACGAAAATTCGTTCAGGTTTGTGATGCTTGTCAGCGCGCAGGTAATATCTCTTCTCGTGATGAGATGCCCCAAACTAGTGTGCAAGTTGTTGAGATTTTTGTTGAGGCATCGACTTCGTGGGACCCTTTCCCTCTTCATATGGTAATAAGTATATTCTAGTTGCTGTTGAGTAATTTTCTAAGTGGCCTGAAGCTCAGGCTGTGGCCACTGATGATGCCAGGGTTATTTGCAGGTTCCTTAAGTGATTGTTTGCTAGGTTTGGCACACCTAGGGCGCTTATTAGTGATAAAGGAACACATTTCTGCAATGCCCAATTGGAGAAGGTAGTTAAGTGGTACGGGGTTACTCAACGGTTGTCTACTCCTTATCACCCCCAGACTAGTGGACAGGTTGAGATAACTAATAGGGGTATTAAGCATATTTTAGAGAGAACCATTAGTACTAGTAGGAAGGATTAGGCTCTTAAGTTGGATGATGCAATGTGGGCGTTTAGGACTGCTTTTAGGACATCTATAGGTTTTACACCCTATCGTCTTGTTTATGGAAAGTCATGTTATTTGCCTGTTGAGTTAGAGCATAGGGCACTCTGGGCCCTTAGGACTTGTAACTTTGATATTGATTTTGCAGGTAAGGAGCGACAGTGGCAGCTGAGTGAGTTAGATGAGTGGCGCCAGCAGGCGTATGAAAACTCGTTAACTTACAAAGCAAGGACGAACAAATGGCATGATCAAAGGATTCATGGGCCTAAGGAGTTTCAGGTCGGGCTCTCACCTTCGTATGTTTCTTGGAAAGCTGCGGAGTCGTTGGTCTGGACCATTTCAGGTCAGACAGGTCTTTCCGTATGCAGTGGTAGAGTTGCATCATCCCGAGAAAGGAGATTTCAAAATGAATGGACATCGGTTGAAGCTTTACCATGGTAAGTCGTTGGATGGTGAGCAATGAGTTAACCTGGCTTTGTATGCATAGGAGGGTTGATCCGGATGAGTCAAGCTTAGGACTCAGCAAAAATAAGCACTTTTGTACATTCGACTTTGGTTATGCTTTCATGTTTTGTTAGTCTTTGTTATTTCATTATTTTCTTTTGACTTTATTCATTTTAGTTTGCTTGATAGTAGTTAGAACACTTACTAGGTAATTTAACGTAGTTGTATGAATTTAGGGATTTTAACTTAAGTCGGACTTTTATAATCGGTAAGGACGGACTTTTCCGTTTGACCATACTTACTTGGTTTACATCCTAAATATGTGCGTATATGTGTCAATCGCAGGTAAGGAGTTTGGCGAATCAAGATGGCGAAGGAAAGCCTGGAAACCTCCCCTTTCACCATGGTTTTTATGGTTATCTTGGGCTACAACATCAGGCCGTGCTCATCAGCACGGCCGGAGTCAAGCCCGTGATGAAAGACACATAAAGAATGGGGGGTAAAAGCCAATTCAGCACGACTTTCGAAGGCACCACGGGCAGCAACACTTCCACTCATGCCAAATGGTGCACATTGAAGCTTAAGGGCTTAGCTCGGGCTGAGTCCTGGCCGTGCTGTGCTGACCCCCGTGCCTATAAGAAGGGGAACTTTCAAAAATTTGGCTTCCCCCTCTTTAAGCTCCAAGGTTTTGTTTTCTTCCATTTCTCTCATCCTTCTTAACTTCCTCAGCAATTCTAAGTAAGTCTCATCACTTTTTGCTTTTAATGTTTTTAATTTGGTTTTTCTTTTATACATATACTTTATTTAGGACGTGCTAGTATTTTTTAGTAGTTTTACGTTGTTACACTGCTTCAATATGACCTCAGTTAGATTTAATTTACATTAGTTGTTATGTTTGCTGTGAAGTCGATTATGAAAATGATAAGTGTGGGGTTTGGTGGAAATAAAGTTTGTTTATGGCATTCTATTACGAATAGTTGTCAGAATAAAGTTGCGTTAGTTGGTGCACGATATAGTAGGTTGGAATGTATCGGTTAATTAGTTTATGCAAGAGATTGAGGCTTTAGTCTTTTGTTAAGTCTAAAGTTTTCTGTTAGTCAAATTGTAGTCGTTATGCTATCTAATTTTCGGTAGGATTTCTAATTAACTTGATTTCTTGTACGAATAACTAATGATTCATTACATTAGGTGATATGACAGACCGTGATCAATCACATAGAAAGCAACTGAAACGCGTCACTACCAGCAAGCAATTGCATGGCGAAGGAACATCTTCCTCCATTTCACCAGCACCAGCACCAGCCCTAGCACCTCCACCTTCAATGCAATAGCAACTAGTCCGAGCTCGAAGAGCACCAGTTGCGAATCTACCTACACCTGGTCGTCATCCATTGTGGACATTCTCTAATACAGACAATGAAAGTCGATTCCAAGTCATGAGATGGAAGCAAGTGATGGCGGGTCGTTGCATAGACTTCGTATCCCTGGAAAGAGTGGGATTGGTTCAGGATGTGCGCAGTATGTTCGAGACTCTGCCATATGCATGATTCTTTGACATTATTGAGCCAACCTACCGTGAGCTTACAATTGAGTTCCTCAGCACCTTCTTCCTGCAGCAACATATCACAAACTGGCATCATCCTAATGCAGTTTATTTCAGACTTGGGAGAAGGGAGTTCTCAATGTCAGTCCCACAATTCGGATTATAGACTGAACAGGAGATATCGGGGGAGGAGTATCAGGAATGTCTCTATATCAACCCAATATCATACGACTCCATATGGGATTCATTGGTACTTAGGCTGGAAATGTACTACCCAAGCAAGTCTAAGGCGTCTAGCCTTCCGGATCATCTCTGCTATCTTCATACCCTATTAGCTTACACCATTACAGGCAGAGGAGAAAGTTTTGGAGCAGTAACACAGACTAGTGTCTTCATCCTATAGGCTATGCAACATCAAAAGAAGCTAGACTTGGGATATTTATTGGCTCGCCAAGTCCGTTCATTTATAGTAGACGCCCAAAAGAAGATGCATTATTGTTTTGGCCCGTACGTGACTAGGTTAGCTAAGAGACTGGATGTATTAGATGATTTTCTGTCAGAGCTTTCAAATATTGGTGACATGAGACCATTAGGGATCAGACAAATGATCAACATGCAGATGATCACGGCTACTAGACATCCACATGGTATCGAATACAGGCTTGCGAACATAATAGTCAGGGAGGCTAGAGAGGCAGCGGCTAGAGGACCCCAAGATCCGCCGGTTAGGATCCCGGATGTTAGAATTCCTAACCCAGCTAGAGTATTTATGCCTCCATCTGGAGCCTCATCCTCTTATTCTGCAGGGACATCGAGTGCTCAGATTAGTGCTTTGGCTTACCGACTAGATCAAGTCTGCGATCTATACCATACTCAGTTTGGGCAATTTCAAGAGGAGACTAGGGAACAGTTTGGTGGTTTGAACAGTATGCTTCAGCAACTTATGAGCGGGTTGGAGAGGCAGGCCACCCAGACATAGTTCATAATGGAGCAGATGAAAAAAATGATGGACGCTAGATCACAAAATCAGCGGCTCATGGATGATATGGAGTTCGATTTAGCAGGATGCTTCATGGACCTTGAGCCACCACCACCCCCTCCTTCAGCGACTTTCCCTACTCCTCATCTTCCAGCAGATCCAACCAGTGAGGATACACCATCAGCAGACTCCTAGCAATGAAAAAAAAAATTATGCTACTTTGCTTTTTATTTTCTCTCCTTTATCTTATTTTATTTTATTCTCTTGCTTTTTGCATACTTAATTTTATGTTATTTCCTTTCATTTTTCCTTTTTATGTTAAGTTATTTTAGTAGAACACTATGCTTTCCCAATTTGAAAACTAAGCATGATCTTCAATAACTATGATGTGCGAGTCATATGCTTACCCAGTTCTAATCTTTCTAACACTGTGGATAGTATTATACTCAAGTCTGGGGTAGGTACCTTTGTTTTGTGCAGGTACCGATTTTGTTATTATCTTGAGTTTTGTTTCAATCGAGTAGTTGATGATTTTTCTCTTTTGAATGGATACCCTTATAGCTTTTTATCGAATCTTGTTGGAAGAAGGCAATGAACGAATATCTTAATTTCAATCGAGTCAGGTAAAACTGGTGTTTTTCCTTAATTTTTCCATTTTACTTTATCTTGGATATATAACACTATTAATATTGCTGCTTATTATTATGATTGATTGTTTAAACTTTAGTTTGAGAATTCATGCAATTTTAACCTACTCAAACGGTGAGGTTTTAAGCCAATTTGGGTATCATTATTTTTATGCTCCTTTTGTTTTTGATTAGTGAGCATTGTACAGAATTTTTGTTTCTAGAACTTGCTTTGTGATGCCTTTTGAGATTACATGAATTTTTGATAGTCATGAGATGATTTGGGCACTTAGGATTCACATAATTTGGCCAAAAGCCTAACCCTATTTTTCCCTTAGTGAACCAATTTTGAGCCTTAGCCTTTTCTTTCATTGTAATTCACCTTTGACACTTGTTTTATCACTTCTATTCATTTTACCATTCTTTCTACCATTGTTGCTGGAAATTATGTAATTTTATGCTGCATTTCATTTTGGATCAATTTGCATTCTTTTTATATATATTCACTAAGTTGCTAGATTTTTCGTAGATGCTCCCTTCAATCTAAAATTGGATATTCATTCTTATTTTTTATGTCAATAACCACAGCAGCCCCTACATAAGCTACTATAATATATGTACATAGTATATATCAAAAAAAGAAAAGAAAAAAAGAGAAGAGTATTCTTTTAAGTTCATTTTGAGCATCATCTTATTATTAGAGCAACTTAGTGTTCATTTTTGGTACAACATTTTATCCTTGGCTATTTTCTTGCATTACCTATATAATTTTCCAACAACATTTAGCCTACTTTCCATATTTCTCCATACCCTACCTTAACCCTATTACAACCTGGCTTAAGAACCTTTGATCATGATTATTGATTATTTCACAGTAGTGGAGATTGGATCTATAAGCAAGCTTATGGTAAGCACGTGTTCTGTATCTTTGCGTTGAGAGCTTGGCAATCTTCTTTCACCTATATACACTTATGTGTTTTGAGTGACATCTTGTCAGGCATGGTTCTCCAATTCTCAGTTTGGATGGTTTATCATTTTAATTTTAGCAGCTTTATTAACTTTGTTCTCTCTCTTAAGGATTTAGTGATTTGGAGATTTTGGGGAAATTCATTACGGAGCTTTGAGATTTGTTTTGAGCTGACTTCCTGCAATGTATTTGATTGAGTTATTTGGTATCTGTTTGAGGAGTGAGTTGTTGATTGCTTGAGGACAAGCAAACGCTTAAGTGTGGGGTGATTTGATAGGCATCATATTATACGTATTTACATGCCCAATTATTTATATTCTTGTGCATGATTTTCTTGTTTTATGCTAGAATCACTCGTCTTTTATTTTCTTTCACATTTCAGGTCATTTTCGAAGGACAATATCAACAATCGAGGGAAATACGCGTGATTACAGACCAGAATCCCTCAAATTGGACGAGGACTAGCATCCCGAGGGTTGAGCATGACCTGGACTCCAGCCGTTCTGAATTGCCAACTAGCTGCCCTCCAAGAGTGCCTTTTGGAACGATTTCCATAGCCACCACGGCTCGTGGTGGCTCATCACCGGCTTGGGCACAGTTTGGAAGAGGTCAACCCAATAGAATCCTTAGGTTCTGCATGGCGTGGACTCCACCCATGTTGACCAGCACAGGCTTGACCACGACCGTGCTGAAGGGACTATATAGGCAAATTCGATTTGGTGAATGGTGGCTCGATTTTCTAACTTGATTCCAATATACACACTCAATTCATTTATTTTCTAGACCTGAATTATCGACTTTCGGAGATCAAATTCATCAATGGAAGGGAGGATTACACTTGTTTCAACATCGATTTGAAGATCAAGACAAGATTTGGGAGGATTCAAGTGGTAATTTAGGGTTTGATATTTTGAATTGAAGAATTAGGGTTTCTCATCCAACTTGAAAGAGAAGGTTGTACATGTCTTCAATTTTCTTTTCCTTATTTGTTCCTTACTTTGCTTTAACTATGAAAATGAGTAGCTAGATCTTTTGAACCCATCGGAGTTCACCTTTATTGATGGATTATGCTTAGTTGTTAGACTTGTAATTGCCATTCTTGTAATCTTCTTGCTATTCAGTAATAAAGTTTGATTCAGTTAATTTGAGACGTTGAATTAATTGTCTTTTTGGTTATTTCTTAACATTGAGAAATGCGTTACAACTGGAATTTGAATAGTAAGAACTGGTAATTAATACTTAGAGATAAGGTTAATTTACTCGCCGGATTAAGAATTAACAACTCTTAATAGTTCTAAATCACGCTAATGCTAATCTGTAATAATCTGATAGGAAGAGATTCCATTAGGTTAGTACAGGTTTAGGAACTCGGTGAGCGAGAGAGAGGAACCGAGTTCGATTCAGGATTTAGGCACGGGTAAGCAAGATTGGTAATTTATAAAATCAACCTTTAGAATTCCATCACTTAGGTCCCCTTTGTGTTTGTTTCTCTTGTTGCGGTTGTCTTTCGATTGTTAGTTGCTGTTCATTTATTTATTGGCATTCATAATCATTAGTTAGTTAATTTAGACTTCTCACATCCTATTTCATACTAGATAACATAGCGAACAGTAGTAACTCTAGGTTCACCCGATCTCTAGGGTTACGACCTTGATACTCACTAGTGCTAGGCCGCAGCGATAGGTTCACAGTCTTAGATGTAGGTTGCATTAGTAGCCCATCAAGCCTAGTCTTGCACCTTCAACTCAAGATGAAGAGTTAGTATCAGAGGAGCTGATGATGAGGTTCTTTACAAGTCTTGAGGATAGAGTCTAATAAACAGAGAGGGTACTTGAAAGTCAACAAGCCTCGATTAAAAACATAGAGCATCGAGTAGGCTTGATCTTTAAGTTACTAGCTGCAAAACGATTTAGAACTCCATCAAATGCTACTGAATCCGAGGAACATTTGAGCGCTATCACTTTGTGTTCATGTGAGAATTTTTTTGGTTTATCTACTATGTTTGACGATGATGCTTATGTGCAGGAGGACTCCTTGAACATGGAGATAGAACCAGAAAAGGAAGAGGCAAACATGATTCCTCTGAAAGACTATCAATAGGAACGTACAGTTGATGATGCTGAGTTGCAGTTATAGGAATTTTTGGTGGATTTTCCATAAGTCCCTTCGTTGGTGGAAGATGAGCACGAGTTATCCAATGAAGAAGTCTTAGAGGAGCTTGAGTTTCTTCTAGCAAGTGAACCAAGCTAAGGACTGGAGAAAACCATTGACATTCCTGAACAAATTGCCCAACCGTCGATCCTTCCAATTGGTGAAACTTCAGCTTTCAAATTGGAAGAGCCCCTAGAGCATCATGACTACGTGCAACTATATGAGGAGCGAGTTTTACCCATCATACTGGCAGCTTGCTTCAATTAAGAGTTCGTCCACGGGTAGCATAATTGGACTCATCAATCTGTTATCTTTTAGTTGATTGCCAACTAGTTTAGGTTCCCTTTGGGTTTGCTTTCTTGTCTTGGTTGTTTCATTTATCCATTCATTCATGCATCTCACTTAGAACTCAGCTTGTAATTATTATTAAATTTAGAAATTACTCATCATTCATTTTAGGCTAATATAACAGAGAACAAAGTAGTAACTCTGGGCTTTCACTTTCCTGAGGAATACGACCTTGATACTCGCCATTAGTGCTAGACTGCATCGATAGGTCCACTGCCTTAGATTGTAGCTGCATAAGTAGCCTATCATATACTAGAAAAATTATATGAGGATTGATTATCGAAACAATTAGTTTGTCGAACCATCTGCTAGTAATTATGACTCGTGATGTTTTGCAGAGTCGGAAAAAAATAATAAAGTACTTTTGATGGCCCGACTCCTGTTAATTAATTGTTAAAAGTTAGAAGCATTTCTGGCAGATCCTTGACTCGTTATACCGGAGGTGGACGTTCGTATTTAGGGGAGGTTTTGCCGAATTTTCGGTAGAATTTATCCTAGTTGAAATTCTTAAACAGTCAGTTCTAAAAGTCTAGGCCTAGGGTTATTTGTTAAACATTTTACTTTTATTCGATAATCTGTCATTTCAACTCATTCCACCCGAGGCTTAGGAGCAGAGCAAAGAGATCGTTAGAACTGTGAGTTAAAAGTCATATATCTGCTATATGTGTATCATGCTAAGGTTTTATATAAGCAATTCTAATTAAATGATTTAAGATGTTAATTATTTATTTTAATTACTATTCATATATGTATCATTTTCTATATCATTTCGTGTTGACTCGGGATGAGACGGCAGTAGAACATACCACCTAATGGGTTGCATCAGGACTGCATGCGCACCGGTGTGACTCTGAGGCAGGTAGTAGAAGGTAAATTTTGGGATTTGTCCTAGTCGAGTTCAACTCTCTAGGTTGTGTAGAATGTGTTTGCTGAAGTAAAAGTCCATAGTCGAGCATTGCTCTCTGGACGCCGGCTTTTTTGGAAATTAAATTATCATACTGGATTTAAAGACCCTGGTCGAGCTCCACTCTCCGGGCGCCAGTCTTATTGGAGTGAGAGAGCCGAAAGCCTAAGACTGTTAGTGTTGGGAGTTAGAGTTCTGCCGAGGTACTTGTCCCGTAGTATGTAAAATTTATTTTATATAAGCATAGCATGATACGTGTTTTTGCAAGATGTAGTATTTTATTTTAGTTAAACAAATTTTTTATTGAAGTGTTGTATTCATTTTGGATATATGATTTTAACTTACTCTCGAGACCGACAATCTCAATTTAACTATTTTCCAGGTGTTGTTAGTTTTTCTGCAATTCTTTTTCTCTAGCAACCTGATTCCTTCATCTTCAGGTTAATATAACTGATTTTTGGTATATTCGACTTTTAAAATTCTAGAATCTCCACAGTAGAAATTTTAGACTTATCATTTTGTAATTTCATGTAAATTCAGGTTTTGCCTAATTATGCTGGCACACTGAATTAAAGGTGTAATATCTAGGTGATTAAAAGTTAGTGATAAATTAGTGTTATAATGGTTAGAAATTGAATTATACCTTGATTGTGTTAGTGAATGGTCAGGCTTACAACAGGCTTTGGTGGCCTTACGCCTACCCATTCCCTAGTGCCGGTCACGGGACCCACAGATCGGGTTGTGACACTTTCGAATTATATATTTGCAATTTTATGGAGTTTTTACTTGATTTTGATATTAAGTTGTGATTTATTTGTTTTGAAGATTTTATGAAAATTCTATGAGGAACTGAAGCAATTTGGAGAATAAATCAACTCTTAGTTCGACTAAAGGGAAACATATATGAAGAACTCGGAGTTTCAAGCTCAACTAACTCCAGGACTGGTTCAAGAGGGAAGGATTGGTTGGAGAACCAATTAAGGAAGTTGGAAAAGTGAGCCATTATGGTGAATCGGCTCTACAATCAGTTCACTTAAAGAAAAGAACCAGAACCGGTCCAAAACAGAAGAGAAGCTTGGTGAACTAGCTCTACGACTAGTTCACTGAAAGAAAAAAATCAAAACCAACTAGAAAGCCAGTTAAGGATGAAAATGCATACTTTATGTGTTTAATTACATTTTAAAATGTCTTTTTTTAGTGTTTTTGGGCTAACCCTAGCTTTAGACTATAAATATATCTTATTCACTCTGTTTGAGGTATTAGACAGTTTTTAAAAGAGAGAAAGAAACACATCATTTGAGAAAGAAAAAGATATTCTATGAGATTCAAGAATCTCTTTTACTTTGAGATTTAAAGTAGTGTTTATTCTATCTCTTTAGCAACTATGTTTTCTTTAATTCTTGTTTGTGTTTATTACCTGATGCGCTAAATTGTGTTAGCTACAATCTAGGGCAGTGTACCTATCGATGCAGTCTAGCACTAATGGCGAGTATCAAGGTCATATTCCTCGGGAAAGTGAAAGCCCAGAGTTACTCCTTTGTTCTTTGTTATATTAACCTAAAATGAGTGATGAATACTTTCTAAACTAACTAATAGCTACAAGCTAAGTTCTAAGGGAGATGCATGAGTAATTGATAAATAAAATAACCAATACAAGAAAGCAAACCCAAAGGGAACCTAAACTAGTTGGCAATCAAACAAATGATAAAGGATTGGTGAGTCTAATTATGCTACCCGTGGATGAATTCTTAACCGAATTCGGTTTCTCTCTCGAGATAACCGAATTCCTAAATCTAATAACCTAAAGTTGGAATCTCTTCCTAACGATTGATTCTTAAATTAGCATTAAGCTTTAATCCGCCTCTATTAAGCTTTGTTAATTCTTAATCCGGCTAGTTAATTACCCTTATCTCTAAGCGATTATTAACCATTTCTTGCTATTCAAAATTTCAATTGCCAAATGGACTTCTCAATCACACAAAGCAATCTAAACACACAATTCACAACGTCTCATGAATAATGCATTATCTTATTAATACTGAAAGGAAGAAGAATACAAAACTAACCCAAACAATCCAATAATATAATACTAAGCCAACATAGTAAAGAAATCCCAATGGATTTAATCAATTTAGCTAATCATATTCATTATCAAAATCCATAAGAATACAATTACAACAAAGAGTAAAGGTAAAGAAAACTCGATTACACCCTTGGATGAGAGTAAACAGCCCCAATTTCTCTTGCTCGAATTGAATCAATTCTTGTTCCTCTTGCTCGATTTGAAAACCAATCAACGAACCTCGCCCAATCTTCAATCTTTGAAGGGAATTCGATTGAAACCTTGATCCAAGTCTCTTTTTCCCTTAGTTCCAGCTCAAAAAACCCTTAGAGAGAGAAACATTAGGGTTTGGGACGTTCTCCCCCGCCTCTCCTTCTTTCTTTCCTGTCTTCTTTCTTTTAATTAATTCCCGCTGTCGCCTGCCAACACGGCCGTGTTGATGCCTGTGTTCCCAACACGGGCTAGTGTTTATGCCCGTGTTACTCTCTATGGCCGTGCTCCCTAAAAACTTCTTTTTCTTTGATGTTTGATGCAACCAACACGGCCGTGTTGGGAACACGGCCAGTGTTGAAACCAACACGGCCATGTTCAGCTTCCTCATGCTCGTACTTAGCTTGTTTCGGCAGCTTTGACGTCCAATTATGCTCTAATTCTTCCTTTTATCATTCTTTGACTTCTTTTGAACCTAATGCACACAAACAGACGCATAAGGTGAGTGTTGGGACCAATTCACATCCAAATGTCCATAAAATCAATCTTAAAAGTCCTATTTAGATGTGTGTATTTTACTCACATCAGCACTAGGGCAAGGGTAATATGATTAGATAAGAAGTGGTCCTGGCTAACTTATAGGATGTCAACGTTCTAATATTGTGGTACATAATTGAATCACATCTTATACTAAAATGAGATAGAGAATGACAAATATTATACATATAAAAAAAGTTAAAACCAATCACATAGCTAATTTTTTATTGTTTGGTTGTAAATTTGGAAAATTTTAAAATTACACATGCTAGATTCAAGAAAATTTTAGGATAGATTTTTTAAGAAATTCTCGAAACTACTAAAACAAAAGCATAACGCTTTCGTTACAGTATGAGTTTGAGTCGTTAATTACCATACTACTTGGCACCATCTCAAGAAATATAAAACTGTATTATTATGCAATGTTTCTTTTGGATAGACTTACCTAATTAGGCTCACATCAAGTATTATTCGAGGAAAGGTCAATAGGAGTACCAGTCTCTACCATGAAATGAGTTCACTTTAAATCTATACCATACTAAAACTCCTTACAACATGTAATTCTTTTAACAGTGAGTCCTGTAGCTAGCCTAAAATCGATAAAAAAATTTGCAATAAATTATGAATTAATTTATATAAATTTTTAATAAATAAAATAATTATTACCAATAATCATTTAATATAACTCATAATATACTTAAAATAGTGATGCATCTATAATATTTAATTAAATTTCAAATAAAGCAATGCCAAGAGTTCTGTCAATCCGCTTTATCATCTCGTGCCAGATAAAAAGAAATATTTAGCACATATCGTATTTTAAATTTTATAATATCAGCAATTAATAAAGTTTTAAGAATTAAAAGTAGTAGTTTTGAACGAAAAGGACTCAAGTGTTCATTAAGTTAGAATAAAGGAGTGTTTCTGTAATTAACCTAAATACACAGCCTCTTTTAATTGGATGGCCACTCTCTGTCTCTGCTGCGCTAGCTATCTCTGGAGATTGCAAAATACAAAAAGAAAAAAAAAAAAAAAAAGAAAAGAAAAGAAAAAAGAAGAACAGCAAACAACAAACAAGAAACAAGAGAAATAGAAGAGATAATTGAGCCGACCCGACCGGCCCGAGAATTGGAAAGAAATGGCGGCGTACAGAGCAGAGGACGATTACGACTATCTATTCAAGGTGGTGTTGATAGGAGATTCAGGTGTAGGGAAATCAAATCTACTCTCCAGATTCACTAGAAATGAATTCAGCCTTGAATCCAAATCCACTATCGGTGTTGAATTCGCTACCCGTAGTATCCGCGTCGATGATAAGATCGTCAAAGCCCAGATTTGGGATACCGCTGGCCAAGAAAGGTATTTTCTTTCTGAAGCTTTTGTTTTTGTTTTTTTTTTTTTTTTTTTGGCTACAAAGAAATTCTTGAAAGTTTTGTTAAAATTTGAATCTTGGACAAAAGAGAGATCTGCTTTTGCATCAGTGACATGATGGTTTTGCAAATCAATCTAGGAATTTTATAAATAGAAAGAAAGTAAAGATAACCATAAAATCTTTGCATAGCTGATTGGGTTTAGGCATGGGTTCAAATTGTTGAACTAATTTATTTGAATTTGTTCTTCTTTTCTAGTTATTTTGAAGTACTTGATGCCCTAAGTATTAATATGCATGTGCATACAGAGAGTAGTGATTGATTAGAGGGAACTTTCCTGTGGGTTGGATTGGGTGATTATATTCCAGTACCCATCAGAAGGGAGAAGTGATTTCGAGGATCATAGGACCCATCAAATGGGTGTTTTAACTGTGATTTGGTCTCAATGTTATCAGTGTCTTATGATCCAAGGTTAAACATATATATGTTTTGCTCACTAGACTCATGAGCTTGATGAACTAGAAGAATTCCATGTTTAATCAGCAAGCAGTGGTTCTTGCTATCTGTGTGCTAAAATGCATTGATGTACTTGTGGTCAAGTGTCAATGATTGACTAAAAGGGCAAACAAGGCTGGGATTTGACTATTTGATCTGATTATTTTCAAATGCCTTTTTTAAGCATTTGGCCTTTTGTGTGGCGGTCAGCATGTGCATGGCTAATTTGTTTGCTGAACAGCCGACAGCCAATATTAAGCTTTTACTGAAAATTAGTTGCCATGCTTGGGCTCCTTTGAATGGGTGTACTTGAGAATCAACTTGGGAGTCTGGATCAGCTTTAACCAATTAAACTCTGATCTCTGGTGAAGCTCTTCTTGTGTTTTCTTCTTTCTTGTTTTCCTTTTTCAACTCTGGAGTTCATTTGTCCATGATATCCATTGCTTATACTATAAAATATATAGTCTCTTCCTTTTTAGCAATGTCATGTTAAATGTTGGATTCATATATCTGAGAAAGAAACAGTAACAATCGCAGCCTAAAAGTATGTTGTCAATGTTTAGTTGTGGTCATTTAGTTCATTAGTTTGGCTTATGAACTTTGGAAATCATTTCTTTCTTTCTTTTTTCTTTTCTTTTTCAATTTGGCAAAGATATCGTGCAATCACGAGTGCTTACTACCGAGGAGCTGTTGGTGCATTGCTAGTGTATGATGTCACAAGACATGTCACATTTGAGAATGTTGAGAGATGGTTGAAGGAGCTAAGAGGTCACACAGATGCTAATATTGTGATTATGCTTGTGGGTAACAAGGCAGATCTGCGGCACTTGCGTGCTGTTTCCACTGAAGATGCTAAGGCCTTTGCTGAAAGGGAGAACACATTCTTTATGGAAACATCTGCACTTGAGTCTATGAATGTTGAGAATGCTTTCACTGAAGTGCTTACTCAAATATATCGTGTAGTTAGCCGGAAAGCGCTTGAGGTAGGGGATGATCCAGGAGCCTTGCCTAAAGGACAAACCATCAATGTTAAGGATGATGTTTCAGCAGTTAAGAAAGTTGGCTGCTGCTCTGCTTGAATGCTGCTCTGAGGATTGAGAAGGTGAAAAATATGTCAAACCTCAGTGAACATAGACTTCTAGACTTCCAGTGGTCAAGATATAGCAGGTCTCTCCCAAATGAACCATTACAATTATATCTCAGGTTGCTAAAGCTTCTATGAGATTTGGTCTAGAGGTCCAAAGAAATTATCTGCATCTTTCAGATTTCATTTTTAATTTGGTATCAGTTCTTTGATAGTTAGTTGAGGTTTTTCCTCCTCGTGTATTGTTTTATCGCCTAGCTCAGCCGATGTTGTATTTGATTGCTCTAGTATAGACATTGTCAGAAAATTTTAATTTGTGGAGTGATTTGCTTCCTTTCCTTACGCATAATTTGCAAGAGAGACAAATGCCATTAAACTGCAAGTCACCTGCTTGGGTTGTTACTGCACCTTTTGTTGACACCTGAATACAGAAAGCTGGTATATGCATTGTTAAAATGAGGACAATTGGCATATCAGGATGTGAAAATGAACATTGTTCTATAATGAGAAATAAAATTTTGATAAATTTGTTTCCATGAGTAGAAATTGTATAGGCAATTTAAAGAGTGTTAGTCGAGTTGGCAAGGGAGAGTACTCTTATTCTTTGTTGATTAATGTTCAATTCTTCTAGGAAGTATTCTATGTATTTATTTTTTGAATGTGCTATTCAATGCTGATAGGGGAGTGTCTTTAAGATCGCTCGGAAGGAAATAATTAGATTCGGTTGGAAAGGGGGAGGACTTCTATTTTTGTTAATTAAGATTTGATTCTTCTAGAGAGTATTCTATGTACTTATTTACGAATGTACGGCTCTATACTGGTATGAGAGTATCTTTAAGATCGCTCAATATACGAATCAAAAAGTTACAATCTATATGGACAAATTATTTTTGATGTAACTTGTAAAACCAAAAAGTTATGGAGTTCAGGCTATATGTCTGGAAAAAGCACTCCGACACTGAAGTCAATAAGAGAAGGAAACTGAGAAGGACAATAGCTTAAGTGAATGAGAGAAGGACAACAGCTTAAGTATGTGAACCTGGCATTACTCTGTGTTTGGTGTACTCTAGAATAAGATAAGATGACAGGGAAACTCTTATTCTTTAGGAAGGGATAGAGATAGAGTTCAAAAGACTCTACTATTGCAAACTGACAGCATTTGTTGGCCGATTTTAAGGCTTCCGAACCTTGGAGATCACTACAGAGATATGGCGAGCATCAGACAATCTCTTCACCTGAGCATGCATCAATAATTAAGCATTAATTTTTATAGAAGGATAATGGAGTGTTAAATTTTGAATGTTTTTATCGAATGATTAAAAGAATTTGTGGAGTCAATTGAAGACAAAATAATTTGATATTAATTTTGACATTATGAAATTATACAGTACGGCGATTCTTAGTTTTAGAACATGCGGCCATCCTTGGTTTTGGAACTTGAGGTTCGGATCTAAGGTCTGTAATTAGTGTTGAGCGTTAAAAAAATAAATTTAGATTTTTTAATTTAATTAATTTTTATTTTTTTAAAGTTACTTTTTTTAATTTTTTCTCAAAAATTGTAAATTTTATCAATATTTTAAAAACACTTTTTAAAACTTAAAAAATTAAAATAATAGTTCTCTTGAAAAAACTATTTTTTACAGTTATATAATACCAAACATAACCTAACAATTATTTCTTACTTTAAAATCAAGATTTATGAAGTGTAAAGGTACAAGTGCAAGTGAACAAACCAAATCTTTTATGAACTATTCAGACTTTAGTTTAGTGAAAGCTTAATAAGATTCATTTAATAAATACATCATGCTCAAATTAGACAAAATTTGGTGTATCAGCTAGTTAACATACTTGCTAACTTTTAAAATATAATATTAATAATTTACAATTTTTATATTCTTCCTTATCATAAATATAGATTATCTACTTAACCTTTTTTGTTAACAATTGGAATTGGTAAAGAATTACTTTGTAATTTACATTTATTAAACTTTTTTAGACTTAATTAAATATCGTTTAAAGTCGGTTAATCTTAATATAAATTTAATAAAATTTAGTTTAAGTTCGACCCCATAATAAATATATCAAATTCAAATTAGTCAAAGCTCACTCAGTCCAACTGTAGAAACCCGAGAAAGGGAGCTCAAACCAAGTGATAAAATTTTTCGACAGTGACTCGAGCCAATATACTAAATGATAGCCTCACTTAATGCATAAAATAAAAAATTTATTAAGCCTATATGCATATAACTTTTATTATTTATGTATAAAAATATTAACTTTTTAATATCTATATACATGCGCACACTAATTTTTGATTATATTCTTTTCTTTTTATTTATAACTTATACATAAATCATGATAAAAATATATAAAAAATGATTAAACATAAATTTTTTAAATTAATGAATATTCATTTATTGATAAATTAATAATTGATAAAAAAATAACTTATATAAAAAAATAATATTTTTTACTCATAATAATATTATCTTATAGAAATTTTATTATATTTTGATAATTATTCTTGTAATGGATTACCCACGAGTTATTCGAAATCCTATGAGTATAGGAATCAATTTAATATTTATTATCCAGATGGGTATGGATAAAACATGGCAAATATATATCATTTTGATTATGGATAAGGGCATTAATACTACTCTACTCATATACCCCAAACCATTGCCATCTCTATTTGTGATATACAATGATAATTACTTGTTTAACAAGTATAAAAGAACTCCATTTACCCTTTAAGCATCCTCCAACCAATTTTATCAATTTGTTTGAATATTTTGAGGTTATTGGTTCATGGCATGGTTTGGTCTATTTCTGATAGAAAACACGAAAAAGTACAAAAAAAGTTCTGTGATTTGATTTTTTTTTATAAATAAAGATAAATGTTTTAATTCGTTAGTAAAATTAAATATATAATACTAACACTAATAATATCAGATTTGGTGCTTTAATTAAAAAAATAAAAAATACTAATATTCTTTGTTTTTTTATCAAATTTATAATTTTTTTATTTTTTATTTTTACTATGCTAAAATATAAAAGTATGATATTTTAAATTTTTTGAAATTAGTAGTTTTGTTTAGTTTTTTATTTTTTCCGATTATTTTTTAGTAATATAATAGAAAAGCAACAGAAACCAACTGAAAAATAATTATATTAAAAATTTTAGAAAATATATAAAAATAATATCTTTAAAGAAAAGATATATAATATAAATGATAGTTTTTGTTAATTTTAGTATTTGTTTTAAAATTTTATTTTTTATTAGCTATTTTTATTTTAATTGGAGCTCATAATATAGTTAATTAAAGAATAAAAATATAGAAAAAATAAAAATAAAATATTATAAAATACGAATGATTAAAATGTAATAATTTCATTAAAAAATTCCATTTCTTTCTTTTGGTTGATAACTTTTATTATTTATGTATAAAAATGTTAACTTTTTAAAATCTATATACATGCGCGCGCACTAATTTTTTATTAAATTCTTTTCTTTTTATTTATAACTCATACATAAATCATGAAACACTGCTGATAGAAGAGAATTTGCTGGTGGGTCTACGAGTTTTTCTTCTATGGGCAAGTTGCTGCAGACCAGGAAATTGCTGTGGTTGGTTTTATTAAAAAAAGGAAAATTAAGCAGTTGACAAGACAGAAGAAATCTTTAAAACTAAAAGTGTTGACGGATGTTACTCATGGAGAATTTGAGCCTCTAGTGCAGGATGGTAGTGGAGAAGGACAGGGCAGTAGTCATTTGGAATCTGATCAAGATGGCGTTGGTGGCTCACCTAAAGCCACTAGAGAGCTATGAGCGGTTTAGTCTAGAATTGTCAGGGGATAGGGAGGCCTCTCACAATTTGTCAATTAAAGAGTTTATTCCAAACTCACTGTCCCCAATTTTGGTTTTTGGTAGGGACTAAGAAGGCTGGAGACTTTCTGGATAGGCAAAGAGTTCAACTAGGCTTTTAAGGCTATTTTTATGTTGACCCTCAATGGGGCTTTAGGTGGTCTAGTGTTATGGTGGAATCAAGAAATCCAGGTACATATTTTAAAGTATTCAAAGTATTTTATCCATTCATCTTGTTTTCTTGTGGGTTCAAATAAACAATGGTTTACTTCTTTTTCTATGGGGATCCTAGGAGGAGTGTTAGATTCATGTATTTCTTTGAGGTTACTAGTTTGAAACCTTGTAATAATGACCCTTGGCTGGTGATAGGAGATTTTAATGCAATTGATACTAACAAAGATAAAATCAGAGGCAAGGATGTTCCTCCTGCCCAGTTAAATCTATTAAAAAATTAGGTTAGTAATTGTGAAATGGTTGAGGTTGTTTACACTGGTCTTCAATTTACTTGGTAAAATAAACGTAAGGGAGAGAACTGCATCTTGTAGAGGATTGATAGAGCCTATGGCAACATTAGCTAGCATCTACTTTTTTCAAATGCTTGACTGTGTCATATGGGCATGGTGGGATCAGATCATCGACCCATCCTATTGTCTTCCTTTGGTCAACCTAGTAAACGTCGACAACTGTTTAAATTTGAGATTAAGTGGTTGGAAGAGTCTCAGTGTTCTAGGGTGATCCAATAGGCTTGAGGTCGTTCTATCAGAGGGTCCTCCTAATTCATCTTGAGACGTAAGTTATTAGAGTGTAGTAAGGATCTCAGAAAATGGCATGTTCAAAGTATGGGAAATACCATACATAAAATTGATAAGCTTATTCAGGAAATTAATCTTCTACAACAGAGCCTTACAAGCCTTTCTCAAGGGGATGACAACCCCTTACTTAAGCAGCTGAATGCTTTCTGGAAACAAGAGGAACAATTCTAGTTCTAAGGATATAGAATTAAGTGGCTCCAATTCGAGGATAAAAATATACCTTTTTTTCCATGCTAGTACTTTGCAAAGAAGGAGCAGAAATAGGATTGTTATGATTAAGAATAGACTAGGATTTGGGTTGGATGAAAGAGCCAATATTGAGAAGGAACTTTGCTATTACTTGCAGGAGATCTGCTCGATTCAGGGAACTGTTAATGACTCTGAGATTATCAATTGTGTCAACCATGTGCTATTTGATGAAATGAACATGGCACTATTGCAAGAGGTATGGGTAGAGGAAGTTAGAGAGGCTATGTTTAGTATGGGCCTTGCTAAAGCACCTGATCTTGATGGGTTTCCAGTTATTTTTTATTAGAAGTTCTGGGGCTACATTAAAAAGAATTTGTTGGATGCTGTCAATAAGTTCTTTAGGAATAAGTTTTTACTCAAGGCTCCCTAAAGTTTCAAATCCTGAATCTCTAAATGAATATAGGCCTATCAGTCTCTGTAATGTGGTATGTAAAATTTTTTTCCAAAATCATAGTAAATAGATTGAAACCTTACCTTTATCAATTCATTGATGCGCACCAGGCTGCTTTTGTGTCTCAACATCACATTCAAGAAAACATCTTAGTTATCCATGAGTTTTTGCATTTTATTAAGAAACCTTGTGCTAAAAAAAAAACTTGCATGGCTCTTAAGCTTGACATAGCTAAGGCCTATGACAGAGTCAATTGAGTTTTTTAAAAGGAGTGATGAAGAAGATGGGTTTCCATAAAGACTTCATTAGTATCATTATGCACTCCATTGTTTCTTTCTCTGTACTCCTAAATAGAAACCCAACCAAGTCCTTCTGTCCAATAAGGGGTTAAGGCAAGGAGATCCATTTTCACTGTATCTTTTTCTGTTTGTCTCAAATGCTTTCTGTGCTTTCCTTAAAAAGGCCATAGCTGATGATAAATTTGTAGAAATAAAGTTAAATAGAAGGTGTCTTGCTTTGTCTCATATGCTCTTTGCGGATCCTCAAAGCTGATGTCTAGGAAGCTATAAGGGTTAAGAAGGTGTTGGATCGTTATCAGCTCGCATCTAGTTAGCTCTTTAGTTTCTCGAAGTCAGGGGTGATTTTTGGAAACTTTATCCCCATCATATACAAAAATAACATGTTGTTTTTGTATATGATAGGGTAGAAGCAAAAAGAAAATATTACAGTTCCTAAGGATAGGTTTGTTACTATGATTCAATCTTGGAAGCAACGATTTCTATCTTATAGTGATAGGGATATTAAGATACGCTCGGTCCTTACTTCTCTCCCATCTTTTATCATGTCCTACTTTCTGGTCCCAAAGACCTTGTGTGTGGATTTCAATAGTTTAATATCTAAATTCTTCAAAAGTCAAGACATTGATAGTAGGCACCTAAGTTTTATAAGTTAGAATAATTTATCTAAACCAAAAGGGCTTGAGGGTTTGGGCTTTAAGATTTGCATGCTTTTAACCTAGTGTTATTGGCGAAACAGGCATGGAACCTTTTGGTAAATCCTGTCTCTTTGTTGGCAAAGATGGTGAAGAATTTATATTTTCCTGGCTGTTCCTTTTGGGAGGCAAACATTGGTTACAGACCTTCATGGGGTTGGAGAAGTCTTGCAGCGGCTAGGAATGATTTAAAATTGGGTGCATCCAAGTTGATTGGTAATGGTCAGTCAACATTTATATAGGGGGATCCTTGGTAAACTAGCATACCTGGGTTTAGACTTCTGTCTCGTAGACCTCTAAAGTGCCCAATTCATAGGGTGTGTGGTATTATCAAAGACGGTTGGTGGGATTTACCGGAGCTATCACTCTTTTATCACCACTTTGGAAAGGAATGCCATTACAATGTGCCAAGTAGGCTCTACAAATTAGCAAGACAAATGGATTTAAAAATTATCAAAGGCGGAATTTATACTGTTAAGTTTGGACACTTTGCCATCAAGTCCCATTCAAATCAAGCAAGGAATCTTAATTCACCTTCTGCCTTTAGGCCTTCAAAGGCCTTTTGGAAATCAATTTGGAAAGTTGATTTACCTCCTAAACTCTAAACTTTTATTTGGAGGCTGGTAAACAAATCCTTCCAATGGGAAATACCCTGACCAGTAGGAGGATCATTAATGATGCAAGTTATCACCTTTGTAACCAAAGTGTTGAGTCGGTGGAACATGCTTTGTTACTTTACCCTATGGTTGGTCAAGTCTGGTTCTCGTCTTCTTTATCCTATGTCCCTGGTGCTTCTACGGGTGTTTTCTTTTCTGACTAGTAGGAAATAATGATGAGAACATGGAAAGGACCTAGTCAGTCTGATATCTTGACTAGAATTGGATTCATTTTGTAGGCTATTTGGAGAGATAGGAATGAGTTTATCTTTTTGGGAACCCCTTATGACCTCATAACAATTATAAAGATTGGGGACTTCTTGGCCAATGAATTCTTAGATTATCTGCCAACCCCTCTAGTTCACTTGCAGTGGAGTCACATGGCTTTGAACCATACTTTAATCTACAACAATTCATATTTATTTTTCTATTAAATTTGATGACACAAAAGATTAAACTGCGATAGCCATTTTGTGAAGGAATGCTGATGGGATTTTGATTGATGGAGCTGCTATTCTAGAGCCTAGCATATCTCAAGCTGCAGCGGAAGCGAGAGCTGCCCTTTTGTGCTTTCATCTAGCCTAAAAGTTAGGAATCAGATCTTTTGATGTTTGTTTTAAAAATAAAATTGTTGTTAATGCTTTTAGTTCAAATTGTCAAGTCCCCAAGGAGATGTTTAATGCTATTAGCCAAGCGAAGGAGAGACTTCATCCTTCCCTTCTATTTAATTTTGTTGTTGTGACTAAGACCAGGAATGGTCCTGCTCATTGGGTGGCTGATAAAATCTTAAGGGGAAGTCTTCCCTATGCTTGGCTCTCTTGTCCTCTCACCAACTTTCATTGTATTGTATCTAATGACTGTTTCTTTAGTTAATGAACTTATCCTTTGTCCAAAATAAATATCTATTAAAACTTTTTTTAAAGTACATAAGCTCAAGATTAAATAATCTAATCAAGCATAATTTTTTTTTCTTTAATTCTATTTCTACAGACCCACAAATTCAAGATCCATCCATTAAAATTTATGAAACTTATTTTTAAAATTATACAAAATCACACAAATTTATTCATATACAAATCCAACCACTTTAATAACCCACACAATCCTATTTGCAAAAGAATGGTTGTCATTGTCCCTATTATTGTCCCATGTTGTTTGCCATCTGAGAAGCATTGACAATACTGAAAGGTAGAATCATCAGGTGTTAAAGACTTCTATGATATGGACATAGGCCACCCACACTATGACATGCGTTTAACACGAGTCTATGCATGTCAGAATATTTTATTATTTTTATAATGACACAGTTTTAAAAGGTTAGGACAACACTTTTAGGATACGGTGGGTAGTTTTAAAAAATTTTAAAAATCAGACTAATTATCACTTTAACTCCCTAAATTTAAAAATAATTCCATATATAGTTAAGAAATTAAATATTTAATCTAAATAGTACATAATATTTATAAATATAATTATTTTTTTGAATAAAAAAAAAAAGATAAGGCTCACCTAAAAACTGATAATTAAATATATAAAAGACATTATTAAAGATTAATTAAATTCTATTTATAAAAAAATAAATTATTCATTTATTATTATATTACTTAAATTTGAAAAATTATATATGAGTACGAATATATATATAATATTTAGCGTATCTCTTTCGTATCGTGTTTTAAACTGTTAAAAATAACTGGGTCAATGTGTCAGTGTATCGTGTGCATATTTTCTATTTGTGTCCATGCTTTTTATGTTGCCACTGATGCTTTATATTGATGTCATTATTGTTGCTCATGTTGCCACTCCAAACAGATACATTCAAATGGTTTTCTTTTTTATGTTTTATTTGGAAAGAAAGTTTAGATGTTATAGCTTTACACTATTATCTTCTCTCTTATTCCATAAATTCAAGACTTAGATCTTATACTTGTGTTTTAGCATACATTTTAGTAAGGCTGAGTATAGGAGTTGAAGACTCTGAACTATATCTAAGAACTGAATAAAAATGATGAGAGATAGTACCTAACCGATGCTTCAACCGTTGTTAGGCCATCTAAGCACAAACCGCCAATTGAAGAAGCGGTTAAGGATTGTGAGAATTTGGTTTTCAATATCAACTTAACTGGTCCTTTAAACTACCGATTAGAGCCCATTATAGAGTATTTTGTGGTGTATTCTAATTCTATTAGGACTTTAATTCCTTAGTTATTTGATTTATTATTTATAAAAATGCCATTAGGGTTGGCACTACAAATACTCTTATTATTTGTTGTGTCATTAACTTTTAATTATTATTTTATCAAACCACTTCTTTTGAGGATTCACTCAAAGTATTCTTGAGTTTCTTAGATTTAGAAGTTTGTTTTCTTTATGTTTTCAATCTAATGTTGAGTACATATTAGATTTATACTACTCGCTGCATTAAGTGGTATAAGAGCAGGAATTTGCCCAATCTAAAATGTCCAACACTGGTGGTAATGGTAGCAACCAAGTCTGTGATGAAGATTACAAGCTTGCCTGCAATTTGGAGAGCAATTGAAGAACATCTTGGAGACGACTCATAATTTTCAATAACAATTGACAAAACTTGTCAATCAATTTATTTTTTTGCAAGTTGACTAATAGATACTTGAATGGAGGCAATAATTAAGTCGGTGGAGTTAACACCGGAAGAGTAGTAGATATTCGAGTTCCTATTAATCCTAGACAAACCATACAAGATGATGAGAGTGATGATGAAACATGCTGTCACGACCCCACTCGTGGGCCCGTGACCGGCACTAGGGAATGGGTAGGCTTAAGGCCACCGAAACCCGTAGTAAGCCTGACACTCACTGATTTAAACAAATCTCATCTCAAATTAATATTATTAAAACCATAAATTATCTTAATAGCCACATTCTACATAAATACTTGATGCCTTCAAAAAACTAGGCGAGACCAAGCTCGGAAAATTTACAACCGATACATCTACTATTTACTACTCACGGAGAATCTAAGATTTACCATTTTACATACCAAATCAAATACTTCACCCGATGATGAAGGAGTCGGGTTACTTGAATAAGAGTCGCGAGAGAACTAACAAATACGAATCCGAAAACAATAAATGGAGACTCGCCTGAGAGTGAGTTAAAATCAAATAATCTAGGGACTATTGCTTCTTCTCGGAAAACATAGATTATTCAAATCATACTATAATCATACCCTACTATTTCCTTCACATAAAATATTAATCATTCGAATCAAAATATCAACCATGCACGTAAATACAATCCATATTATAATCATACCACAATAAATTAATAAATGAATAAATAAAAATATATTTTTACTTTTACGGGACGAGTGGCTCTAGAGAACCCTAAACCCCAAAATCTAGTAGCCATTCGGCTCTCTTAATCCAATAAGATCGCCCCCGAGAGCAATGCTCGACCAGGGACCTTACCTCCACCGGTCACTTAAATATCCAAATAAGCCGGCCCCGAGAGCAATGCTCAGGACCTTACCTCCCGGCGAATTTACACAAATCAGCCCAGAGCCATGCTCGACCAGGGCAAACCTATAAATATCTTATTACATGTCCATAATCATTACCAAGTCGCGTCTGATGTAACCCATCAAAGTGGCATGTTCTACAAGCCACATTTCCCAATTCGCAATCATCACATATAATAAATATCATTATCCTGCTGAACTCATCCAACACATATCGGAAATAAAGATTAAAGATTTAAGATAAAATAACGTGCAATTTGTGAGGGGAAAAATAATAACGTTTGTCTTATTATAACATACTAATAATCATATTAAGCACAAATTCTAAATAGCATATTAAAATCGGACTAGCAATAGCGCGAAAGATTAAATGACTTTAACTCACAGGGATTGGCGACCTCCTAGCTCGCTCCGGTGCCTCGGTAGGAGCGAGCCAATGTATGATCATCTAATCACGGAAAACAATTTATCAATACCGAGACAATCCATCATTAATCCTAGGTCTAGACTCCTAGGGATCGTCTAAGAATCTAGACTCGGGAACTACCGAAAATTCAGTGAGAACCTCCCTACAACACGAACATTACCCCCCGTGAAAACGGGTCCGAACTGCCGGAAAACACTCCAAATATCCAACAATTAAAACAACGGAGTCGGGTCCCCAAACTTCACTATTTCCGACTCCGCCACACAAAGACAAAACACAAGGTAGGCAATCGACAGACGATTATTTTTGACTCATAAAATCATCAAATACTCAAAATAATCTAATAGACACAAATTAAACCAAGGATTTCTAAAATTAACGGGCCAAAGAAATTTACCGAGACGCTCGATCGCTTCGACCGCCTCCACGGAGTCCGATCGACGATCCGAACACACCATCGGACTCACAACGACGCGATGACGATCCCCGCCCGATTTTCCGATCCGACACCCGATCATCCGGAGAGATTTGCGGACGATCTCGACCGTCGATTCGCAAACGAAGCCCGATCGCCACGAAACCAAATTGCCATCGCGAAGCTTGGTGAGGAGAGTCGGGATACATCTTCCGATCATCCATCCTCCGGGAGCTCGGCCGGAAAAGCCCAAAAATGTCGGCCGCCACCATTTTCTCTCTCCACCGTGAATCTCCGATTCCGGCCACCATCGCCGACACCGCCGCCAAAACAAAGCCGAGGGCCGAGAGGAGTCGATTGGCACCAAAATCGGCCACCGACGCCCGGCCAAGAGAAGCCGCCATCTTCCTCCTGAGCCGCCTCCGTCACTGGTGCAGCTGCCTGACGCCTGCCGGCCACCAAGACACTCGGCCGCCCGACGACGCACGCCACCGCAGCTCCTCCTTCTTCTTCGGCTCTCTCTCTCTCTCTCTCTCTTCCTCTCTTCCTTCCCCGACTTCCATTCCTTTCAATATCGACATTTGACCCTTGAACTTTTCCTTATTACAATTTCGTCCCTCAACTTTCTTAATTACTTACAATTTCATCCCGCAGAATTTCAATTTAACCCCCAAACTTCTTTTTAGCCTTTCAATTAAGCCCTTAACTATTTAATTTGGGCCAAATCCGAATTATTGAAAATACACAATTACAAAAATACCCCTGACCGACATATTTATTTACAAAAATACCAAGCTCACAAATTTCCATTAAAACCCCATAAAAATAACATTATACTTTCAATCCTTATTCCAAAATAAATTTCCAATTAAATCCTACACACAATTAAATTAAATAATCAATTTCCAACTTAAAATTTAATACTACTAATCAATTATAATACCAATTTTCTCAAAATTCTTTTATAAAAACATCCCTTATAATTTCTTCCAAAATTTTTCAATATATAATTTTACTTATATAAATATGCATTTGGAAAAATTTTGAATAACCAAAATATAATCATTTCAAATTAAACCCAATAATAATGAAGTTAAAATTAACTTAAATAAAAACTCATTAGTAAATATATAAAAATTTCGGGTGTTACACATGCTTAGGTCTTGTAGTAGGCAAGCAAGAGGAGAGGGGTCCTAAAATTACCAACGAGACGATGAGTTTCAAATAAAGGTAAATTTTAATGATGATTTAGACATTGAAGGTTTCCTAGATTGAATGACGGAAGTGGATAGGTTCTTTGTATATATGGAAATTCCCAAAGGAGGCAATTAAGGTTGGTTTCCTATAGATTGAAAGGAGGTGCATCAGTCTAGTAGGATAAGTTGAAGGAGACAATGCGAAGAGAAAGAAAAAACCTATTACTATATGGAGACGAATGAAACAATTGTTACGAGATAGCTTTTTTTTTACCTCCTAATTGTAAGCAATACATGTTTCAATCCTATGAGAAGTGTGTATAAGATAGTAGGAGTATGACCGAATACACGACAGAATTCCTAAGGTTGGTAGAGAGGAATCAACTCTCAGAAACTGAAAACCAACAAGCAGCTTGATATTTAGATGGATTGAAACCAACAATTCAGGAAACAATAGGAGTACATATGGTTTTTAATGTGCAAAAAGTAAGGAACTTGCAAACAAAGGTTTAGTTAATCTTACAAGAGAGGACGAGAACTGAAAATTATCGTAGATATGGTGGATCTAATAATAAAACAACAAATGCTGACTAATGGAAGGCGATGTGAGGAGCAGATAACAATAGCACCATTAAGCTAAGAGGTAATCGTAATGCTAAAAAATCTAACAAACCTTATGCTAAACCTGCTCCATTTAAATGCTTTAAATTTTTGAAGCTTAGGCATTGATCGGATAAGTGTCCATGTGGTCGAGGAGGTTGAAAATTATAAGAAAGATGTAATTTGTGATCCAGATGATGGGGATGATGAGGGAGAAGATGAGAAAAATTATGTGTGTGTTGTTAGAAGGTTCATTTTGACGCCTAAGAGTGATGATGATACTCAAAGGCATAGGCTATCTCGCACTAGATGTATAGTTTTATTAAAAAGATTTGATGTAATTATTGTTAGTAAAAGTCGAGAGAGTATAATAAGTAGGGAAGTTATAGAGAAATTGCAGTTGACACCTGAAAGATATCCTAACTCATACAACATTGGCTAGATCAAGAAAGTTGGTGAGATTCAAGTCAATAAGCGACGTAAGTTGGTGTTATCAATTGGAAGTATACTAATGATGTATATTGTGAATTTTGATGTGGTTGATATTGATGCTTGCCAGTTTGGATGACCTTGGTAATTTGATGTTAATGATGCCAAATTCGGGTAGGAATAATACATATTAATTAGAAAAGGATGGAATGTATTGTAATCTTTTGCCAATGTTAGAAAAGAACCAATCTAAAGCTTTTAGTAAAGGGAAGGAATTTTCTGACTTTATAAAAAATGCATGGTGAGCTTGTGAAGGATAGTAAGGACTCGAGAGAGGTTCACTTATTGATTATAAACGGGGAGAGTGGAAGTGAGCCACTAAAAGTGTGCAAGAATTATTGAAAGAATTTAGTGATGTGGTGCCTAAAGATTTGCCAGATGGTTTACCTCCTATGCAGGATATTCAACATCGTATTGACTTGATGCTAGGTGCTAGTCTACCTAATTTGCCATACTACTGAATGAGTACCAAAGAGAATGAGATCTTGAGGGAGAAGGTAGAAGAGCTATTTAAGAAGGGACATATCCAAATTAGCATGAGCCCATGTATTGCTCCAGCATTGTTGATGCTAAAGGAAGATAGAAGTTGGAGGATGTTTGTTGATAATAGGGTGATCAACAAGATCATTATTGGGTATAAATTTCCAATTTCAAGATTAGATGACATGCTTAATCAACTAAATAAAGTTATGGAGTTTATAAAGATTGACCTTGGAAGTTGTTACCATCAAATTAGAAACTGTCCTGAAGATAAGTGGAAAATGGCTTTCAAGACGAGAGATGGTTTGTTTGAATAGTTAGTCATTCCTTTTGGACTAACTAATGCTCCAAGTACTTTCATGATACTAATGAATCAAGTATTATGTCCTTTTATTGGTAGTTTTATTATGGTGTATTTTGATGATATCATGATTTATAGTAAATCTATTAGTGAGCACATTAGTTATATTATAGAAGTGTTGATTATGTTAAGGGGAGAATTATATGCTAATTTAAAAGTTTATCCTTATGAGTGAGTTTATTGTTCTTTGGTTTTGTAGTTAGTAAAGATGGGGTTAAGGTAAATGAGGAGAAAGTGAAAGCTATTAGAGAGTGGCCTACTCCTAAGAATATGGGTGATATGAGGAGTTTTTTCATGGGTTAGCTACTTCCTATAGCATTTCATAAAATTTTTTAGTAATATTGTTGCACTATTACTGAGTGTTTGAAGAAGGGTAAGATGTGAGTTTTTCTTTTGATCAAAGAAAATTTAAGTACTGTAGTTGTATTAGCTTTACATGATTTTGATAAGTTGTTCAAGGTAAAGTGTGATGCAAGTGGTGTGGGTATTGGTGTTGTCTTTGTCAAGAATAATATGATTAAGGATATTATTTTGAAAGAGGTATAATGATGCATATATACTATACAAAAATGAGTTTCTATCTATCTAGAATCCTTGAGGTGTAAAACCCTCTCCTAACTTTATTGGAGAAGGAGATTTATTAGGATTCTACCTTCCTCTGCCTATCTTGACTGAATAATAATAGTATGAGCGCTCCATTAAGGTTAGAGCTCACTGATCTCACAATATTTAGATGAAAGTTTACTCGCCTCTTCATTAACAATCTAGTCTTTAAATACAGAGCTAAAGTACTATAACTTCCTACTTTTAAGGAGTGATAAGTACAAAATTCATCCTAAATTATCTCAATAAAAATAAAAATATTATCCTAAATTATCATCAACTAAATAACAACTAATAAAAACTAATAAAAAATAATAACTAATAATAAATAACAATTTAGAAACTAATTAGTAGAATATCCTAAAGTATCAAGAGGAAAGACTTGATACATATGACTTCTGCCATCGCATTTGCTATTGCTTTGTATTTCACCTTCTATTGAAGACCTTGCAATTGTAGGTTATTTCTTGGCCATCCATGAAACTAATGAATTTTCAAAAAATATTCCATAGCCATTAGTGGACCGTCTATCATCCTTATCACCTCTCCAATCACTATCTATATAACAAGCTAAATCCATATTGAATTAACTCGAAAAATGAAGAGAATAATTTAAGGTGCTCTTGAGATATCGTAGTGATTGTTTCAGTGATTTCTAATGTCCAGAAGTTGGTAAGTTCATAAATTGGCATAATTTGTTAACAGTAAAGGCAATATCTGGTCTCATTATAATTACATATTGAAGTCATCAACAAATAACACAAAATAACAAAACCCTAAATTAGAAATAATTGGAGATAGTCCCCAAACATTAGAGTGAGTAATATCAAAAGGACTAGTACTATAATGACTCACTAAAGCTAATGGAATACAAGACATTTTTCCTAACCTACAAGCGGAACAATTTATTGAAATTTTAGAATTGCTAGAATGCGAAAGGTTGTTTTGATGAATGACTTAGGATACAATCTTAGAATTTGAATGACCTAATCTTGCATGCCAATCTTCAAAAGAATCATATGAACTTAATATAGCTTGCTTCACATCTCTTAGTAAGACATACAATCCATCTTTAGTGCTCTTATCATGCAACAGAGTTGCCTTAGTCTCTTAATCCTTAACAAAACAATCATTAGGCCAAAATTCTATAAAACAAGAATTATCTTTGGTATGCTTTTGAACTGAGAGCAAAGGTTTAATAAGACTAGGGACATGAAGAACATTATTAAGTAGTAAATATGTAGAGTTCTTAGAAGAAGGAATGTGTGCAGTACCTATATGTGAAAACAAGCCTTGTCGTGCCAACCTTGATCTAATCTTGTCCTCAATAATCATGTATGTCAATGAGTATGTAGTAGGAGTCATATGATGACTTGCTCCCATATTCAAATGCCACAAGTTTTTGGGTTATTAAGAATAAATTGGTGGAGACCTATAGTGAACATTTGCCATTGGTTTTTATGGACTATGCCATACATAATTCTGGTTATTCCTTAGAGTATACCTGCGGCAGCACCAGTCTGCTGTGTGGTTTTGATAACCACAAATTTGGCAAGGAACCATGATTTTAAGGCTTGTAATTGTAACTTGGCGGTCTAGAATTCATTGAAGGTATAGATGGCCGATATGTAAGATTTGCACTAAGAGTATCATGCATATTTTCTATAAGAATTTCATGAGTAAGAAAATGACTATAATGTTCTTGAAATGAGACTAGATCAGGCCGAAGGTTTAGAGCAGTGATAATAGCATGATATTCACTTTCAATATTGTGATAAATAATCACATTAAACTCTGCTGGAGATATAATCCGACTGGCGGTAGCAAGTCATCAGCTAGATTCTTTATCTTTTGCAAATACTGAGTGATGGATAAATCATTCTTCTTAAGTTCTTATAACTCGATGTTTACTTGTAGTTAATGATTTTAAGATACATAACCAAATGCACTTGCTAATGCATTCCAAACCTCATAGGCTAATAATATAGGGACAAACATTTTCTATTAGAGAGGATAGAAGCCATGATAGTAAGAGTTAGATCTTCTTAAAACTAATAAACATAAGCTGGATTAACAATAGGTTATGGAGGATTGGCGGTAAAATTAATTGTTTGAGGGGGAACAGTTATATGCCATTAATAAAACCAGTTAAATTTTGGTAATTGAGGAGGGGAAGAAATTGATTTTTCCATGCTAGGTAATTGCTAGAAGTTAACTTAATTGCAAAGGAATGATGGGCAACGAGTGTGGAGTTTGTAGGTGGGATGGGTAATGTAAGTTGGCCAGACATGATGATGAGAAGAAGAAAAAAGTTTAGGAGAGAGGATCTAATACCATGTCAAGAATAATATGGTTATATGTATTATTTTGAAAGAGGTAAAATGATGTATGCATACTATATAAAAAGGAGTTTGTATCTATCTAGAATTACATGATAAGAAGAAGAAGAGATAAACAAAAAAAGATATTACTACAAAATTAAATATGATGTATGTCTTTAACAATCTTGTCTAAAAAAAAGAGTCCTATAGCCTTCTTTAGTGAGAAGTTGTGTGAGGCCAGTAGGAAGTGGTCTATTTATGATAAGGAGTTTTATGCAGTTGTGTGAGCTTTGAAAATATAGGAACACTATTTTATTGCTAAAGAGCTTATTTTGTATACTAATCATGAAGCACTTAAGTTCTTGAGTAGTCAAAAGTAGGTAAGGAATGATATGCATCCTAGATGGTGTGCTTTTATTGATAAATTTTCATATAAGATTGTGCATAAAACATGGTAGCAAAATACGATGGCAAATGTGTTGGCTAGACGTATGATATTACTCAAGAATATTAGTGTGGAGATAGTTGGCTTTGCATGCTTGAAGGATTTGTATGCAAGAGATGTAGATTTCAAGAATATATAGGAGAAATACAAGTCTAATATTCCATTAGGAGATTACTATTTGCATGATGGTTTTCTTATGAAAGGCAATCAATTGTGTGTTCCTCACGCATCCCTTCGTGAGAAGATTATTCAAGATTTGCATGGTGAAGGATTAGTTGGGCACTTGGATAGAGATAAAAAAAATTATAACTGTCAAGAGATAGTATCATTGTCCTAAATTGTGGGGTGTTGTCAACACCATTATTTCTAGGTGTTCTATATGCCAATCATCAAAGGGGCAATCAAGCAATGTTGGGCTTTATACACCATTATCAGTATCTAGTGCTATTTGAAAAGACTTGTCCATGGGATTTATGTTGGGATTACCTCAAACCTAATGAGGTATGGATTTTATTTTTTGTGGTTGATAGGTTCTCGAAGATGATACATTTTCTTCTATGCCATATAACTGCAGATGCCACTTTTACAGCTAAATTGTTCTTCAAGGAGGTTGTCAGGCTACACGGAGTGCCAAAGACCATTACATCTGATCGTGAAACTTAATTCTTGAGTGAGTTCTAGAGGATATTATGGTGGCTGTTTGATTCTTCATTGAACTTTAGTAGCATATCTCCTCCACAAATTGATGGTCAGATTGAAGTAGTGAGTCAGACTTTGGGCAATTTGATTCGTAGTATTTGTAGTACTAGACCGAATTAGTGGGACTTTGCTATTGTAAAGGAAAAGTTTTCTTATAACAATATTATTCATAGTTCCACAGGTAGATCACCATTCTTTATTGTTTACATGAAATTTTCTAATCATGATATAGATTTGGTGAAGCTACCTAAGGTTCCTAGAGTTAGTGTTGCAGTTGAGCAATTAGCAGAGCAGATTCAATCAGTGCAAGAGGGTGTGAAGTGCAGGATTGAGAAAGCTAATGCAAAGTACAAAGCAGCAACTAATAAGCATAGGAAAAGTGTTTGATGTAGTTAATTAACTTATGATATTTTTTTAAGAAGAAGTGGATACCAACAAGCCATTCGAACACGTAGAAGCCAAAGAAGTATAGTCCTTTCAAGATTACAAAGAAGGTAAATGATAATGCTTATGTAGCGGATTTTCCAAATTGGTTTAATACATCCAAGACCTTTAATGTTGCTGACTTATCATTGTTATTATCATATGTCAAGCTACCTTATGAAGAACTAAATTCGAGATCGAATTTTCATCAAGTGGAGATTACTGATGAGTGACAGTGCCTACTGGTGCTTCAACTGGTGATAGGCCACCCAAGCACAAACCGTCGGTTGAAGAACTGGTTAGGAACTGGCAAATGTTTTTTAATGTCAACTTAACTAGTGTTTAAACCACCAGTTGGGATCCAAAAGACCACCGATTATAGCTTAGAATATGATATTTTATGGTGTTTTCTAATTCTATTAGGATTTTAATTCCTTAGTTATTTGGTTTATTATTTGCAAGAGTGTCATTAGGGTTTGGGCACTATAAATACTCTTATTATTAGTTATGTCAATAACTTTTTATTTATTATTTTATCAAACCAATTCTTTTGAGGAATCTCTCAAAGTATTCTTGAGTTTCTTGGATTTAGAAGCTTGTTTTCTTTGTGTTTTCAATCTAGTGTTGAGTGCATATTAAATTTACGCTACACACTGCATCAAAAAATATCCACTGACTGTATAAAAGTCATTTTTTAATTTGATTATAGATCTCATTAGTTATCCATATCAAGAATAGTACTGAACTGTTCGTATTATATCGAACAGAAAAACCGAACAAGAATAGATTTCAACAAATTATAAATATATAATAAATAAATAAATCCAAATCTAACCAATTAACTACAAACTTATACCCAAATATAAAAGACTTAATAGATTAAGAGTTTAGTATAATAAAATTATAAACTTATCAGCTTAAATATAATAAATCTAAATTTACAAAGTTTAAGTGTAAATTCTAACTTATACTACTTATCTTTATTAGAAGTAAGCATGTAATATATCATTTTACTATATAGTTATTGAAAATAAAGTATATAATATGTAATTTTACTAATTTTTTATTTTTTATACTTAATTTAAGTTTTCTCAAAAAATTTTAAGTTAATTGTAAATGGTTTAAGCTGAAATATATATTTTTTTTACTGAATAAACATTGCAAAATCTTTGAATTTATATTGCCTCATTCTATACCGATTATTCTATAAAATCCAAATCTCTGAACTAAACTATCTTAGAAAAATTGGAATGATTGACAAAAAATTTAATGTCATGGTCCGGTTTTGAAAATTTAATTTTTAAAATCTCTAAAGCTTGGTTGGGTTTTGAAGATTTTTCAATCTCTAGATTCCTCCAAAAAAATATTTCATGTAGTTTTACATTTTCACAACTTTAAGTATGTCTTCTTTAGATAGAAAAGTATGTTGTCACGATCCGATATATGGGCCCGTGATCGGCACTAGGGAATGGGTAGGCTTAAGGCCACCGAATCCTATAGTAAGCCTTACAGACTAATAATTCAAAAAAATAATTAATAAAATATAATTAATCATGACCGACATTTCATAAATAATTCTATCTGGACTTTATAACATCCCACGTCCAACATGGACCAGAATAACCACAACAATTTAAAAGTTTTCTACTGCGGATAGTCTAGAGTAAATAATAACAAAAGTAGGGTAGTATAGGTTATTTATAAAAAAGTCCAAAAGAGAAGAAGTCGGACTGTCAAAATGCAGGATGACGAAGAACTCTAACTGTCACCTGAAAAATAAAACTAAGACTGTCAGTCTCGAGAGTGAGTTAAAATCAAATAATCTTGTGACTATTGCAGCTTTCTCAGAAAATAATAATTATTACAATCAGTATACCATACCATGCACATCAAATATGAATCATATTATAATTATACCATAATCTTAAAAATAAAATACATTTTAACATTTGTGGGATGAGTGGCTCAGTAGAACCCTAACCCAAATTACTAGTAGCCTTTAGGCTCCCTTAATTCCAACATGTCTGGCGCCCAGAGAGCGAAGCTCTACTAGGGTCCTTATATCCAGCCTGAACACTTGATTTCCAACTAAGCCAGCGCCCAGAGAGCATTGCTCGACTATGGATCTTACTTCCGGAAATCAACTCTACTCAGTCCAGCGAGCAATGCTCGACTAGGGCAAAAATCCATAATAACCTTGTTACCTATCTTTAATCATTATCGGTTGCGCACGCAGTCCTGATGTAACCCATCAGGTGACATGTTCTACTAAAGCCTCATCTCAATATCACAATCAACACATATAATAATAATCATAGTCTAACAAAATCATTCAACACATATCGAAATAAAGATTTTAAAATTCGGGAAAAACAACATGCAATTTGTATGGGAAAATAATAATAATGTTTGTATTAATATAACGTTAACCATCAAAATAACGATATAATATTACTAATAATAATATTAACTTTATGCTCAGTAATCAATAATTAAATAAAATTATTTATATTACGATACTAATAATCATATTAAACATGATTTCTAAAGTAGCATATTAAATTAGACTTAACAATAGTGCAGAGATTATGTGACTTTAACTCACAGTTCTTACGCGTTTTACAGTCCGCTTCTACGCCTCGGGTGGAGCTGGCGGGAAGGATGGATTATCTAGTCACAAAAAATATTCAATTAATAGACATTCTTAAATTCTTCCTAGACTTAGACTCCTAGAGTAAACTGCCTAAAATAAAATTAGACTCGAGAAATATGTTGAAAATTTGACAGAACTTTTCCTAAATTTCGGACATTCACTCTCGTAAAACGTGTCAAAAATCTGCCAAAGACATATCACATATGCTGAAATTAAATAACAGGAGTCGGGCTACAAGAACTGCATTAATATTTTTCTGATTCCGCGACACCACAACACAATTAATTAAATTCAATTTATTTTTAAACTAGCAATTACAAGCAATTAATAGTCACAGTAATTTTCTAATATTAAAACATAATTTTCAGAGTATAAATAAAATTATACCCAGTCGAAATTGAAATATTTCGCTAGTCCAGAAAATATCGGAGTCCCGAAGCCAGTCCTGCCAACGGTGTTGGAATTTGAATCTGGGAGCGCCTACGCGAAGGTCGAGTTGCGGGAGTCTGAAAGTACAAGAATTTCGGCCAGAAAGTAGCCGGAAGGCGGCGGATCGGGGCCGGAAAGGTGCTGCTCCGACGACACTTCCCGAGGCTGCCGGTGACGATTTTCCGACGGAGGAGAGTTGTTTCCGGGGTTTTCGAGGGTGAGGAGCTCGATTCCGTCAGTTTGAAGCAATGACGACCCTTCTCCCTTGTCGTCAGCGGAATGAGGGAGGAGAAGGAGGCGACGCTGCAGCAGCGGGAGGGGAGGAAGGAGTTGGCGGCGGCACACGGGCGGCGAGGAAGGTGGGCAGCCGGCAAGAAGGAGAAGAAAGTGGGGGGAGGAAGAGAGAAAGAGGGAGGAAGGAAAAGAGGAGGGGGAGGGGGGAAAGAAAAGAGGAAGGAAAAACATTTTCTTTTTTCTTTTTTTCTTTTATATATACATTATTATTATTATTATTATTTAAAAATAAAAATATTGAATATTACATATGTAATTGTAACTTGTGATAAAAATGAGTATCTCAGCAATAAAAATTTCGATCCGTAAGAATTTTACCATTTTTATTTTGATCAGCCATCATTATCATGTAATTGTGTTTAATGATATGAGTTTAGAGCTTAATAATTTTTAACTTTATTGTTTGACTATTAGATCACAGTGAGAAAGTCACTCATCTGATGATATCGATCTAACGATTAAAATGACGAAGTTAGGAGTTGTTAAGCTCTAAACCCACATTACTAGATACTATCAATATTATAATGAAGGATAATCAAAAGTCAAAGATGGTTGAATCTTTGTGAATTTAAAACTTTTTAAACGCCATATACTTATTTTCATATTTATTGCTATATACCTTTTTATCTAAAAGAATAATATATTTAAATTTATTAAAAAGTGAAACCACGATATACATTTTTTGTACTTGTTACTTTTTCTTATAAAAAAACTTTATTATCTAACATTCATAGATCAAATATAGGAACATCTAAATGCATAAGTTTCATAAAATAAGAAGCCATGCTAGAATCTTAGTTGCCACATTAGTATTGGTAAGGTACAAATATTGTAATGCTATTCAAATAACATAATAAAGATTCTAATTTGTTGGCTTTCATATTAGCCATTAAATAAAAATACAAAAGGAAAAATATGAGGTAAAATAGTTGAAAAGAAGACATACATGATACAATAGGATGAAGCTCATATGACATGATCTTATTCAGGGTTCTAGACAACAATATTAGGAAATCTATTGATGTCAAAATTGATGTAACCGAATCGGATACTATGAACATGTATCATTTGCCGCTATCATGAATTTTGAAAAATAATTATCAAAAGATTGAAATTATGTGGTTATAAATTATAATAAAAGTTAACATTCATCGTTAAAAAATTTCTTATCGTAAGGATTCAATCAATATTCTCTTTTCATTAGTCATTACTGTCACTTCTAATGACCTGAGTTTAGAACTTAACAACTTCTAATTTTGTTATTTGATTACCAGATCACGGTGAAGAAGTCACTTGTCTGATAATTTTGATGATGGTCAAACAAAAAATTAAGAATTGTTAAACTCTAAACCTATATTAATAAATATGGATAATATAATAATGAAAGCTGATAAAAAGTGAAGATGGTCGAATCCTTGGAAATCGGAACTTTACCATTGTGAGATATATATTTTTATCCCGATTTGTTACTTATATTCTTTTTTATCTAAAAGAATATCTATTTAACATTATCAAAGCGAAACCACTTAGTAGCTTGTTTGTACTTATTCTTTCTATTTTATAAAAAGAAGAAAACTTTACTATCTAATATTCAGAAATTAAATGTGGGAACACCAGAATGCATAACCCTAATAAAATAAGAAGCAATGCTAGAATCTTGGTTTCCATATTGACATGGTACAACACTAAAATACTATTTAGAGAGCACAATAACAACTTTAACTTGTTGCCTTTCATACAAGCCATTGACCAAAATTATGAAAAGGAGAAAGGAAGTTATTTTTTAAATTTGTCAATAATTAGTGTTTTTCATGAGTCCTAATTTTTAGCTTTTCTTTATTATGTTTCTATTTTATAGGAACATATTTCTATTAAATTTGATTGTGCCTAGAGTTTTGACATTTAGTTAGTACTTTTAGTATATTTAAACATTGGCTTGAACCTAAATAATGAAGTGTGAATTTTTTTTTTTTTGTCTTCTTATTTGTTCAACATGGTATCAGAGCATGAAATAATCCTAAAAGGACCTACAGATGAGTGAATTTTTCTACAAAAGAAAAATAATCGACAATCATGAAAGTTGAAACCACCCTCTCTAATATAACACCACCTCTTTTTTATGGCAACAAGTATGAAGCTTGGGTCACTAAAATGACAGCTCAACTTGAAGCTTTAGATCTTTGGGAGGCAGTTATGGAAGCTTAAAATTTTTTTCCATTACTTGCAAATCCTAAAATGGCTCAAATGAAGACACAAAAAATATAAAGGGATAAGTGAAAAAAAAAAGTATTATGTGCTTTCGTTCTTTGATATTTTTGGTATGTATATTCTTTTCCAGATCAAGAAAGGTATACGGTTACAGATTATAATAAAAAAAAGTATCTCATCGTTAAAGTTCTAATTCACAAAAAAAGTATCATATGGCTTCACTCTATTGACAATTTATAACATATTTTTTAAAACAAAAAAAAGGTATATAATTATACATCATGATAAAAAAATTATCACACCATTAAAAAGTCTTGGTTTATGAAAAAGAAAGGGACAAGTATAAAAAAAGGTACCATGTGGTTTTAATTCCATGACAATTTTTAGTATGCATTTCTTTTTAGACTGTTGTCCCTTAATGCACCAATGATGGGGGTTGAATTGGTGTATGGAAGGTTAATAAAAAATTAAAGAATCAATTAAGAAATTATATAGAAGAGAAAGAAATCAACACAATAATTTATAATGGTTCAGGTGTTAACCAATCTTAAATCCACTCCCCAATCTACAATTGGATATTTTACTACCAATGATCCTTTTGCAGGTGCAAGATCAAACACAAGTATTTCCAAGCTCACACTCAAACCTTTTCTTAGGAGTTTTTCCAAGCTCACCCTCAAGCTTAGTATTTAGGTTCACACTAAACCTTAAAAGAGTTTTTTTAATAAGATAACACTTAAACCCTTTCTCAAGTATTTAAAGCTAATACTCAAACCTCTACAAGTATTTTATGGCTCATACTTAAAACTATACAAAGAGAATTAAAATGTAAAAAGATGAGAAATCATTTTGCAAGAGTTTTGGCACTTAGAAATTTGAATAACCATTGTGTAAGTCTTTAAGATGGGTATTTATACACATATTAACCTCTTAAAGATGTTATAAATAGTGCATACTTTATTAAATTTAAAGTAAAGATGATTTGGTAAAACTAACTTTCTGCTATAGAAGCGCCCTTGCGCTTTGAAAGTGCCCCTGTGCTTTCTAAATATAGTCATTGGAACTCCAACAGCTCTTGACACATGGTGTAGCTTTATCAGATGACAACATAAGAATCGTTGACTAAACAGTTAATCTGAATCGCCTTTAGGTAGAAATCTCCTAATGGTTACTTGAAGCGCACCTAGAATTGCAACCGCGCTTGAGCTTGCACTACTCTCTGCCATATTATGTCTCTCTGTTTAATGGGAGGCGCCCTTGCGTTTCACAAGCGCCATCGCACTTTATAGGAAGAAAAATCTTTGACTACTAGGTGTTAATGTCTGGCTGGGAGGTTTCTAAATGACTTTAAGAAAAGTGCCCTCACGCCTCAAATTGCCTGGGTGCTTTTGCTTCAACAACGTTATTTGATTTTCTCTAAGACCTTTTGTCCAATCCTAAGCCACATTAATTCTATATAATAAACATTCAAAATATGGAATTAGTACCACTCAATTTGATTATCAAGATTAAAATCAAGAATCTCCAAGGTCATGAAATTACTTAGGTTAACGATCTTCTCTTTTGACAATTAAATTGAGTAAAAATAAACAAAGAATATAGAAAGTGCATATACTCCCCATTAACTCATGAATAAATAAGATTAACAAATTATTTTCAAGTTGATATCTCCTCCTTAATGTTAAAAATTGATTAATTTTTAAACAAGTTCATATTCTCTTTCTCTTTTATTGGAGAGAATGGATAGAAAGGGTAAAGGAGAGAAAAGACTAGGGAGCAAGCCAACAAAATTATAAGACAAGAAATTTCACTTATACCACTTGTTGAATATAAGTAACAACAATAAAGAAAAATAATTAAATATCAATTGTGCTTATATCAATTTTCTTCCCTTTTATCTACTTCTATTGAATTGATTAGAAAAGTAAAGTTGATAATTATTTGTCGTTAGCACTCACCATCCAAATGCTAGCTTTCTTCCCTTGAAATGGATTGGAAGTTATGCCACAAGAAAATCAAGATATTTTCTTCTTTAGTAACCTCACAAACTTGGGTCCACAGTGATTAGTCTTGGAAGGTCCTCTAATTTGAGGGGTACCTTTTTAATATAATAAAATATATTTATATGCTCAAATTTCATACAATAATGACATAGAACATTGAGTTTGAGGTTCTTTTTGCTTCATGGTATGCTTGCTTGGAATTTGGATCTCATCATATTCCTATCTCTATCATGCATACAAGAACATATTATATGAGCATCTGTGTACTTGTTAGCACTTTTATTGTACATAAAAGCATGATTAGTCCTTTGAAGCTTTCCTCTTGGACCTTGTGGTCTTTTTCTTTTTCCTTTGGGGAGAGGAGGCTTAGTGTGTGCTTTAACCTCCTTTAGTACAACCTCCATAGTTGATGTTTGAGGCATAGAGGCTTTAACAAAAAGGAAACTAGATAGAGATGATGATGATGAATTTGAAGCCTAGATAATATTTAACAAGAGGGGGTCTTTGGGATACAAACGTGTATCCAAAGTTTCATTTTCCTTATGAAACTTTAAAGTAGAATTTCTTAACTCCTTTATTTCATTTTTCAATCATTATTTTCTTTATGAAAATCATTAAGTGAGGAGATTTTTAAAGAGACTTCATTTAAAGAGTCTTTTAACTCTAAATTTGAAGAGGTAAGACTTTAAATTTATTTTTTCTAATTCTTTAAAATCATTTTCTAGTTTCAAATTCTATTCTTTATAAAATTTCAATAGAATAATACTTTTCACATTTCAAAATTATGGCTTCTAATAATTCAATATCAATCATCTCATGCATATCATGACCACAATCACTATCAGAAGTATAAGATGAAGAACATACCTCATTGGAGTTATCCTCCATGGCCATAAAGCAAAGATTGCCAACTTCTTTTCCATCTTCTTCACTTAAAGAACTATTATCCCAATTTGCATATGCTTTCTTTTTCTCATTCTCCTTATTCTTGCTTTTATAGCAATCGACCTTGACATGGTCTTGCTTTCCACACCCATAGTAAATTATATCTCCACTTAAGCTTGAAAGAGATTTCTTGATAGGCCTCTTATCTCTTTCATTATTCTTAATGATTTCCTTGACCATTCTAAAAATCATGACAAGTTCCTCATTAATATTATTACTTAAATCAGATGCACTTGAGCTCTCACTTTCTTGATGATACTTAGTTGAGCTCTTAAGGGCAAATGACTTCTTTTTGCCTTCTCTTTCCTTTTATTCCTCTACCTCTTTCTTGAAAACCATCACATGGATGAGAAGCTTACCAATGAGTTCGTCCATTGAGATTTTACCTAAGTCCTCGTTGGCCTCTTCAATACTTGCAATTCTTGAGCCATAGTCCTTAAGAGGAAATGCTTTGAGGATTTTATTGTTGATGTCAACTAGCTGATAGTGCTTTCCTAATTTTCTCAAGTTGTTGATTATGGTTAGAAGTCGGTTTGTCATATTGATGACACTTTCATTAGGCTTCATTTTAAAAAGCTCATATTCGGTTATGAGCGATTAGACTTTCTTGGACCTTACTTGCTTAGTCCCTTCATGGTAATTCTTTAAGGTCTTCTAAATTTTAAAGGCGGTAGGAAGATGTTGAGCTCTTTCACATTCTTCTCTTGATAGAGAACTTAAGGAAATGATCATTTCTCTTTTATGAGCCCCAACCCATTCATCTATATCAAGAAGGATCTTTACACCATCTTCTTACTTTGTTGGAGGCTTCCACTCTTTCCTAACACAATCTCAAACATCCACCACATCACTGTTCAAATATATTTCCATTTTGTACTTCCGATGGATATAATTGGACCCATCGAAGAATGGCCTAAGGTGGCAAACTCCTTCATTAGCCATCTTATCTTTAACTCTTATATTTAAACTTGATAAAGAATACTTAGCTCTGATACCACTTGTTACCCCTTGATGCGCCAAGAAGGGGGATTGATTTGGTGTATGGAAGATTAACAAGAAATTAGAAATTTAATCAAAGATTAGATAAAAGAGAGAGAAAATTTATATAAATATTTATAGTGGTTCGGGTATTAATCAACCCTACATCCACTCCCCAACCTATAATTGGGTATGTCACTATCAATAATCCTTCTACGAGTGCCATATCAAATCCAAGTGTTTCCAAGCTCATACTCTCTCCCAAGCTCGCCTATAAACTTAGTGTTTATGCTCAAACCAAACTTTAGAAGAGTTTTTCTTCCTAGGCTAACTCTTAAACCCTTTCTCAAGTGTTTAAGGCTAACATTCAAATCTCTACAAGTGTTTTGTGGCTCACACTTAAACCTACACAAAGAGAATTAAAATGTAGAAAGATAATAAATGACTTTGTAAGAGTTTTGGCATTTAGAAAATTCGACCATTGCTAAGTCTTTAAGAGGAGTATTTATACACATATCAGCCTTTTGGTGACATTACAAATAGCCTATACTTCATTAACTGCAAAGTAAAAATTATTTGGGAAGAGTAACTTTCTTCTAGAGAAAGTGCCCTCGCACTTTTTGAATATAGTCGTTGAAACTCCAACGAATCTTGACACATGGTGTAGCTTTATAGGATGACGTCACAACAGTCTCTGACTTAACATTTATGTGAATGCCATCCCTGTGCTGGAGAAATGTCCTCGTAGTTGCTTGAAGCACGCCTAGAAATGCAACAACACTTGAGCTCGCTTTACTCTCTGCCATATTCTATCTTTTTGTTCGATGGGAGGTGCCCTCGTGCTCTAGATGCACCCTCGTGCTTCATAGGAAGAAAACTATTTGACTGCCAGAAGTCAATGTCTGATTGGGAGGTTTCCAGGTGACTTTGAGAAAAGCGTCTAAATACTTTTGCAGCTTCAACAATGCTATTTGATTTTCTCTAAGCCCTTTTATCCAACGCTTAAGCCAACTTAACACTATATAATAGACACTCATTATTAAGTAACACATGTCTAATAATATGGATTTAGAGTTTAAAGACTTATAACATCGTTGTCTAACCATCAAAGTTAATGTAACTTTTAGGCCTATGAGATAATCTTTTGTGATCTTGCTAGGTATGCCAAGGATAATTGATATAATTAGAAAGACCACAAAGTTATGGAGGCTCAGAAATATTTCAAGGAGCCACTGAGAGAATGAAGAGCAAGAGTCGTAGTTTTAGTAGTAAGATTATCATATAACTATTCCAATAATCTATTTATCCATTTGTTTCATGTATCCATTTGTTTCATCTATTTATCCATTTGTTTCATGTATCCATTTGTTTCATCTATTTATCCATTTGTTTCATGTATACATTAAAAATGGATGCATGTGAAAAGCAAGACCTAATAATAAAGATAAAATATCTTTCAGAATAATATCAAGTTGATAGATGATATAATATAGGGATAATCATATTTTTGATGTGTCAACTTGGCAAAAAATAACAAAACAGTGGTTAAACTTTCAAAAATAACAATTAAATGTTTGAACCTATAAAAAAATAACATAATAGTATTTTAAGCAGGTCACCTATTTAAAATACTGATGTGGAATTTTTATGGGAAATGAGGTGGAAAACAGAAGTTATGTGGCAGTAAAGTATTTTAAAAATAACAAAGTTACTAAGTTGTCCTTCACATAGCAACGCGTTTTTACCCAATGTTTAGAGTGATACAGTGTTAGGTTTTCATGATTTGGGAGAACTAAATTAGGGAATGTTGAGTTGATTAAAGATAAGATTAGGGTTTAAGATTGCTAAAAGGTAATTAAATTAGGGAATTCTAACAAGATTCGCGATGATAAAGAGGTATGTATCTTGTGATTGGTGTTTTGATTCTTTTAATTGTTGGGTTTGTCATATTCCATAAATTGCAGGTAAAAATCTCGTCGAACTTTTCTAAAAAAAATAAAATTCATATGTAGTTTATTAAGTTAGTGTTATTTGAAGTGAGTGACTGCATTTTGTTCTAGTTTCTTAGTTTTGTAAGCTTCTGAGTTTTAATCTTGACGTAGTGTTAATTTATGTGCTTTTGCTATTTGATTTGACAGGCATTTTATTTTGTTGTATTGTGGTGGAATGTTTATTAGTGATTTTGGATAGAAACAAAAGATTTATATGGGTGGTAATTTAATGGAGGTTGATATAGATCTAGAGACTTTTAGTTTGGATTATTTTGTGAAGTTTAAACTAGGGGAAAAAGTTCATTTTAGAAAGCCAGGTAAAAGTCTAGCTTTCGGGTTAAGGTTATTATATCGAATGTCAATGAAAGACATGTTAAATATAGTAAAAAATCATGTATCAATGGAGGTATATACTGAGCATAAAATGATAAGAGAACATGTGAGGGAGCTTTTGGATATTTCAAATAATGGTGAGGGTATATGTGACCTAAAAAAATGAGGCTTAGATGATTTTGAAGCCCTAAAACTTATTGTACCACAACCAAGTCAAAAAATGGTATAGGCAGTTAGTGCAGAAATAGAGAGGAGCTGCAGTAGTAAGAAATGAGTCTCTAGCAGCAACTAAGTCAATGGTTGGTATAGGTAGTAGTGAAGCAGTTAATGCAAGGATAGAAGGAAATGCAAGAGTGAGAAGTAAGTCTCTAGCAGCAACAAAGTTAGTGGTGGGTGACAGTAATGAGCCAGTCATAGAGGGATTTGCAAAACAAGATGAGTGTGAAACATTAGCAGTAAAAAAGAACAAATTTGCAGATCTAGTTGGTGAGTTGATTAAAGATGACCAGTTATTCAATAAATTCGCAGTAAATGAGTATGAAACATTAACAAAAGAAAAGAAGCAAGGTGAAGAAGTGTTTGTAAATGAAGATCAATTAGATGATGCTAAACAAGTGGATGGGCATAATGAAGAAGCAACTATTAATAGAGATACAGTCACAATAGCTAATACAAACTTAAGTAGAGCAACTGAAAATGGTTTCGGTTCCATTGCAGATGAAGATATAAATTTGAATGAAAATTGATGAGATTGAAGAGGATAAGGATTCTGATGAGGAAATTGTAGAATGTGAGTACTTAACAAATGATGATGAGGAGCTATAAGAGGCTAGAAATTGTGTGAGGCAATTTAAACAGAAAAAAAATAAAATAATTGAAGTTCCAGCTAGTGGGGTGAATGAACAAGTAGCAGTAAGGAAAATATAAGAGAAGAATTATCGAGCTTGTTGGGTGATGCTAATGAAACAAACTACTTTAAGTCTAGTGATGATTACAGTGTAGTTAGCACAGAAGGTTGAGATGAAGATCATGCAAAAAGGAGAAGGTCCAGATTTCCAGCACTTCAACCAAAGGTTGAGAAGATCTCTTTTTATTTGGGCATGCATTTGAATGATTTAAAACAATTCAAAGAAGCTCTAATAAGATTTGTAATGCAAGAATGACGGGAGATATGAATTGTAAGGAATACAAAAGAAGAAGTTAGGGCAAAGTAGGTGAAGAACAACTGTGAATGGATGATTTTTACTTCCAATGACAATGTAAGTAAGAGGTTCTTGATAAAAACATATAGGCCTGAACATTCATGCCAAATTACTTACAAGAACAAAAGGGTCACTACTAAATGGCTTGCTAAAAATTACTTTTACAAGTATAAATACATAGGGAGCATGAGGTTGATCAATTTGAAGGATTTGGTGAAAGAAGATTTGAAGGTTGAGATGAGTTTAACTAAGATAAGAAGAGCAAAATTTTGTGCCTTGTCAATACTACAAGGTCAAGTAATAGTAAAATTTACTATGTTGTGGGATTATTTGGGTAAAATTGTTAGGTCAAACCTAGGAAGCACTACTCAGATGAAGGTCATGAGACCTATTCCATATCAATTTCCAGTTTTTTAAGGCTCTATATATCATTTGAATGCTTAAAGAAAGGATTGCTTAATGGGTGTAGAAGAGTGATTGGTTTAGATGGGTGTTTTTTGAAAGGAGTAATCAAAAGAGAGTTATAAGCAGTTGTTGGTAAAGACGAGAACAACCAAATGTTCCTGTTGCTTGGGCATTGGTTGATTCTGAGAGGAGAGTTACATAGGAATGGTTTATGCAGTTACTACAGGCAAAACTTGCATCCTGACAATGGTGATGGTTGGACAATTATTACAGATCAACAAAAGGTAATACAATAAGATTTATTTGATTCAGGGCCTATTTTCAGAAAAGGTAATAATGACATGTAGAGCCTATTTTCAGAGAGGTTATAATAAAAAATAATATCCTATATTGAAGAACATGCCTCAACAGCAAACTGATAGCCAGAAGTAACAACATGCAAGACTAAGCAATTATAGACCTCCAAAACTTACAGTAAGCACTACTCCTCTAACATAATTTTAGTGAATGTAATTTAATTTTTCAATCACCAATTTTTTTTTTATAATTTTAGCCTAGGCCATCCAATGCCAATAGAGCACCTACAATTCCATTACCAGCTGAGGTCCAACAGAATGAAAATGTTCAAGGAGCAAGGAACAAAAATGTTTCTCAAACTAAGAGTATAATTTGTGAACGTTTAAGGAATGAAAATATTTCTCAATCTAACAGATTCTCAGGCGCATTTTTTACTTTAAGAAAAGAAAGGAACTCTGCAAAGAAGCAATATATACGTGGTTTGTCTATCCAACTAATAGCAGGTTATGGTGTTTCTACAGATCCAACAACAGGATATGTGGTTATAAATGTAATGTTTTATTTCTGTAATTTTTTTCCTTTATAACTATAACTTATTAACCATTGTAACATCAATAGATTAAATGTATATTCATATTTGCAACCAAAGACTAAAGGGTAATCTACAAGGAGCGCAAGATAAGAACTCGTAATGAAGTTGAACCCTCTTCTATGACAGATAAAAAAATGGGCTTTAAGAAGTAGGGCAAGCAATTCATCATTGGAAACTAATTGGAGGTATTTATTTTTCATTTTTTTTCAAATTTAATTTATCAATTATATATGTTACCTCCTAATGGCTTACAAATAATTTCAGACAAATATACAAATATACAAAAAAGAGTTAAGGAGAAATAAAGGAAGCAAAGAGAAATCAGGTACAGTCATCTTCAACATCTAAAGCAAAGAGAAAGAGTGCTGCCACACCATGTAATCCAACAGCAAATAAGAAGAAGAAATCAAAGGTTAAAGGCACTAGTTCTGCAGACCAAGCAGCACCTCCATTTCAACTCAAGAATCCATTGCCAAAGGGCCTAGTTGAAGTCAAAGTATTGTTGCTTAAGTTGATAAATATGTCATTTATGTAAGGAGGCAAATCATGTATTTTGCGGATTCTGTTATTGCAGTATTCTGTAGTTTTTATAGACAAAGATACTTTTGTCATGTTTTATTTTTAGGAGGTAAAGATACCATACATTTATGTCTATGCTATGTAATTCTTTTAAATAAATTACTTCTCTCCTTACTATGTTATATCATATTAAATGTATTTTTGTGGACCATCTATTTATGTCCAAGTCATGTAAACTGACAGATCATGCCTACTAACAATGCAATGTGATTTCTGTTCAGCTTCATTTCATTTGGTTATGCTATATCAGATACTTCTACAAATTCAATAAATTTAACACAACAATCACTTTGCAACAGTAGGATACCATATTGCTACCAAAATATCTTTTTATCAAACACCTTGTAGGCATATGTTTATATCATATAAATTAACATCAACATATCACCAAGAAATGCATAAGGTAAGTAGAATTTCTTCAACAATTCTATAAACATACAACAATAAACAAAAATGAAGGCAAATATATAAATAAAACATAATTGCAATAATAACTACATTTCCATTATAATTCTAGTAACATGAAAGGATTATATCACTTTTCCATCAAGAATTATAAACTGATTACACCTTAACTAATACCTCCTAACTTACAAGAACTATATTACTGGCATTTATATATAACCACAACTATTGAGAAAATCGCCTATGCCCATAACCATTTCTCCCTTCTCCGGCTCTTGTCCTTTTCAGCTTCAAGATTTCTCACTTGCCTCAGCAGCCGAGGTATGATTTGTTTTTCCCTTTCACATATCTCAAGATCAATCCATCTAAAAAGACCACAACCACAATTTCCTTAACCAAACTCGCACCAAAAAAATCTCCTTTCTAGGCTTCTATTTGTCCATGAGGTCCTCAATATGGAGCGCCTCTAACAGAAGCAAAGATCACTCTCCATGGCCTTTCTTTACAAAATAATTTCAAAATAAAAGAAATTTAAAAAGCAAGAAGAGAAATGAAGATTAGGAAACAACTTTGATGAAAGAGGTAAAGAAAGAGAGAGGAGGTTAAAATTTTTCTAACTTTAACTCTATGGCCATGTCACTAATAAATCCATGTCATTTTCTGACATGTCTAACACTTCTTAATTTTTCGTCCACGTTACCAAGAATTTCAAGGATACTTGTAGGTGACTTGCTTAAAACACTATTATGTCATTTTTTTACAGGTTCAAACACATAATTGTTATTTTTGATAGTTCAGCCATTGTCTTATCATTTTTTCCCAACTTGATACACCAAAAATATAATTATCCCTATAATATATGAAATTATATCATGGCTCTCTGTTATGCAAAATTATAAAAAGATTTTATAATTTATATTATTGGTTGTAAGAATAGGACTAACAGATAGTAATAAAAGATATCTTTAGTAATTTTGTTAAGCATGAGATATTGTAAAAAATATATACTTATTAACTGCCAAGAATGGCTTATGAACTTGACAACATTAATAAAATGTATATATATTTATCGAATAACATAGAACTTAACTATAATGGATTAAGAATGACATATCACATACTAAGAGGTAGAAAGATTAGATTAGATGGTGCATAACATGCATATAATAAGAGTTATTTATTAAATTTAGGGATAAGTATAAAAAAAGTACCTTATGATTTCATACTTGACAATTTGGACTATCTAGTTCTTTTTAAATAAAAAGAGATATGTGGTTATGGATTATGACAAAAAATATATCTTACCATTAAAAAGTCTCGATTTGTAAGAATTTAGTTATCTTCACTCCAATCAACTGTCATTATCATATTCTTCATGTTTGATAAGATGGTTTTAGAGCTTGATAACTAAAAAATGTCATTATTTGACTGTTAAATCGATCTCATCAGTTCAATGACTTCTCAAACCTTGATTAAACGGTCAAATAATAAAATTAGAAGTTATTAAGCTCTAAACTCATATTATCGAACACGAACAACTTGATAATGATAGCTTATTAGAATAAAGATGGCTAAATTCTTACAAATTGAGACTTTTAACAATGAGATACCTTTTGTGTCACGATCTATAACCACATGCCTCTCTCTGTCAAAGAAAAAAAACACTTCCAAGTTTCAAATTGTGAAACCACAAGGTAATTTTTTTATATTTATCCTTAAATTTAATACACTTAGATTGGCATATCGAGTTAAGGTATTAATTTTATTAAATTTTCTTCTCAAAGAATGTTGATTTATATATTAAACGATGCATTTTCGGAACCATGAACTTTACCACCACGAAGGACTTTAGAACCTATCTTGGAGTTCCTTTACTACACAACTAAATTACCAAGAATGGTTACCAGCAATACTCTTAAGAAAGTTCATCAAAGGATGGCTAGTTAAAATCCCCTTAATCTTGCTCTTGTAGGTCGAGTCACCCTAGCGCAATCAACATTGGCAAGGATGTAGATAGCCAACTTACCCACATCCATTTACAATAATACGAAGAATAATGTCGTTAATATCTTTATGGTCCTAATAGAGAAAATAAGAAGAACTCTTTATGGTAGCAAGGCTAGATTTTGGTTAGATAAGTGGCTCATTAATGGAGATATTCTATTATTTCATGCTTTAAGGCCAATTGCAACTACGGTGGTGAACTACAAGGTAAAGGATTATGTTGACAATAATGGCTTATGGATTTAGAGTGAGTTGGATCATTCCTTACGAGCTTATATTTTGGTGCAAATTGTTTCTACTCTTCCTCCTCATATTAGTGGAGATAGGGACACAATATATTGGGAAACTAGTAAGACTGGCATGTTCTCTACCAAGTCAGTTCACAAGATGATTGTTAGTGGGAGTTGGAAAGCTAAATATGTGCTATGGTAATTAGTGTGGCATTGGGAAATTCCTCAATGAGTTAGAACACTGTTTTGGTTAGTAGCTCGTGGAAAGCTTTTGACAGATGAAGAGATAATGAGACGCCATTTAACTTAAGGTCTGAGTTGTGGCTATTGTGGAGCTACCTTAGAGGACATCCTCCATGCAATTAGAGATTTTCCTCTAGTCATGCATGTATGAAACAGACTCCTTTCTATTGATATTAGGAGATGGTTCTTTGGTGTTAACAGTTGAGTTGGTTTTTAATTTGCAATCTAAGATTGCCATGTCTCAAGATTTGAGTTAAAAACCAGTATTTTGGAGTTGTATGTTGAAGGCTTTGGAACTAGAAAAATGATGATGTGGTGGGTGATCAATCCCTTCAAGTTATGTCCATGGTTAATGATATTTACATGAGAGCTGAGGAGTTAGAGGTGGCAAAGCGCATGAATGGGCAACTATCTTGTTGATTCAAAAGATATGATGCTCTTATTAGTTAAAATACACCTCTTATTGATTGGTATAAACTCAATTCTGATAGGGTAATTAAGTTGTATGGCAGATCGTATGTTGGCGGTATCCTTTGCAATGCAGAGGGAAGATGGTTTTTGAGGATTCTTTATAAATATTGGTAAATGCTCAGTATTTGCTATTAAGTTGTAGTGCGTGTTTTAAGGGCTTACCATGGCTTAGGATATGGGCATGCGAGGTTGATAATAAGGGTTGCTAGTATTAAAGGTCATTAATACCTTTGTCTATGTAGCAAGCCACTTGTTGATAGTATAAGACATCTTATTCAAAAAGATTGGAGTTTCAAGGTGCATCATATTTATAAGGAAGCTAACAGGGTGGTTGATGGTCTTACTTCTCTTACATGAAATTATCCACTCAAAGGCACAAGTTTGACACTGCTCCTCCTTGAGTCGTTGATATTGTCCAACAAGACATCTCATATGTTTCTTTCCTGAGGCGGGTTCTTATTTAGCATCTTAAGCCTTAGGCTCCATTTGTTTCTAAAAGAATCTTAGGATCCAATTATTCACTATAAATCCAATCAAACAAGGATTTACATTACTTATTATGGAACTATAGGTGATGCAAAATTAATGAAGATGCTAATTTATTTAAAGACCAAAATTATATTAAGATCACTTATAATTTATAAGTAATATAGTTAATATGACAACATGTAACTCCAGTACCCTTATTAGTCACATAACGAATGTTGAAATTAGACCAGACTTTGTGGACTAGCTTAGAGATTTGAGAATTGTTCTCGAATTTGAGTAAATTGAGTATTTTTAAATATTTCTATTACTTTTTTGCCTTAAGAGGCTAGTGAAAAGGAGAGAGAGACTTTAGAGAAATGGAAGGATTTTGATGCCCAGGTTACTTTCTACATCATAGCTTCTATGATTTTAGAACTCTAAAGGCAATATGATAAGATGAAACAAGCTGCCAATATAGTTTTGCATCTGAATTATCTATATGGTGAGAAAAGCATGATTGCTAGAGGACGCTAACATTGAGGCACATGTTCTTAAAATGATTAAATATATTGAGGAGCTTGAGAACGTCGAATTCAATATAGATGGAGATTTACAGATAGATTTGGTCCTTAAGTGTCTTCCAGAATTCTTCTCAAAGTTCATTATGAACTTTCAAATGAATAAGATAGAGTATTCTTTTTTTAGCTTCTTAATATACTAATCACAACATATGGAGTTGTGAAGCATAAGGGTAAGACTGTCTTTATCCATGATTCAACTTATGGTTCTTATAAAAAGTGAGAGAAGAAGAACAAGGGTAAGGGCACTGCTCTTATCTAAGGCTATTTGGAGGAGTGTCAAAGGATAAGAGCAAGGCTAAAGCTGCTGCTAAAGGAAAGTGTTTCTTTTATAATAAGGATTGTCATTGGAAACATGTTAAAGAAAGTTTAATTATGATTGCTATTATTAAATCTAAATCTAATTCGAAATATTTGTGACATTTTAAATTATGATGTATTGCACACAATAGGTTGAAAAAGTTAACTACTTTGGGCATATTAAACCTAATGGGCTCAAGCCTAATTTTGACTTTTAAATCTTGTCTTAAGGGCAAAATGACTAGGATTCTTTTCTTGGACAAAAGTAAAGGACAAAATTATCTTAGATCTCATACATAGTGATATATATGGACCATTTAGTATGAAGCTATATTTCTACTTCATAACCTTAATTAGTAAACACTCATGACATGGTTATGTGTATTTAATAAAGTACAAGCATGAATCTTTTAAAAAGTTTGAAAAATTTAAGATGAAAGTAGAAAAAACAAATAAGAAAAAGTAGTAAGACTCTTATATCATATCGATAATTAGATATTGCCAATGCTACATATTAATTCTAGTCATGCTTTGATATTTGCATAGCCACGCATGAAAGTATATGTTCATTTAACAAGAAATCCATTACTAATTAAATAAAGACATTCTATGGAGTCACATTAATACTTTATGTAAAGTTCTTAGTTAGGATAGGTTGGTCATTAAAAGATATATCTCTACTTTATCATTGACGGTCAATTAATTTAGGAATAATTATAAATTTAGTGTTTTAATTTATAAAATTTTTCTATTTATATGTTTGAATTTTTTTTTATTTAAGTGTCTGAATTTATTAATTTTTATAAATTATGATATCTCTTTTAAATTTTACAGATTAAAGTAATAATTTAACTCATTTTATATATGAAATGACTTAAACATCCTTACTCTTTATTATTTAATTTTTTTTTCTATTTCTTCTTTATTTTTTTTTAATCTTTTCTTTTTCTTATTTTTTATTAAATCTTTTTTAGTACTAAAAATTTAAAGATATTAGATTAATTTTTCTTTTATTTTATTTTTTTTAGTTTTTTTTTAAATTACTCTTCATCTTTTAACTACTAAAAATTCTTTTGAAGAAACTTAATACCTCCCTTTCTCTGCTTTTATTGTTAAGTATAGAAAAAATTAAAGTGAATGCAAGAAAATAAAAATATAAGAAAATAGTTTTCTTTTTAATTTTTATTCAGATGAATGAAAAATAAAATAGTTTTATTAAAAGTGGTAAAAAAAGAAAAAAAAAAGAATATACAATTATTTTTAAAAATAATATTTAAGTCATCTTACTATTCAGAATAAGATATAATTTTAACTTGTAAAACCGGTTGAAAACACTATATATCAAATATTTTTAATAAATTCAAACACTTAATTAAAATGTTGATGTAATTTGTCAAAAAGGATTTGCATAGGTATGATTCTTACTTAATCGGAATATCGATATTGCAAACAGTTACTAAGACGTGTACTCATATTTTGTGGTTATAACGTAAAGAACTTGATTTACCTTCTAAGCATCTTCAAATTAGTTTTCTTGCTATATAATTAAGATACTTCCATGTCTGATTATTAGAGAATGTTTAATTTTCATGTATAATATAATGTTTTCGATACATTTTATGGTTGAATAATTGATAAAGGGTAAAATTTAAAAAACTATCTTATGGTCTGATGCTTTTTCACTTGAGGAATAGATATACTTTTTGTATCAAAAAAGTACAATGTGTTTTACTTTTTTAGTATTTTTAGATACATATTTATATTTTTATTATATTTTATATAATTTTATATGTATTAACATGAATTGTTATTAAATTATGATCTTATAAGTAATGTGGCATCTAACAATATATTATAGAATTTATAAATATATTAAAATTTTATTTAAAAATTATTTTTTCAAATTTGATTAAAATTTAAAAATATATATTTTAATAATTTATTTTGATTATAAAATATCTAAACTGATATTAAATTACTTAAAAAAATTATATTATTAAAAATTTATGTTTTTATTAATATTTATAATCTGAACAATAAGAAAAATATTAAATGTAACTAGAAAATAATTATAAAATAAAATACATATTACTATTTTGATACAATATATATTTTTATTCTTCAAATATAAAAACGTCAAACTACAATATTTTTTAACTTTACTTATTGATAAATACGAAGTTTAATCTAAGACTATAATAGGAAGTTTAATCTAAGACTATGGAGAAAAAAGGAATTCTCTCAATTTTGCTTAAAATTTGGAGCAATAACATGAAAAATATTTTACGATTCCACTTGTCAATGGGGTAATTGCCCCTACCCGCTTCCGAATTACAAACTTTCGGTCATCACGCTACTGCATAGAAAATTTTTACTTTTAAAATTTAATTTTTGATTTGGACTGACTGAAAATTTATCTTATATTTAATGAACTAAATAATTAAAATATTTTAAAACTTAAGTAAAATGATGAATTATTAAAAACTTATTGATTTACTTCGATGATGTAAATTGTGGACTAAATCCTTAAAAAAGTTATATGGCATTTGTAATCAAATGTTTTGAATTTTGTAAATGATCTTATATTTAGATTACAAAGGTTAGAAAAGACTAAATCTTGTATTATAACAAATATAATAAAAAAATCAGCCTTTTTTTTAAATAAAAAAAAAAGGTTGAATTATGAGATTATGTAATATAAATGATAAAAGTACTATTGTATAATATATTTTCCCTAAAAAACAGATTTCTAAAGCAAGAATATAGATTTAGCTTGAGCCATTGCTAAATTCCTGACCATCCATGTTTTTTCTGCTCATTTTATTAGTATGAGCAGAGCATCCTTAAATGTCTCGCTTGTACAGCCAATTTTTTATAATAAAATCCTTTTTCTGGCATACATCACAGACTATATATATTAGCACTATTATGATTATTATCATCCATAATTATTTCTTTTAATATCTTTTAGTATTATACAAATTTAAAATTATTTATTTATTTAATCATAATGCACATATATATATATATTGTATTTTTTGTTTTTTGAGTACGGGTTTTTGTCTTATATATATATATAAGTACATTTATAGAAATACGAGAAAACTTACAGTCTTTTTTTATGATTCATTTTCAAAAGATATTTTATATTTTTTCAAAAAAACTTATTTATATAATTCTTTTTGAAACTGCATTACAATATCTTTTTTAATATTTTATTGATATTTTCTTAGTATATTTTTGTTATTATTAAATATATTTTAAAATTTTATTTTAATTATGTCTTCATGTATTCTAAATTTTATTTAGTATTTTTTTATATTCTGATATATTTATTGAGATATATATCTTCGTGTCATCAAGACACACTAATTGCTATAAAAAAATGTTATATCATTCAATTTATAAATATCAAATATAAAGATATAAAATAAAAATAATAAATATATCTTATTTGGCTGATTTCACAATAATATAAGTTTATATACTTTTAATATATTTTTCGGATGAAATTCTAAAAAAAAAAATTATAATAATACAAGTTAAAATTAAAAAAACTTTCAGTATCTTTTAGATATATTTTTAGTTCTTTTTTATAACAAAATTATAAAAAAAATAATATGATCTAAAATACAAACTGAATTCACAATAATACAAATTAAAAATAATATTTTTTTGGTATCTTATAAGTATATTGTTAGTATTTTTCTCTTCCGATATCTTTTAATTATACTTTTAGTACATTTTTTCTGACAAAATTTTAAAATAACAAAAAATATATAAAATAAAAACTAAAATTACTATAATACAAATTTTTAAAAATATCTTTTAGATATTTTATAGATATACTTTTAGTTTCTTTTTTTTCTGATAATATTCTAAGAAAAAACTTATAAAATAATTTTTAAAAAAAACATTAAAAAAGATTTGGTAAAACTATTTTAACCGTAAAATCTTTTCCGTCAAAACACAGTATTCTGAAAATTTTTCATATATATATATATATATATATATATATCTAACAATAATGAGAGCTGAAGGCCGCATAAATAGATATAGTTTTTCTCATTACTGCTGGTTGAATAATTAAAAGATTTTACTATTAAAAACTAGTAATGAAAAAGCAAAAAGTTGAAATTAACAAGTTTTGTTGGTTGAACACTTGCATTTTTCATACTCTTTCATTACTACTAATCGAGTAGCCGAAATTACTGCTATTAAAAAATAAACAAAAAAATAAAAAATTTAATAATATCATTGGTGGATATACACACTATTGAGAAGACTTTAAATTTTAATAGGTTTAATATAAAAGAGCTATAGAGGATTATTACTATTTCTTAAAGCTTGAGATTAAATTATACTAGTTGTTTACCAATGCGTTGTACAACTATATTATTATATAATTATAAAATTAATTTTATAAATTGAATCTAATAAAAACTTTAATATTTGATATTTATTACTTATTCTAACAATATTTAATAATTAATCCTAATATTATATAAATTAATACTATCAATATAATTGATATTATTATTTCTTAGAATTAAAAATTATTATATAATTAAAAAATTAATTTATTAGAGTATTTTTTAGAATTAAAACTATTATCTAATTAAAAAATTAATTTACTAATTAATATAATATTAAATTATAATTAATATGTTATTTTTTAAGATAATTATTATTTAATTGGAAACTAATTCATTATTAATATATTATTTTTTAGGATTAGAATTAGTGTTTAATTAGGAATGTGACTTATTAATTAATAAATTAATAAAAATTACAAAATTACAAATAAATTTAAATATTATGTATCAAAAATAAATATACATGTCCAAATAAAAAATTCTATATATCAAAAAAACACATGTCAAAACTATTTTAAATTTCAGAAATTAATATATACATCTTATTATTTTATAATTGTCTACATCCTCAAAAATAGTTAACTTTTAACAGTTTTATGATAAATAATAATAGTAGTAATATAGATAAAGAGTTTTAGATGAATATTATTGCTATAGAGTTCTAGATTATTTTATATTACTAATATTATTTTTGTTGCAATTATTCATATTCTTACGATAATTAACTTTTTAGTATTATAAGAATTTAGAATTTACTTATTTATGTAAAATTCTATAGAGGTTTTTCCTAAGTGGCAAGTTACAACTTTCTCTTTGATTCTCTTTATATATATATAGGTTCTTACTTCCAAAAGAATAACTAATATTTTTTAGAAAAAGGTATCTAAAACGTTTATTATGACACAGAATAAATACTTACTACTTGGTGTGATAGTCTTCTTAAAAAGTTATTATTACTGTTTGACCTTAAATACACTATTATTTACACTCTTTTTTCTAAATTGATAATCTTCCTTTTTATCCGTCCTAAAATATAAACCACTTTTATTGGCAATTTTAGACACCATATAATTAAACATGAACTGCTTTTATGGCAATTTCAGACACAATATAATTAAACGACACAATATGATATGTAATTAGATAAATTTAAGTTTAAACATAAACAAGTACCACGTCCTCTTTAGAAAAGTTTTATTATATCTTAAAATAATGACTCAGTTTTAATTATTTTATATTTAAAATGTATATATTTAAAACTTAAATAATTAATTTTATTAAAAAATTATATTTATTTAAATCTTAATTTCTTAAACAGATTGTATAACTCTACTCATATAACCTAATTAAGAAATGTATTCATATTTGGGCTTAAGGTTTTACCACAACTAATTGAATGAATAAAAAGTTTAATATTTTAATAATTAATTAAATCTCATTCACGTTATCTATTTTTGTATCATACACCTTTTGATACAACATAATTAGACACAACACACAACGAACTACCAACTCTAATTCACTTAATTTTTTTTAATTGTTAATTTTTTTCTAATTCACTTAATTTTTTTTTTCTAATTCACAAAAAACCCCTCACCATAAAAGAATATGTTCAATCCTCCTCACTTTCTCAGTGTTCACTTACTGCTACTTCTCAAGAGCAGTATGTTACTTTAGAAATCCCCACCTCTTTCATAGAACAATGGCGGAAGCAAGGCTATTCTCATCTCCATCCTGAGTCATGAGACTTGTCCTTTCCTATCATGGAAGGATGGGATTGCTGTTCATGACGGATGTCGCTTTTGGACACTCGTTACCTCAAGTACGAGCATGCAGTGATTGGGACAATAGTCACAACACTCAACACTGGTAGTGTTGTTTTGACTTTCTTTCCAAACTTTAACCTCTCTTTGAGTGATCCTTATCTATCCACTGCCTTAAAAGTACAAGTCCAAATCACGGGAGCTAGCCAAGTTGAAAATGCTCTCTCGTGACTCTTCACCATCGGATCGTTTATCGATTGCGGGATCATGCACTTAACTGCGGATCCCGGGCTTCCAAGCCTCATCGGATGCTTTGTACATCATGGCCGATTCGGTCAAACCCCTACAATAGTTCAAGCTCCTCGGCCGGCTTGAAAAGGAAGATCTATGAAACTAATTCCTATTGAGTGGGTGACAAATTATGAAAAGCTCCGAGCTCAATCAAAACCAGTTCAAGCCACAGATCCCCTCTTTATACAAAGAAAAGGATGGGATCATTTAAGACGATCTTTACAAGAACTGAGGAATCTTCCTCAGCACCGTCAATCTTCCAAGCATCAATGATACAACCAGTATCACGGCCTAGGGAGAAGGTCCCTATTCACTCCTTTCAAGCATCTGGCAACCAGATTTATGCTGCACAAGTCAGAGGACACTTTGTCTGGGATGTAGCCCCAGAAATGTGCATGCCAGAGTGCCTATGTCATGATGACATGGATTATGCTGAACCCTGTTTTCAGCATCAACAGAAGAATCCGAAAAGGATGTCTCTAGATACTCCTTGTTCGGAGATTCATCCTAAGCCAGATGATCGGGATCCAGATGGTTCCCAGAAAAAGAATAAAAAGCCACTGCCAATGTTCGACGAGGCAATTGAGTTTCTTGCCAGAGAAGGAAAAACGGTCATTGACTTTTCTTATGATGAGTTCAAAGAAATTATGGCACAACTCAACATTGAATATGGCAAACCCCCTTCTGCAACTTGCAGAATGGAGATTGAGTCAGATCCAAAGGTTTATAGGCTGGAAACCCGGTACCCGTCCAGTTTTGTACAGGAGGTACAAAACGTTGGGCCAGGTATAACAACGCCACGAACTTTTGGACCTACTTCATCTCTATCAGCGGTACAACCCCTGGTTCAAGAATGTTTCATGTTACAACCAGAGGATTTCCCTCCCTTGGGAAAAACAGAGAACAAAAGATCTGAAATCCTTCCTACACGGATTTCACCTTCTGGAAACTTAGAACCGCTGACACCCCCTGAAGAAGTTCTCAACTGGCAGACATCTAATTCTATTGTCCAAAACACTTACTTGAAGAAGATAGATGGCAAACTGAATCAAGCCCTGCACTTGGTTCAAAACATGGATCACAAGCTGGATACTTTTTCACAAGAAGTCTTGCAACTGTACTCATCCTTGACAGCAAAGTATCAAGCTCTGGACAAAGAACTCCGGATACCTCAGCCGATTACCTCCTCTTTCATGCAAAAGCAAAAGGAGATTTCCCGGCTGAAGAAGCAAATAGATCAAATTGAAAATGATCTCCGGAAAGATCAGTCTGCTGCAATTCCAACATTCATATCAGCAGCTTCAACCTCATCGGCTATTACTCCTTCATACTTTTCTTCTTTCCCTTTTCTTTCACAACCAGATCAACCACAAGAAACCCTTTATCAGCCCTTTGGCACATTCTCTCACCTTTACCCAAAAAACTCAGAAACCCAGCAAAAGAAAACCTCTCCTCCTCTAGCCCCTAAAGACAAATTTCCAGAGCAATCTCTCATCAGTCCGTATGATTCAGAATCTTCTTCGGACAATTCAGAGATGGCGGACATCACTGAAATTCTCATGAACACTTCTGCTACTGATCCCAGTCCAGAAGTAGTAGAACCTGAAGATGAAGATGCTCAGTCATTCTTTGCTCCCACTGGAGCTCCAAACCCAAGGCCAAAGCCAGCTAGCGCAGGACCTTGGTTCACTTTTGATGACTTGCCACCATCAAAATGGAAGGATAAACTTTCTGAATTCTTGGCATGGATTGATCTTCAGATGACCCTTGAAGGGGCCACGCTCAAAAAAGTCCTTGCCGAATTTGTCACAAGGTTTACCGGAAGCTTAAGAGATTGGTTTCAGTCTCAGCCTGAATACACTAGGCTTCAATTTGTCACTCTGCCGACTCCATCAGCAGCAGTAACGATCCTCCATAACCAGTTCCTTGGAAGTTATGACCTTGTCATAAGACAGCAGAAACAAGAGTTCTTTGATCGAAAATGCTGTTCATTCAAGATGAAGGATCTGGAAAAGCACTATTCGGCTATGTCCAAGCTCTACTATGTCATTGGAGGACATGATGGTGATGATACACTAAAGTATACCTTCATCACCTCTCTACCAGATGAGATACAACCTGAGGTTAACAATATGATTGCGGCTACAAAGAGGCCAGTCACCTCTATTACACTTGGAGAAATCTGGCATGCACATTTCTGGGGCTACATCCCAGACAAAGTGTCCTCTGACTTGTGCAGCATAAATCTGGTTGCCAGATGCTTGAAAGGAGTGAATAGGGACCTTCTCCCTAGGCCGTGATACTGGTTGTATCATTGATGCTTGGAAGATTGACGGTCGTAGGAAGATTCCTCGATTCTTGTAAAGATCGTCTTAAATTCCATCCTTTCTTTCGTATAAAGAGGGGATCTGTGGCTTGAACTGGTTTTGATTGAGCTGCCTGGAGCTTTTCATAATTTGTCACCCACTCAATAGGAATTAGTTTCTGTAGATCTTCCTTTTCAAGCTGTCGAGGAGCTTGAACTATTGTAGGGGTTTGACCAGAATCAGCCATGATGTACAAAGCATCTGATGAGGCTTGGAAGCCTCGGGATCTGCAGGTTAAGTGCATGATCCTGCAATCGATAAACGATCTGATGGTGAAGAGTCGCTGAGAGAGCATTTTCAACTTGGCTAGCTCCCGTGATTTGGACTTGTACTTTTAAGGCAGTGGATAGATAAGGATCACTCAAAGAGAGGTTAAAGTTTGGAAGAAAGTCAAAACAACACTACCGGTGTTGAGTGTTGTGACTATTGTCCCAATCACTGCATGCTCGTACTTGAGGTAACGAGTGTCCAAAAGCGACATCCGTCTTGTAGCAATCCCATCCTTCCATGATAGGAAAGGACAAGTCTCACACCGAGATGGAGATGAGAATAGCCTTGCTTCCGCCATTGTTCTATGAAAGAGGTGGGGATTTCTAAAGTAACATCGCTCTTGAGAAGTAGCGGTAAGTGAACACCGAGAAAGTGAGGAGGATTGAACATATTCTTTTATGGTGAGGGGTTTTTTGTGGATGATTTGGTTAAAGGTTTTTCTAACAAAGTTTTGTTTTTTGAATATGTTGTAAGGGTTGATGATAGGTACTAGAGTATCTTCTATCTGTACGTTATCAGGAATATGGGAGATCTCAACAAGATGATCGATCTTGTTAGATATGGTTTTCTTACAAGAGGGTGATAATTGAAGGGTAGAAGTATGAGAGGTAATCTCGGTTGACATAGTGTTTAGGTTTTCTCTTCTGCTATCACCAAGGCTCTGATACCAAAGGGAGCCGAGAGCTGTTCATGGCATAATCCTCATGCTGTAAACTCAAAGCATGGACACTTCTTTAATAATGAAGCTAACTCGGGGTCTTATCCATGGTAACTTCCAAGGAACTGGTTATGGAGGATCGTTACTGCTGCTGATGGAGTCGGCAGAGTGACAAATTGAAGCCTAGTGTATTCAGGCTGAGACTGAAACCAATCTCTTAAGCTTCCGGTAAACCTTGTGACAAATTCGGCAAGGACTTTTTTGAGCGTGGCCCCTTCAAGGGTCATCTGAAGATCAATCCATGCCAAGAATTCAGAAAGTTTAAGAAAACCTCTCCTCCTCTAGCCCCTAAAGACAAATTTCCAGAGCAATCTCTCATCAGTCCGTATGATTCAGAATCTTCTTCGGACAATTCAGAGATGGCGGGGAGCCGAGAGCTGTTCATGGCATAATCCTCATGCTGTAAACTCAAAGCATGGACAGATCCTCAAGTTAAGACACAAGCGGCCTCTTGCCATGGGGGTCTTTCTACTCTTTTGGATCTTTAAATTAGCTGAGTTAGCTCTTTTGGATTACACCAGAAACAGATCGTAGCAACTATTAGAACAGCCATTGGATCAAGAGAAGAGAAATGAGAAAGTTAGAAAGCCATAAGAGAATGTAGAGAGAGTTTTCTTAGAGAGACTTGTTTAGAGGAAAACTTGCTTTTCTTATTATCAAAGACCTCTCCTTATATAGAGTGGAGAGTCGGTAGAAAATATACCAAGGTTAGTGGGTATCCCACTAAGACTAATAATACAGCACTATCAAACAAAGGTTAGTGGATATCCCACTAAGACTAATAATACAGCACTATCAAACAAAAGTTAGTGGATATCCCACTAAGACTAATAATACACTCCACTTACATAATAAGGACAAACAATAATATAAAAGAGTGGCCGACAATTGTATGTGGTCAGAAGACGTCCTCATATGAGTCATCATCCATTGGCTGGGAGTCTTGCATGAGGGCTTCTTGCTGTGACCTGGTTAAGGTAGGGTCATCCAGAGGAGTTGGAAGATCAGAGAAACAGAAATGTTCAATGGATTGTTCAGTTGATTGATGTCCATTGAAGGTGCAGACTAATGGTGTAGACACATTAGCTGTCCTTAGTTCATTCCTGTACTGCAGGGCCCGTTTTAATTCTTCTGTGATTGGTGGAGGAGCAAGATGTAAAGGACTATCAAGTGTTCTCCAATAGTGACAGATATTTTGAGTTGCATAGGTGTCTTCTGATAGTCGGAGATAGGGCCTGTGTAATATGAAAATAGCATGGTATTCCAAAGCTCTGAAATTATTGTCTGAGAATAGCTGGTGCTCATGAATAGTTTAAGGAGATCTCCTGTCCATTGGTATGGAGTTTTGAACCAGGTAAGGAATCTCCATGGATAAGACCCCGAGTTAGCTTCATTATTAAAGAAGTGTAAGAGATTCATAATAGGCACCTCTATAGCATGATGACAGACTGTAGACAGGCACCATAGAAACCATAACTCACTTTCATGCTTTGGATGTTCAGGAGATAAGTGGTAAATCAAACACCAAGGATAGTCTGGAAAGAAGAAGTCGGGTTGGATTGGGAGTGAGAAGATTTGTTGAAAAGTTGCCAAATAATGGAACATCATGTTTCTGGCAAAGTCTGTGACTTGTTTGGTTGTAAGGTTATTGGGAAGGTCTGGTGGTGAAGGAGGTTGCAGGTTGGATCTGGAGGATGAGGAGGCCATAAAGATTATAGGAAGATTTATTGTAGAGGTGAGAAGAACTATAGGCTGATTCTGAGGCTTAGAAAGTCTGGATAAGAAATCCGGGATTAGGTTTCTTATCCCTTTTATATGCTCAACCTTAAAGTCATACCTGCTGAACCATGATTTTAATCGCAATAGTTGGGGCTCAGGCAAGGTCTTCTGGTTGGATTCAAGAATCTTGAGGAAGGAAGAGTTGTCCATCCGAACCAGGAAGTCTTTGTCAATCGGGAAGAATTCAAACTTTTTTATCCCGTACTTGTGCGAATTTCCTTGTAGGTCGTGTGATAATGTCTTTCCCAAGAGGAAAACCCGATGCATATCCACAGTTGTTCTTTGTCGTGAAGCTTTTCTAGGAGGATGGCCCCCCATGCATAGTCGGGATGCATCTGTTTGGAGAATAAGTTCTCCTGGCCGGGATTGTAAGAGGTGGCGGATTGTGGGCCGAGCTCTTTTAATTTTATTGTCGTTTGTTCAGCTCCCATGGAGGAGGGTTCTTCTTGAGCATCTTTGAGAGGTGGCACGTGTAACCAGACAGTGTGGAATGGCCTCTCGAACATAATTCGAGGATTCCAAGGCTGTTGAATTTGTTTCTTTGATAAATTTTCTTCCGGAAAATTATCAAGTTCCTTTGTCAGTGGGGACCATATGTGTACTGGCCATTCTTGAAATGCATTCAGAAATTCAATTTCTCGTTGGCCAATAAAGCTCTTCTTTCGGATAGCATAATGCCATATTTTTGGATGATGGCGTTGGTGATGGTCCTCTCATTTCCGAGAATAGAAGGATGTCGTCGATATAGATCAAAGAAGAGTAAAGGATAGGCCCAAAGATCTCAATCATTGTCTTCCGAAATTGAGATGGGGCCGTCTTGAGCCCAAAAGGCATAACGATCCCGGTATTGGGCATTAGGGATACAAAATGCAGTTTTGTATCTCTCGTGAATCGAGTTGCCAAAAGCCCGCCTTTAGGTCAAATTTGGAATAATCTTGGGCCTTTTGGATGTGGACCTTGAGATTTGAGATCTGAGGGAGAGGGAATTTGTTGTCTTGAAGGAAATGGTTTGAGGGTTTGTAGTCTATGACAAGCCTCTTCTTTCCTCAGGATTCTTTCGGACCTTTTCTCCACATAAAAGGCTTGGCAAGCCCATTGTGAAGTAGTGGGCTCAATTAGACCTTCTTTGTAACAATGTCGGGCATTCCGATCGGGCAAGGGCTGGAGTGCATGGGAGACATTCCCATGTGTGTGGCTTTAGTAGGGTTAATATCTTCATTAAGTTTGAAGGGAGGCCGATATAGAATTGTGGATTTTTCCACGGGAGGAAGAGGATGTTGGAAATGTGAATGGGATTCGGACAAAACTGAAGGAATTTTTCCCGTGTATGAAAGGAACGGAGGAATAGTATTCGTCACGGAAAATGATTTGAAGTTTCGGTGTATGACCTAAACTGCTCTCTTGAACTTTATACCGATTGGAAGGATTTGGAGCTTTTGAGCTTGGTGATAAACATCAAATCCTATCAGAATATCCTTACTTGGAAGATCTGAACCAATGATGTGCGTCCACACAACGCAATCAGGAAAGAACTGAATTCCGATCTTCTGTCTTGTGATCAGAGTAGTTTTGAAGGTTTGGTTGCGCCTGAAGAAGCGATCATGGGGCTTCCAATACTCTGATGGGAGAACCATTGGGTTCATCATGCTTCTTTGAGCTCCAGTGTCAAAGAAAGCTATAACTGGAACAGGCTTGGAGTATTTTGAGGACAGTATCTGTATGGGAATATACGGAGGAGGTTTTGTAGTAAATTGAAAAGTTTCAGGAGGTGGGGGAGAAACAAAGAAGGAAGATAATAGGGTTGGAGAGAGAGGATATTGTATTGCATCTTCCAGAATATCCTTCTGACTTTCTTCATGCAGACCAATCATCAAAATTGGTATTTCACTATCATCTGAATCAAGAAGATTCTTGTGAAGACTCATGGAGTCCGAGAACTCCATTTCTAACCCAAATAAGCTTTCTGGGGTAAGATCTTCTTGCTCTGAAAGTAGGGACTCTATTTCCTCTTCAAAAGAGTCTGCAAGAGATAAGGACATGCTAACTTGTTGTATCATCTTTCTGCCTTTTCCGGATTCCCCGGGACAATTTTTGCATAATGTCCTTCCTTTTCGCAGATGAAACATCCGTCGGACTTGTACCCCTGGTTCCGTTTTTTACGGAGTATTTGAATTTCTTTGGGTTCTTTTCCTTGAACTTTTTGTTGCTTTAGCGTGTATTTCCGGAAATGATGTCCGGATTTCTTCTTGTGATTTGTATGCAATTTGGCGGCTTTGCACTTGATCTTTAGGTGGTTTTTGTTGCAAGCCTTTTGGACAATCAAGTCCCTTTCGAGACAACCTTTTGAATAATTCCTGTTGATCACACGGTCTCTTAATGGAAGAGAGTGTGAATTGCCGATTTCTCCAAGTGTAATAGAGGTGGCTGGCCTCTTTGTAGCCGCAATCATATTGTTAACCTCAGGTTGTATCTCATCTGGTAGAAAGGTGATGAAGGTATACTTTAGTGTATCATCACCATCATGTCCTCCAATGACATAGTAGAGCTTGGACATAGCCGAATAGTGCTTTTCCGGATCCTTCATCTTGAATGAGCGGCATTTCGATCAAAGAACTCTTGTTTCGTCTTATGACAAGGTCATAACTTCCAAGGAACTGGTTATGGAGGATCGTTACTGCTGCTGATGGAGTCGGCAGAGTGACAAATTGAAGCCTAGTGTATTCAGGCTGAGACTGAAACCAATCTCTTAAGCTTCCGGTAAACCTTGTGACAAATTCGGCAAGGACTTTTTTTTGAGCGTGGCCCTTGAAGGGTCATCCGAAGATCAATCCATGCCAAGAATTGGGAAAGTTTATCCTTCCATTTTGATGGTGGCAAGTCATCAAAAGTGAACCAAGGTCCCTGCGCTAGGCTTTGGCCTTGGGTTTGGAGCTCCAGTGGGAGCAAAGAATGACCGAGCATCTTCATCTTCAGGTTCTACTACTTGGTGGGATCGATGGTAGAAGTGTTCATGAGAATTTCGTTGATGTCGCCATCTCTCGAATTGTCCAAGAAGATTCCGAATCATACTGATCGATGAGAGATTGCTCTGGAAATTTGTCTTTAGGGGCTAGAGGAGGAGAGGTTTTCTTTTCTCACGGGTTTCCGAGTTTTTGGGTAAAGGTGAGAGAATGTGCCAAAGGGCCGATAAAGGGTTTCTTGTGGTTGATCCGGTTGTGAAAGAAAAGGGAAAGAAGAAAAGTATGAAGGAGTAATAGCCGGAGTGAGGTTGAAGCCGATATGAATGTTAGAATTGCAGACTGATCTTCCAGGAGATCATTTTCAATTTGATCTATTTGCTTCTTGACCGGAAATCTCCTTTTGCTTTTGCATGAAAGAGGAGGTAATCGGTACGAGGTATCCGGAGTTCTTTGTCCAGGAGCTTGATACTTTCTTTGTCAAGGATGAGTATGATTGCAAGACTTCTTGTGAAAAGTATCCGACTTGTGATCCATGTTTTGAACCAAGTGCAGGGCTTGATTCAGTTTGCCATCTATCTTCTTCAAGTAAGTGTTTTGGACAATAGAATTAGATGTCTGCCAGTTGAGAACTTCTTCAGGGGGTGTCAGCGGTTCTAAGTTTCCAGAAGGTGAAATCCGTGTAGGAAGGATTTCAGATCTTTTGTTCTCTGTTTTTCCCAAGGGAGGGAAATCCTCTGGTTGTAACATGAAACATTCTTGAACCAGGGGTTGTACCGCTGATAGAGATGAAGTAGGTCCAAAAGTTCGTGGCGTTGTTATACCTGGCCCAACGTTTTGTACCTCCTGTACAAAACTGGACGGGTACCGGGTTTCCAGCCTATAAACCTTTGGATCTGACTCAATCTCCATTCTGCAAGTTGCAGAAGGGGGTTTGCCATATTCAATGTTGAGTTGTGCCATAATTTCTTTGAACTCATCATAAGAAACGTCAATGACCGTTTTTCCTTCTCTGGCAAGAAACTCAATTGCCTCGTCGAACATTGGCAGTGGCTTTTTATTCTTTTTCTGGGAACCATCTGGATCCCGATCATCTGGCTTAGGATGAATCTCCGAACAAGGAGTATCCAGAGACATCCTTTTCGGATTCTTCTGTTGATGCTGAAAACAGGGTTCAGCATAATCCATGTCATCATGACATAGGCACTCTGGCATGCACATTTCTGGGGCTACATCCCAGACAAAGTGTCCTCTGACTTGTGCAGCATAAATCTGGTTGCCAGATGCTTGAAAGGAGTGAATAGGGACCTTCTCCCTAGGCCGTGATACTGGTTGTATCATTGATGCTTGGAAGATTGACGGTGCTGAGGAAGATTCCTCAGTTCTTGTAAAGATCGTCTTAAATTCCATCCTTTCTTTCGTATAAAGAGGGGATCTGTGGCTTGAACTGGTTTTGATTGGTACTGGAGCTTTTCATAATTTGTCACCCACTCAATAGGAATTAGTTTCTGTAGATCTTCCTTTCCAAGCTGTCGAGGAGCTTGAACTATTGTAGGGGTTTGACCAGAATCAGCCATGATGTACAAAGCATCTGATGAGGCTTGGAAGCCTGGGATCTGCAGGTTAAGTGCATGATCCTGCAATCGATAAACGATCTGATGGTGAAGAGTCGGCCGAGAGCATTTTCAACTTGGCTAGCTCCCGTGATTTGGACTTGTACTTTTAAGGCGTTGGATAGATAAGGATCACTCAAAGAGAGGTTAAAGTTTGGAAAGAAAGTCAAAACAACACTACGGTGTTGAGTGTTGTGACTATTGTCCCAATCACTGCATGCTCGTACTTGAGGTAACGAGTGTCCAAAAGCGACATCCGTCTTTGTAACAGGCAATCCCATCCTTCCATGATAGGAAAGGACAAGTCTCATGACTCAGGATGGAGATGAGAATAGCCTTGCTTCCGCCATTGTTCTATGAAAGAGGTGGGGATTTCTAAAGTAACATCTGCTCTTGAGAAGTAGCGGTGAAGTGAACAATTTGAGAAAGTGAGGAGGATTGAACATATTCTTTTATGGTGAGGGGTTTTTTGTGGATGATTTGGTTAAAGGTTTTTCTAACAAAGTTTTGTTTTTTGAATATGTTGTAAGAGTTGATGATAGGTACTAGAGTATCTTCTATCTGTACGTTATCAGGAATATGGGAGATCTCAACAAGATGATCGATCTTGTTAGATATGGTTTTCTTACAAGAGGGTGATAATTGAAGGATATTTACTAAGGATATTTTTTTAAAAAGTAACTAAAGTTAACAGCATTAACTAAGAAAACGAATTTTTAAATCCATATATAAATAGAAAATACTGTCAAATTGAGACGAAGACATTAAATCCTTTTAATATCATATTGTCTAAATAGTTTTTGCTATATTTCTACTAATTATAAAAATCATTTTATTTCAAGTAATTAAACATTGATAACAAGGCACACCTAGAGTCCAGTCCTAACTCATCTTCAGAATATCTTTTTATTGCAATACCTTATCAAAAGCACCCAATTCAAATACTATACTCATTGCTATACAGGTGTTTCGTTTTTCTTTTCCTGCTCTCCTTTAACCATGGTATAGATGGATTCTGTACCTCTCCAAGGCTAGTCTTAACTTAACCTTAATCCCAAACACTAGCTTTCAATCATTTTCCTAATTTAGTACAGAATCTCAAAGGCAAAGAAGAGCAACTTGTATAATTAGAAATTGGGAATAGGGGTCACTACAAGCACCCAAAACAGAAAAACAAACCTAGTAAAACTGGGATCAGACAAGACACAGCTGACTGTCAGAATTGTATCATGCTAGTGGCAAATGTATGTATGTGTGTCCAGGATAGCATAAACATGCATGTTACAACAGCTCAAATTAAAGAAGAAAAAAAATTATGAATTCCCCTCGGAGTTTATCATTACCATGTAATCAAACTACAGTAATGAACATGAAAACGACAGTAACTGAAAGTTAATAATACACAGCATGCAAATGCATAATGAGTAAGTCTGTACAGGTTTTGATAAATACAGAGGGCCAACAAATAAACGATTTAGACAGTGTGACTGTTAGTCGTATATCTGCAAGTAAAAATGTACAAAATACATACCCACAGTACCAACTCCGTTATAACAGATAATTACCAGAAAGAGCAAGCAGCAGCGCTTTGAATCACCATCTAACCATCATCCCTTTCCTATTTTATATATATATATATATATTTTTTTTTTCATCGAGTGACATCACTGCTCCTATACATCTTTCCTGACAGAAGGCAATGCTTCAGATTTGCAGATGGGGCAGACATTCTTCACACGCAGCCACTTCTTTAAGCAATCTGCATGGTACTCATGTCCACAATCAAGAGTTCCTATCTTCTCTTTGCTCTTATACTCATCCTACAAAATTCCAGAAGATCAGAAAATCTATACAGTATATGAAAAAGAATTTGGATATGTGAGATACATCTAGCAAATTGTGTAAGATTTACAAGTTTCCATTAAAATGAAAAAGGAAGAAAGTTACCTTTTGAAAAACTTAATCAATTATTCAATACAGTATATGAATTGTGTTACATGTGAGATACACCTAGCAGATTGTGTAAAATTGACAAGTTTCCTTTAAAATATAGGTTTCAGAGTACCTGGCATATAATACAAGAACCCAATTCTTGATCCATACAAGTGATCTCTTCCAGATTGATCGACATCCGCGACGATAAATATTTTCGTGTCTTTAGTTGACTTCTGATAGTTTCCTCTGATAATCCAGTATTCACACTGCCAATGCGCTCCCCCAGTGCAAGAAGCTCCTGCAGTGATACTTCTATATTTAAATGTTCCATATACCTAGAACATCAACTTCTAAAATTCATGTAAATACTTCTAGTTAATTCATATTCCCATACTAACAAGCTGCATGTGGTAAATAATAAACAGAATCAATGCATCTGAAATGTACCTCATAGGACATGTCCTCTATATCCAAGCGCATATCACTGTGATGATCAACATAATTCTCAACTTCGTAATAGTCAGGGAACTCTAGAACAGCTATTCCCTGCACAAACAACAACTGTTACTTAGCCACATCAACAAATAGAAAAAATATAATAAATTAGATACAGCATTTGGTTTCTCCTAAGAGAATAATTTTCACCACTAACAATAGCATTTTGACAAAACGAAATGTCTCATAATGAATACTGATCAAAAGACAAGTGAAAAGATCAGAAAGAAGTTATACATCAGTTGGCAGGACTCTCAGATGAGGAAGGTTTCGGTGTCTTAAAGTCGTCTCAGGTATGACTCCATCACGGTGAGGCCTATATATTCTAAGGCCAGTTGGCTGGACAGAGCCTGGATGCCTTACTCCTATATCCAAACCATCCTGAGATGGATTCACATTGCTCTGTGAGGCATAGCTTGTGAGACCTCTAAATGAAGCAGCTGACACTTGAGGGGGAACATTAAGATTGTGGCCTCTCATTCCTTGAATAGGTGGCAGAGGATGAGGAAAATTGTGGTGTCGGATGTTGGGAGGAGACGGGTGCAAGAAGGTTGTGTTACTTCTGTTGCTAGATAGCTCATGATACCGCTGTGGAACAATGCTCCCAGTCTCAACAGAACCCCCATTTACATTGTTCCCTTCAAGACATTCAAACAGAAAAGCTAGTAACTTCAAGTGTTTATGTCAACAATATAGAATTAGTCTTATTACAGCAACTGAAGCCAAGAAATTCCATCTTATGAAATGGGTTCCAAAGAATGCAAACATTTAGGAATGCAATAATTACCATGCATGTAATTAATTGCTGGGTTCTGGTTCCATGCTAAAGTCCCCGCATCACTAGAACTACTGTGTTGATCCGCCCACAGAGAACCAGCAGGCTGAAAGGGCTGACCAATGTAGTTCCCTTGAATAAAATGATTCTGGCTATGTGCCAGAACGGACTCCAGACCAGTAGCACCTGATCTGTTCCTCACACTTCTATGAGAACCCACTTCCCTGATTGACAGAATGCCATTCCCTCTGTACTGAGGTGAAGCAAAGGATGAAGCATCCATCAGAGAAATCCCATCAGGATGTCTTGTACTTAACACTGAAGAACTGGAGCCTGCAGAGGCATTGACATATTGGAAATTCCCTGGGTTACCTTCAGCATTCTTTCTCTTGTATGAACCTCTGGCATTATCCATGAAATGGTTGTTCATTCCATACTCATCACCAGAAACTCCAATGACTCCATAACTGGTCGAAGATGGTAAATGATCACAGGATCCATGACTTAAAGGAATACCAGAAGATGGGGTCATATAAGGAACATAGAAATTGGATGCAGTAGCAACACCTAAGTCAAGATTAGGAGCATGATGCTGAGGATGATGTTGAACACCATGATACTGTGGCATCCCATAAAAAATAGCACCGTCATAATGCTCAGGTAAACGATGGGCATCAATATTAGTTGTACTCCCCGAAGCTGTAACCATTGTCTGAATATCTGACTGGGGAAAGTTTGATACACCCCCCAAAAGAATGCAGGGCTCAGGATGTAGATACCCCTGGCCTTGCCGATCCACTTCCAGATCAATCATCTGACTAGTGCATAGCATATTTCTTTGTCCCATAGCATAAATTATCCCTGCTACCATTAAAGCACATTGACAATATCAGTTTGAATTTTGTCATAAAAATTAAGGTACTAATAGTTCAGCAACCCAAACTGGATAACACAGAAACAGATTAAACACTTGATTAAGACTAGAAAGATATCACAACAAAGCTTCAATGGTTACTTTAACTTGAAACTTGATGGAAAACAGCAATATTGTTCTAAACACTATATAGGCTAGCCGATGCCCCAAAATCTAAGTCATAAATTAGGACCTCAAAAATCCTAAGGGAAAAGGAAATAAAAATTAAAAAAAAAATTTCTATTAAATACATAATTGTTCTGAAAGCACATAGATTTATGTATTTTGGTCATTAAAACTTTGAAACAAAAGTTTCAAACTACTTTTATGTCATCTAAAAGAGTGGTGTTTCATTTTTTCTTTTTCTATAGAGAAGTAGTTTCAGACTATCTACCAAAAGGAAAGTCCTTTTTAGTTTTCATCATGCTAATATCATAAATTTTCCCCGAGAAGACCAGTTAAGCGCAGCCAAGAAAATTATATAAGCAGCCAAATTCTGCCAATAAAAATAAAATATCTGGGAATAAAAGAAACCCATTCATATTAGCGTTATAAATTGCTCCAAAGTCCAAATAAAATAATCATAATTATACCGTTAATCCAGTAATGAAACAGTATCAAAACAAATTCTAAATAAATGATAAATCTTTTACTTGAACCCATCTTTATCAGCATCTTAGAAAACCAAAAAGAAGAGCCATTAACCCAATATATAACTTATCTTTTCTTTAAAAAAACCAGTAATTGAATTTCAAACCCAAACATGAAAAAGGCAAAAAATTTAGTCTAATTTGGTAATAAATCTGCAAAATTTATACTACCTTGCGAACATTAACTAAAAAAAATTGAAAATCAAAAGCTGGAGTTTCCACCAACGGTTAAACCGCAATTAAATACCTGCAAAAAAGAAAAGAACCCAAATCAACGACCCATCAAAAACAAAAAAGGAAATTAAGGAATTGAAAATAATAGCGGATATCGACAATGCAATCGGGGATGGAAACCCTAGGTCCGGAAACATCAAACAAAAAGAATACAAACGAAAAACAAAGAGAGGAACTGTAAAAGAAACAAAAAGGGGATTAAATAAACAGACCTAATTTGAGGAATTTGAGAGATCTCTCTCACAGAAATTCTGAGAGAGCAAAGAGAAGAAAAGAGAGACAAAGAGAAAGAGAAAGAGAGATAAAGGGCTCCTTTCGATTTCTTCTCGTTTCTAAAATTCCTTTTTTTAATTTAAGTTTAATTATAAATCATAAATAATAAATAATAAATAAAATACAGATATACAATACAAAGGCGAATATGAATATTTTTTTTACCTCTTTATTTTTCGTTATATTTAACTCCTTTTTGCTCACCGTGAAGGATAGATTAGAGAGAGAGGGGCTGTGGCCTTCGGTTTATTTTGTTTATTTTAAATTTTTTACTCCTCTTTCCAATATAGTATAATTAAGCAAAAACGACAAGGCTGTTCCGTTTGTGTTGGGTGGACTCTAACCCTATGGTTGGGGTCACAATGCGATGCCAATATGTACCGGTACAATACAATTTCAGCTGTTTATTTTATTCAAAATAATAATAGCTATTTATTTTATTCAAAATAATAATAGCTATTTATTTTATAACTTACTAATCATTTCGTTAGGTCACATTTTATATATTTTTATACTTGCCATCATCTTCTCTATCCTCAAATATTAAAGACTGAACCATGACACGCATATAAAATATAAAAAGTTAAAAGTTAAAGCTTTATTTGAATGCTATAAAACTCTAAAGGAAGAAAAAATCATTCAAACCAAAAGCTACACTTGAATGTCATTAAATTTTAAGAAAAAAAATATATAGCCCAAAAAGAAAACATTGAATGTATTATAATTTATAGTCTCATATTTTATTTTACTTGTATAATTATAATAGGCATATAATATTAATATGAAAATTACAAATTTATATAAATTGAAAAACTATAATTTTTTGACTAATTTAAGACCTAAAAGTAATAAAATCTCATATGAACATTTTAAATTTACACTTAAAATTATGATATTTTTAACAATTCCATTTTCTAACTTGTTTAGTTTTTTATCAGTATAAATTACATTTATATATTTAATATAAACAATATTGCAAAAAATTACATAAGTAAAATATTTAATTAGATTATAGAAAAGACTCAATAAATTAATCGAGTTCTAAAATATTATAAAGAAAATTGCACACTAACGTATCAATTTTGGGACACTAAGATAGATGCAATCCCACACTGATACAAGGTGATTCAGGACACTTCAATAAACATCTGACAAATGAGTAACCATACACATGGACTTTGAAATAACATGATCTTAATGTTGGCCTTGGATATCAAGTTAACTATCAAATTATTTTGCTTGTGACTCCTAGTGTGGAGAAATTGGACATCTAAGTTAAAGAGAAAATTACACAATTGGCAGTAGGTTCAGGACACATGTTAAATTTGTAGAAGTAGCTTAATAGTCATAACATATACTGGCTAAAGAGAGCAGGACTCGCAAAATGATATTCTTTTCTTTTATTTTAAGATCAAACATTAACAAAATTTATAGTATCACATTTTAATTTGTATTTGAAATTATAATATTTTTAATATGAGATTCCATTATTGAACTCTTTTAGTTTTTTATTAGTATAAATTATATCTACGTATTTAATAATGAGGTTCAACAACAAGACCAAGACTTATTAAATTAATTGAGTTCTAAAATTACAGTAAGAGAATAGGACATCTACGTATTCATTCTGGGACTCTAAGATAGATACAATTCGACACTAATCGAACGTACTTCAGGATACTATAATTACTATCTAATTAATGATATATGCACATAAGCCTTAAAATAATCTGATGTTATTGTGTTGGGCCTATGTATGAAGAGAACCTATCAAAGTATTTCAATGGTGACCTATTGAGTCCAGGAATTAGACACCAAAAGTAAAAAAGTAACAAACACACGTGGTAGAAGGTTAAAGTCAATTATAGTAAATTACGAGCAGTGGCTAAGTAGGCATTACATATATTGGCAAAGGGAGCGGGAATAGTGAGGTAGGAAATTAAAGAGACTCTATAAAATCTTAAACTAATTAACCATAGAACCAAAATCTTCTTTTCTCTTCAAATAACTTCTGAGTTATAGTAAGGAGCATATCATATCAAATCTAGAAAAACCAAGAGCTTTTCTAGTAATGCAAACAATCTCTTATTATGTTGGCTAATAACTATGAGTGTTTGGATTTATATTGTAATCATAGTGATACGAATTCCTACAATAATGCTAAATATTTATTCACCAGTCCAAAGTTCAATTTTCTTTTTCTAAACTTATTGTTGTTCAACATATGCTTACATTGTCTATTGTCTATTGTATAAGAATTTGATATTAGAATTTTAAAGTATTACTGTTATTGTAAAATTTTATTTTTGATTACAGTAATTTGATTATTGATTCATAAGAATCATTAGGTTGTAGTATCTATTGTTCTGTTTATAGATCTGTATGATTTGAATTGTTTTTCTTTTTATTGGAAATAAAATAGTATATGAGGAGCTTGGTAAAATTACTTTGGAAGTACTTTGGTCATAGGTTTTGGATATGGGTTTTGAAGAGTTAAAGATTGTAGATGAGGAGCTTGGTAAAATATTTTAAGTCTTAGAAGACACTATCAATAAAGAGAAAGTAAGAAATAGAATTTGGAATAAAAGAAATCGAGTTATTGTCACCTTTTTCATTTTATGCATTTCAATTGCTTAGAATTTGTGATTAATGATGGGTGTCGAATCCAACAAAAATAAATTCCTACTCTTTAAATAAAAACAACTTGTAAATAGTGACAAGTAGGGTCGAATCCACAGAGATTGGTAAGATTTATTTCTTTAATAAAATTCAAATAAAATTAGGGGGGATTTTAAATTTGAAATCAAAACAAATTAAACTAAAAATCAATTAGAAACAAAAATAAAATTTAAGAAGATAAATCAATATGAGAAAACTCCAACCCAAGGTATAGTTTTATTTTTAATTCATTGAATTGATCATTGATGCAAATATAATTTCTAAATCCATTAATAAATTGGTTATAGTTATTGAGAAGCTCTAACAATATAATTTCTCTTTAATTTTTCGTTAATCAATGGAAGCAATTTGATTAATTCTCTTATTAAATAAACAACCCTAGAAAAGTTTCTAAGATCTAATTTACCAATAGCAATGTAATGTAGAGAAACCCAATTCTAGCCAACAAATATATAAGATGAATTTATTTAGACTAGATCATGTATCCACATAACATGGATATGTTATTCTACCACTAATCATTAGAATAATTAAATAATTACGAATTTAATATTCTAATTTGGCGTAGACTATCTTGATAATTGAGTAATAGGTCTTTTTACATAATCAACAAAAATAGAATTCCTAATAGACATAGAAGATACATGAATATTAATAAATTTGAGAAAATATTGAAAAACAATTAAATCTCACAATTCATATGAATTCAAACCTTAATTAACCTTGAGTTGGAAAGAAAAAAATTCAGCCACACATAATTGTTATAGAGAAAATAAAATAAAGAAAGCTAAAACAATGAATGAAAAATATTGGTATGAGAGTTCATCCCCTCTTAACCCTAGAACTCCTAATATATATCTTCTCATTCCCTAAATAGGAAAACTCACCCAATAAGAAATAGTAGAAGTTGTGTCTAAATAGGAATCATTCATTCCTAAATAAACCTTAAGTAATAAGGAGTTTTAGTGAATAAACACTCCCAAAACGAATTAAAAAACCACATGGCAAATAATATCACTTTAAGCTTCTTTCCACAAAATTTAGATTTTTGGAAAACGCCATGGGCACGCTCTAACTGAAGAGATCTTCTGCCATCTTTTCTCCCTTTTATCCAAAACTCTCCAAAGCATCAATCTTTATGAAAACTCATCAAATATCATCCTTTTAGCTTCATGTTGCATCAAAACGTTCCGTCTAACATATAAAATAATAATCATATTTAAGATCCACAATTAAGCATAAATACTCAATAATAATCAAGAAAATATGATAATTAGTATGCATAAAATGCACACTATCAATTAACACACAATTTAAGGAGTTAAAAGAATTTTTTGATAGAAGCTTTGGTTTAATTTGAATACTCTCGTTCAATAAAGAGAACATGTAGGTACAAACATAATTTGATCATGCAATTAAGAAAGAGTATTGCAGTGTCTTCCTGTGGCAGTACTAGTGTTGCTACAAACTTATATGATTTCTTGAGGCTACCAATAAGAGCACTCTCAGCTATTGCTTTTAAAGTTACTCAAAATGGCCTGACCGACCTTGCAAATTTTTAATAGTGGTATTGATTATTTTCTTCGCTCTTTGTCAATTTGATACTTGTATTTTTCTTTTTTGTTTTCTTAATATTGTAATATTCATATGCAATTGCACCAATTGCTGGAGAGCAATGATGTGTTTAGATATTTGCAACAACATTCTACAAACATTCGGGATTTCTCGAGGCTGCCACTAAGAGCACTCTTAACCATTATTGTGAAAGTAGCTCAAAGTGGCCTGACTGACCTTGCAAATTTTTAACAGTGGTATTGATTATTTCCTTTGTTCTTTTTGAATTTGATATTTGTGTTTAGCTTTTTTATTTTTCTGATATTGTAATATTCACTGGCAATTGCACCAATTGATAGAGAGCATTGACGTCTTTAGATATTTACAAGAACATTAAATTAGATGAGGTTAGGAAGCTTTTGTCACTTTTGCATCATAATGAAATATGGCTTCTCAAGAGTTGCATCATACATGGTCATTTTGATACAATGTATTGTGTTGGTGTGCAGTTTCTTTTCCATCTCTAATGCGGAGGAGTTGTTTATAGGTTATTCTATAAGACAAAGCGACTAGGGCATATTAATGCAACATTTGCATATAGGATTGTCTTTCTTTTACTAAGTTTTAAAGAAAAAGCAACCATGAATATACAAGTAGTGGCTACAAAACAAAATGGTTGCATGAAGTTAATTAATTGTGGTAACAGTATGAGCCGCATTATGCCATAATACTACTCTTGGAAATTTTAATTGGATATGGTGCTATGCCATTTCATAGGTGATGCTCACTGGACAAAAACTCAACATTTCCCGGACATAAGGATTTTCGTTGTATGGTCAGCATTCGCACTGATTGCCTCATCGACATTACAATTTTTCATCTCATGAATTCTAATATTACAATTTTCTAAGATTTTAATATATTATTTTAGTTGAAGATTTCTTTTTAATTTTTTTCTTAAAATTAGTATGAGTTCATTGCTTTAATTTGCTTTATTTAGTTACTTGTTCCATGTATTTTATTTTATATGTGTTATAATATTTTACAATTTATACAAAATAGCCTTATTGGATAATGCTTTCCAATAGTACTAATAATAATAAAACGAAAATGCACTTTCTTAATCATTTTAATAATAAGAAGAAAGAGGTTGAACAGTTATTTAAATGTTTATTTAATTTTTTATATATTAATTTTTAGTTATCTATTAAAACTAGATTATGTATATCCTATTTTGAAAACAAAACTATCTAACATATGTTTATAAATTTTATAGTTTCTATAACTAATAATTCAATTGATGATTTGTAAATTAAATTAATTTTTACATATCCTAAGTAAAGTTTATAAAATTAAATTTATAAATTTATTTATTAATTTCTATGAGGTCTAAGTAAAGATGTTCAAAATAATGAAGGATTTAATAAGTAGAATATAAATTAAAAAAATATAAGGATAAACATAAATAAATAATAGTACAAAAACTCAATGTAAAAAAATAAAAGTGTAAGGGGGAGTTGTCAAAAAAATATAAAGTGTAGGGGGTGGAAAGCTTTGTTTTCTCTTTGTCATTTGTGTTCTCCTTCTGCATTGTCGTGACCTGTGGCGATGGAGAAGGGCAAGGGCTCTCATTAGGAGTTCAAGGAAATAAATGATTTGATTGAGAAAACAAAGTCCCTTAATTATGAAAATTCTACCCTTTCTCTGCACTCAGACATAGTAAAAAAGTGAAGAGTAGGAAGATTGCAGCGGTTGGAAAAGTCATAAATTAACAAGAATATCAGTTTAATGGTTATGAAAGCAGTTTTCACTAAGTTTTGGAAGATCCCAAAGGTTTTCAAATCATGAAGGTGGAAACGAAGAAGAACCTTTTTGTTTTTAAGTTTAGAACTAGAGATGACATGGTCTTGGTCCTTTGAGGAATGCCATGGTCCACTGATAGTAATCTGCTTGTCCTTAAGGAGTGGCCCAACTAGATATCATTGAGCAGTATCAATTTCATGATCACACCTTTTCGGGTTCAAATATATAAAGTGCCAAATCTCATTCGCAAATGGAATACGATGCAAATTGCTTCTCTGTTTGGAGGCCTTTTAGAAATTGATAAGGAGGGTGCTCTAAATATGAGGTTGCAAATTGTAATGTGTATGAGGATTTTGTTAGACATCAAAGAGCCCTGGAAAAAGGGTTTGTCAATGTGGGGATGATAGGAAAGAAAATTGGATACAATTTCGTTATGGAAACCTTCATAACTTTTATTAATTATGTGGAAGGATAAGGCATATTCAACGAGAGTGTACTGATGAGCAAGCTTTAAAAGCAATAGAAGATGGATTGTCTCCCTATTTTAAGCTATGAAAACTGGCTACAGGTCCTAATCTATCGTAGCAGAAATTTTCTTCAACCTACTTATCAAAAGTCTTTCTTCAAGATTTTTGCTAGGCAACAGAAAGAATTTGATAAGTATGAAAGGGATTTCATGATCCTAGAGGGTATAGTTTTTGGTAGATGAACTAGGGGACTATTTGATCTAGTTAAAAAAACTGGAAGAAAGTAATCACTCGGAGAATTGATTATGGATTACTAGACTCACTAGAGGTAGGAATGGTGATAGTCAAAGGTGATAACAATTTAAGGAGTGGCTCAAGGGAAAGGATGGATATAATTGCTTTTGTATCAGCATTAAGTGATGGGATGGATGTGAACTATAATAAAAGTGAGCGTGCTCTTGACGTGGCAGATGCCAACTCTTTTAATATTAGTTCGATCTTGAGAGTTGGACCACCTAGTTTAGCAAAGAAACTGTATGAGATTGAAGGTTTTCGGGATTGGGCATCCTTTATTCCTAGAAGACAAATAAGAGTTTTTAAGCCCATTAGTGAGGAGCCCAAGGAACTCATAAAGAAGGAGGCTATTGAGAAATTACTGAAGGAGGAGCAAACCTTTAATGTAGAAGAGGTGGGAAGGTACTATGATTAAAGCCACAGATTTAACGGGAAACTTAAATATGATAAATACTGCTGAAGAAAGTTTGTCAGGTGGAGAGAATAAGAGGAAAGGAAAAGAGACGGTTGACGAATGGAGTATGGAAGCACAATTCTTCTCGAGTCTGACAAGATCTCAGAGGAGCGGTGGAATAATAATTCGCGAACCTCAGGGACAGATTGCAAAATATAATTTTCCAACTAATTGTGCTGGTGGCTTGCCTAAAGGCACCGAGCACCAATACAGCCATTGCATTGAACTATCAAGGATTAGGGCCTTCCTTAACAGCATGAGCTACTATAGAACTCACTCTTTTATGGAAGCCCTCTTTAGTTTAGTTAATGGAGACCAAACAAAACACCAGCTACATGTTGGTCTTATGCCACCCTATGATAGAGCTTCCTGATTTTGATCCCTTGTATGCATTCATCTTTCACTATAAGATTCCTAACCCTCAATTTTGTTTCTTTTGTCAGGCATATTTTAGTTATGTAACCAAATCTTGTAACAGTGGTGGTTTTATCACTCTAAGAAACTCGTTGTAATACTTGGCTAGCTATCCCTCCCTCTATACTTTTGGTTGTTATTCCACAAGATCTTTTATAAAAGTTTAATTGTTTTGGTATTTTTTATTGAGTGGAAGTAATTTATTTTAAGAAGAAAAGGCTTATAACCATAATATTGAGATCCGTGGACCAGAAGGCCAATATCTAAGGGGTCAATTTGATCCTTAATAATTTACAACACCTATACACTAAACCCATAGGTGATTAACACGTAGTCATTAGTTCTAAGAAATTAAGAAAAATATTGCTCAGTTTTATATATATCCCCAGCTAAACAATAAATAGATAGGTGATTAACATGTATTCGTTAGTTTTAAATGAGAATATATGTCAGTCATTAATATCTAAGTGTAAAACACTTATAGGTACGTGCCGTTCTACTATCAGTTTCAGTGTATACATTAGGTGCAGCTGATTACCTGGAAAGTAAAATGCTCAACATTTGTTTTAATTTAACTTAGTGGAGGAAAAACTAATATATTCTATTAGATAATTAAAGACGCTAATCAATTCTTATTAGTGGACACATAGGCGAGAAAGGTAGTATATCCAATGCACGATGTTTAGGACATTAGTTAAATTGAGTGTTTTATGAGGATAAATGGCTTTATAACATGATTTCAAGTATTTTTAGATATGCATTATACTGAAAAGTAAATGCTCCTCTATGTTTGATTTAATGCTCCACAACTACTAGAATCCAAACCATAAATTTCTTTGAATAACGCTCAATAAATAAATAATTTGTTAATGATTAAAATAAAATCTCATCGTCCTCTATAGTGCAAAGGTCGTCTCACCGGAGGTCAGTTTCTATACCTCCATTCTTTGGCGTTTGGCAACGACTCCATCTCATGCTAATTACTCACAAGTAAGTTTACTTAATTAGCCTTCATTTTTTGTTTTTATTGCTTGTTGTCTTCTACTATAGAATTAATTAGTACTTTATTTATGGATTTTATTATTCAATTATTAAACCAAGGATTTGGAGAGAGATAGTGTTCTTATGAGATGTACTCCGACCAAGTTCACTAGGATTTATCGGGTATGCTTGAAGGGAACCGTAAAAGATTCTTAATTGGTTCTCCTTTTAAGGGGTTATAGTTTATAATGGATACCAGAAACCACATTATTCTGCTTATTCTTTTAATTAATAAGTTTGATCCAGTCTCTAGCCAGTTTATATTTGGCGAGTCCTGTGTGCCAGTTACTGCAACATAGTTTAAGGAGATAATACGCATTCCAAATAGGCCTGAACCAATTCCATCTCCTGAAGCCTTTGAATCACTAGTTGAGTTACAAAGTAAGTTTTTTATTCCAGGTGAAAATGTTATCAGATTTTCATACTAATGTCTATAGAATGCTTTTTAGCCAAAACTTTTAGAAGTCATATGGGCATAAGTTTCTTGTTCACCATAGCAAACTATCAGAAATTGAGTATAATGAATTGGTTTTTAAAGTATGCCTTAAAGACAAAGAGTTGTTAAATAATCTATATTAATTTATACATCATATTGATGGCATGTAATTATATTAAAGGCATTATTCGACTCTAATGGTACAAGTAGTCGAGTATTATCAAGAAATAATCTAAACAGTTAGAGATGAATACCATGGAATGTAAACACAAATGTAAGAGAATTTATAAAGTAAGTTTATAATGATGAGGTTCTCATTACATACATTTATAAACTTTATTCATAATTGATGTTTGATCAAGAATTAGATATTGATCATTGGATATTGATCAAATGCTCGAGACTACTATAATGCGTTATCGCTTACTAATGAAGTAAGTAATCTGTCTCATAAGGTTGAGGAACATGAATTCCAAGATAAGCATATGGATGCTTGTTACAAGAACAAGTTCATTAAACACGACCCTACTGAGTAATCCATATCGAATTTACCCCAAATTTCTATGGACAATACTCTTGTGACAATCATGTAAAGTGTGATCCTTAGACTTGAGATAATAGTGTATTATCTTATATAAGGATTACTATATTTTGATATTATTTTATGTTCTCCTATTCATGGAGCGCTCAAGAGATAGTCATTGGATACAGTAAGAGTCATATGAAAACAATAAGTTATCAATAAAGAATTCATTACTTAAGGTAATATATCATAGGACCTTATCGTGATGATTCTTGATATGCTTTAACATGAAAATCATTGGCTAAGGTTGTATAAATGAAAATTATGAAAAAAAATTTATAGATCTTATTCAAAATGTTATATGCAATTATCAAGAACAAATATGATTAGTTCAATTATAGAGTTAACACTTGCATCCATGCTCTGTGAATCAATTTGGATAAAAGTACAATGAAAGGATTGAATTACATTATAAGATTGTTCACTGTAAAGGTTGATTAAAGCACTTTAATCATTCCAACACATTTAGGTGGTCATGATGCATTGCTAAATGCCGATCTTAATCTATGAATATAGATTAAGTTACATTAGAGACTTAACATTGAATTAAAGTTATAATCCATATTCATTGCCAACATGTTAGGAACCTTTTGGGTCACACAAAAATAGGCTTTAAGTGAGGATTAAAATGAGGCTTAAGCTTTGGGCTTAAGCTCATATATATTGGTCCTAATGAAATGTTAATTAATTAAGAGCTAATGGACCTTGTATAATGGGCCTATAATGGATTTATTATCTATGGATTAGTTCCTATATTAAATTAAAGTCTATTTAGGATAACAAGCAGAACTTAAAGTAAGTTAGGATTTTGTAGAAATTCTAAACCTATAAAAACTTTGATTAAATGCCATATATATGAAAAGGGATGCATATGTGGCGGCAAGGGTAAATGGTTGAATGTCGGTAGCATATCTAAGAAAGAAAAATATTTTTCTTGAGATACATACCCTAGATGAATCAATTAATAAGATTGATTGATTCATTCCCTTTGCTTGGAACTAGCATCTCTAACATCTCTTCTTAATTTCCTAAAAGTGGTTTAGGGATATTTTTGCTTAGAAGCCTGTGTGGATCACCAAACGAGGCTGGTCACTAGAGTAGCTTTAAAGTGCATTAATCATCTTTGAAGAATCAAGAATCAACAAAGCAAGAATCACTCCTTGGATTGGCCAAAAACTCCCTTTGCAAGCATTCTCCATCTTTTGCTTCTTTTGTGTGTTATGACTATCTTAATTAAAAAGATCCTTTGTGGGAATTGAGAAAAATCTTAAATTACTTCCATTGTGCCTTTTCTTATATTTAATATCAATTCCCAACATTGGTCTGGGTTCCGGTTCAAGCAATTTATTGACGGAGTTAGGCACTTCAAAGCAAACTCAACCTCAACAACGCATATAAATGGATGCGCCTATTTCTTAATGGTAACTTTTTGACAAAATACTATTTTTTTCGCATTCTGTTGTTTAGTGGCAGTCTTACAAAGTGCTTTTAATTTACAGTTGTTCTTCTTTAAATGGTACTGTGCTAATGGCTCATTTAGTTCAAATGCCTTTCATATTCTAGGTGTGGAAGGGGAGTCAACAAAGAATGAAATGTATAGGCCTATAGAAAAGGACGAGTAGATTGCAATTTATTTGGTAAGTTACAATTGTAGTGATTTGGTTATTTAGATAGCATGTATAAAATGTTTCCTAAAGTCCCGCTTACTTTATTAGCTTGGTTCCATAACTAATTTATAAGGTAAAGATAAAGGATGAGTTGATGTATAGTTATTGAAGGGGGATGCATTTACTGGTAGGAATTATGTCTTGTGTTCAATCTAAATTTGAGGGCATTAAGTGGGACACTCATAAGGAATTTGATCAATATGTGCAAGAGGTCAAGAAATTCCTTTATAAAGAATGTCTAGTCGTGAGAGAGGTTGTTGTTTTTCAATTGTCAAAAAGTTGTTTCATATTTGAAGAATTGCATTTTAGGGTGGACCATACGGAAAAAAACCCTCTTGGCTAACTATGAACAAATTCTAACAATGAGAAGAGCAACAGTAACGAGGATCACCTTATTACAATATAAATATATTAATACGAATGACAAAATTCAATATAAAAAACTATATTTAAATTCAAATATTGAACGTCAATTTTCATAACATTTGAATATAACAACAATTCCATTTACGCTATATTTGGTTATAGATAAAATTAAAAGAGATATTTTGATGTTATAAAATATATTAACTAATAGGTGTGAAATTCGTTTGGAAATAATACATACAATATAAAAAGAATTCTTTCTTAGTAATAATACATACAATGTAAAAAAGAAGGGAATGTAGGATTTCTCAAGTAAGGTTTAGATTGTACTTTCTTATAAAATTCATAATTAAGCTTTCTTAAATAAATTCTTTCATTTCAATCATTCAACTTTATTTTGGTTATATCTGAAGGCAAAATTATATTTTGGTCAACCTTAATTTCCAGCTAAATACTGTACTAAAGTGACCATTATGCAATCCAAATTAGATATTCTAAAGTTGATGTTGATGGGGACAAGAAACAAATTGAAATCCAAACTAAAGTGACTATTATGCAATCCAAACTAAAGTGAAGTGATTTTATGAAACCAATTAAAATTAAGTGAACACTACGCAATCAAAATTAAAGTAAAGTGACTTTCATAAAATAAATTAAAATTAAGTGACCAAATTGAAACTAAATACATCGTTAAATATCCATTAATCATTACATTTACACTTATTATACTCTTCATCTCTCTTTTTATTCTATCTTACATATATTCTATCGATATTATTTCAACACTTTAGTTTTAAGTAAAATGACTTTATTAATAGAGTTCTTTTATATTAATATATAAAGTATTTTTTGTTTCTATTAAAAATTAATATATGAAGATTTTTATAAAATTTAATAAATCTATATATATATATATATACATATATAAAACAAGATTTTAATATTATTTTTTGCCTCTTGTACAAATTATTATCCAAAATAAATTCATAATTAAACTTGGAAAATATCACTTGTTAATTCTTGATTTTTATAACCTAACTTTAAATAATTCAAATACTTTCTAAATAAACTTTGACTAATCAAACAAAAATAAACTTTCAACGTTCCAACTTTTAGAAAAATAAAGATAACTTTCAAGTTTCAACATTTATACTTAATTATCTAACTATTTTATGAAAGAAAATTCTTACCTAGATTTTATGTATGTCCCCACCTATATATCAAACTGATAGATAATTGATATATATTCATTAGTTTTAAATGAAGAAGTATGTGTCAATCATTCAATACTAAAGTGTAAAATACATATACATACATATTACTCTCCTATTAGTTGTGGTGTATACACTAAGTTTAGATAAGAATTTTTCTTTTATAAAAAACATTTCCTTTGCCTATGTGTATATCCCCATCTATGCTTAAGATTTAGACTTAATTATCCAACTATCTTACAAAAAATTATTGCCTTGTCCATGTCAATATCCCCACGAATGTTGAACAAATGTTAAATTTAAACAATTTGAGTATGTATTATATATATATGTGTCAGTCTCCTATTGGTTTTGATGTATACACCTGTTGTAGTTAATTATTTTTAGGATATGTGGTTTCTACCTTTAAAAGACACAATTTCTCATTTTCCATGCATGCACTTGTTCATTTATCATAAATGGTCATCTCTCAACTATATAATATCTCATCACTCTTCCAAAACACTTATTCCTTTCAAGAAAAATTTAAAGTTACAATTTTTCTCTTCAATCGCTTCATGGCAAAATGGCTAATAACGTTTCTTTCATTTCTGCCTTTTGCAAACAAATAAGGCTGCTAACTATCTAGAGAGATGAGGTGAAAGCAATGGGGATTTTTACGAAGCAAAAGTACTGGACAAAGAGATTCAGAGATTGAAGGAAGAACTCAAACAGATAGAGGAGGAGGAGAATGATAATGATGATGACGAGATGGAGGAGGACAAGGAAGAAGAGGAGGAGGATGAGGAGGAAGAGAAGGAGGCAAGCAACGAAGATGAAAGTGGTAGTGACCTCTGAATCTTTTCTCCTCCTAATCTTATTTTCAATTTTTTTTTGCAAGGTCTCTTTTGTTTTTTTAATTTATACTTGTAGTTTTTTTTTGAAATTTTTACGTCTATGATTAATTTTACCTATTAATTGTTTTCTCTTATGGTTACTTAATTTTAAGTTTTCTAATACTCTTACATCAGATTAATTTTCTATTGCAATTAATAATCCTGCTTTTATCAATTTCCGATATCAATTTATTTTATTCTGGTGTCCTATTAATTGCTGTAATTTCAAATAGTGTTATCGTCTTCGTTTATAAGCTATCCAGTATTACTATTTTTTTTTAGTAGGAACCTATTTTATGCCAAAATTTGTTACTTATAATTTTTTAAAAAATTAATGAATTTATTCAAAAATTAGGAAATAATCTTCCCTCTCCAGTATCGAATTTTCTCTATATCATATGTCAAGATTATTTCACTTTAATGTCTAAATATATCTGCTTTGGTATCTTACTAGATGTAACCAATATAAACATAAATTTTTTGTGTAGAAAAAAATGTTTATTCTTTTTCTTTTCTCTTCTTATAAGTTACACTATAACATTCTTAAATAAATATTACATTGTAATAAATTAAAGGATTCACTTTTATTGTAATTGCACTATTAGGGAAATAACTTTCACTGATTAAAACAATTAATGAATTGATTCAACAAAAATATATATATATAAATTTCTTTTCCAATATTAGATTTTCTCTACATCACTCTTACAACTATTTCACTTTGGTGTCTAAATATACCTTCTTTTAGGACTGAGTACGGCCTTTAAGTGTAGGTCGGTCGTCGTAGCAAAGGAAGAACAATAGCTAAAGGACCAGATACTACCGCTTGAAAACAAAAAGTAAATAAATAAAGTAAATCTATTTTAATATTTTAATGACTCAGAGATTTCGAACCATACTAAAAAACTGAACCAAAAGTATCAAGAACCGAATATATCCATTAACCATATGACTCTCTCTAAATCGGACCGTACCAAAATTCTCTAAATTGGACCGTACTAAAATTTTCTTTTGGTACGGTTCTAGATCTGGTTAGTTTTCCATACCGAGAACCGTACCAAGTCATCCTGTATTGTTCCAAACTGAAGAATCGAAACTAAAATCGTTTCAAAATTTTATTTATTTATATATATATATATATATAAATATATATATATATATATATATATATATATATATATAAATATATATATATATATATATATATATATATATAAATATAAAATAATAATTTTTATAATAGATAAGTTCAAATCTTAAGCTTAAACTTAAAATCAAGTATAAAGAATCTTACTAAATACAAATCTAAACAATTTTATTCTAATTAAAATTTAAGTTTATTGGCCCAAATACAAAATAGAAGTAGTAAATTTTATATTTTATTATAATATTAATTTATCACTAAGTCTATCTCGATTTTTTAGCAAAGTTACAAATTCACATCATTATCATTTATTTAATTGAAAAATATAGGACCTAAAATCTTTTTAAATCTTATTAATGAAAAATTATTATGATACCAAATATATTAATTTATTAACTTATAATGATATTTTGCTAATATGGCATAAATCATGTTTATAAAATAATTCTTATTAATAATGTGTGTTTTAATAAAATAATAATATATTGTATTAGAAGGGTCAAATGAAATGTATTTATCTATTGAACAATGAAATATTACAACTATTCAGCTTGGTGGATTAGAACTATTAAATACACATTTTATCCTATATGTGATTTCTTAATAGCTTGGTGGATTGAAAATAAACGTCTATACTATATAATTGTTGAATACAAGTGTAATGTAATTATAATGATTTTATTTTTTGTTGTAAAATTTTAAATTAACTTTACTCCAATTGATTTTAGCTAAAAAATATCTCTAATTATTTAAAATAGAAATTATTTTAATCTCTGTTATTTCGTACCATACCGTACCGAACCAAACTGACTCATTAGATTCGAATCGTACCAAACCTTATGAAAAATGATACGGTTTGAGACAGAAATTGTTATATTACAATACAGTTTTGGAAATACAATTTTGAAATTTCCGACATTTGGTACGGAAGATTTTCAAATCCCTAAATTTTTCTAAACTGTTCTTACCCCTACCGCTTTGCTATTCTACTCGAGGTTTTGGTGTTCATTTTTATATCAGTGTCCCACCTAATGTTGCCGTTGGATATGCTTTAGTGTCCTATTATATTTTTTCCTAATAAGTCGCTGCAAGAACCTTAAAGGGCCATCGAAAGACAAAAACCAGATCCAATAGCCAGTCTAAAATCATGTATCATTTGGAAATATATATAAACAAGCTGCCTAGTATTAATATAGATATATAAACTAAAGAATAGGAAACCTCAAAGGATAGATTTAAATATGCAATTTATAGTTAAAAATTAACTTATCATTTTTCAATGCAGATATTTTTTCATGGAAGCACTTCTATTTTCTACTATGTAATATATAATAAATGGAAATCTTTATTAAAAGTTTTCAATATTAGATGTTTAGTATTTATAAATAATGGAATTTATTGTAAATAGGCCTGCTGTAAAGCGCGGGTGGTTTGTTTAGTACATTAATAAATCCTATAAAAGTGTTGTGGTGTAAAGCGTCTAATAATTTAAGTTTAAAATTCAATTTTCAAGATTTTATCTTTTTGATTTAACTTTTAATATATATTTTTACATGAAAGTTGGTCTCTATAAGTTTAATAATTTAAGAAGTAGGCACCACAGATTTTGTGCTAGATTTTTTTTTTTTTACTACAATTTGATTGAATAATGCTATTAATTCTGATTTTGAATTTACATTTACCAAAATTTTATAACTTATTCTATGAAATTCTTTGAGGATATTAAATATTTTATACTTTTTAGTATATAAATTATCATTTATTAATTAAACATAAAAATTAACTATATGAATATTAAAAAATCCAATCTAAAGAAAATAATGGCTTTCAGGGAAATATGATCGTCAATATTTTTTTTCTAAGACAATGGAGTTAAAAAGCTGACACTAACTTAAAAATTCATACATATATCATATATGAATTCATCAAATATTATATATTGAGCAATGATATAAACTATAAAGTGTTTAAATTCTATTTTAAAAAATAAATAAAAAATTAAAAGTATAGTATTATGATTTAAAACAATTTAATTATAATTTGATTTTATTATAAAAATATTTTTATCTCATTTTACAATGAAAATTAAATTTTTAAAACTGATTTAACTTCATATAATCATATAATTAAAATTATATAAATTAATTATTAAAATTTTCTAATACTAAATTAAAATTATTTTATTAATCCTGCACAATATGCAGGCCGATATTTAGTTAAGCTTTTCTATTGAAAATAGTTAATTAAGTTGTATTTTAATCTTTCTCAAAATTATTAGACAAAATTTTTTCACGCCACTATTAATTCCATATTATTACAGTTTTATGCACTTATCAAATTGGTTATCCAATCTTTATGTCTCTGCCAAAATTATTACCCAAAATTTATTATTAACATCAACATGTATACCACTAAGTAATTTTTTACGGAATCACTAATTAATTCCTAATTTTACCAATCTCACTTTAAATAAGTCAAATACCTATTTTCTAAATAAACTTTAACCAATCAAACAAAAATAAACTTTTAACATTTCAATTTCCAAAAAAGAAAAATATGACTTTCAAGTTCCAAAAGTCTCACTTAATTGTCCAACTATTTTATGAAAAAGGCCTACCTTGTCCATTTATATTCAACCAACCGATAACGTGTTAGTCATCCTACATGAGAGTATAAAATATTTATACATATGTGTCATTCTACTATTTGTTCTATTGTATACACTTGTTCTGGATAATAATGTCTAGGATTGGTGGTTTCTATATTGAAAAGATACAATGTCTCTTTTTGCATAAATGCACTTATTCATTTTGTAGGCGGCGGTTTCGAGCGCCCACTCAAGTATCTTTAGCAACTATGGCATTATAAAACATTTTAACATAATTGGGAACACGCTAACTAGTCATAAAGACTAGTGTGGAGATGGAAGTTGCCACTTGGATAATTCACTAGGACACTTTTACTAATGAGTGGCGTTTCACGATTCTATAAGGAAGCTTATGCCAAAATTCTAGAGATGGATCTAGAAGCCAACTTTCCTATTTGTGTATCGTTGTCTTTAATTTTATTATTTAACAAGTTATTTTTCATTAATGCAACAGTTATATTTCTATACATCAAGCACTACAATATGTGAAGTCCACCTAAGTCTGGCTCACTTTATTAAGTATAACCCATGTTTAAATTCTTAGGGGTTTTTCCCTTTTTTGAGGATGTGTGTCGTATAGGGTTTTTGGAGAAATGAATAAGATGAATATATAGGGTATTGGTTTAGATGATTTAAGGGTAAATAATCAATTTTTAGATTTTGGAGAGTGAGGATGATTGAGACACGCATCCTTAGGAGGGAATATGCCTCCTAGGTTCCTAATTTCTAAGAAGATTGGATTATGAAGCCTTAGCCCATGTACGATAATCGCTTAGTTCACGTGCACTTAGCCTTACCCTACGTGGGCTTAGCTTAAGGCTTAGCCATATGGGCCTCGCTAAGCCCACATGGACTTGGCTTAGCTCATGTGGTCTAGGCCTTAGGCCATATGACATGGTGTGGTCTTTCAAAGGTTTAAGGGTACTGTTTATCTCGGTTTAGGTTTTCTTTTTAGGACTTTTAAAGTCTTAGTTAGAGTTTAAGGCTTCAACTAGGTTTATTAGGGTTTTACGGTCTCAATTAGGGTTTAAGGCTTCAGTCAGAGTTTCTAAGGTTTTATAGTCTCAATTAGAGCTTACTCAATCCATTCCAGAGCCTCCAAGCATCCTTTTATGTCTTTTAGAGCCATTTTCTTACTATCTCAAAGCTCATTCCACCAAACTTTTCCTGATCTTGTCATCGGACTAGTGTAATGGATAGACAAAAAAGTTAAGTTATAACAATGTCCTTTTATGACTTAATAATGTCTTTATTTATATGTAAATGTGATATTTTTAATATGTATATTTATTTTGACATAAAATATATATCTATGTGTAACTTTTACATTTATTTAAATAAATATAAAAATATGTTATTTTCCAATTAATAAAATAAAATTTTCTTATTATATACTGCATATTATCAATTAGACATTTTATTAAATCACTATTATATACAACACTAAATTTATACATATAAGTTTTTTAATAAAAGGACTAATTTAAATTTACAAATTTACAATAATAGGAAAACTAACACTTTTATAAATGTTTTCAACCTCCATCCTCATTAGTGGCATTTTGTTTCTTGTTAATTAAACTAATTACAAAAAAAAATAATGATGAATAGTGAATGTACGGTGCATCAATTTTATTATTTTAGTATCTAATATGAAATAATAATTCAAGAAAAAACTAATATATGCAAAAGAAAAGATAACAAGTTAGCCACTAACTATTATTAACAATAAAAAATATTTAACTACTCGTTAACTATTTATGTTCTAATATATTAACATTGTATTGAATTATCATTTTATCTCAGTTGGCGATAAAGAAAAACTTAATGGTTACTACAATTTTTTGATCACGATGAATCATTGTTAAATAAGCTATATCGTTTACTCATTGGAGATGTGGAAAATAATAATAAAGAAAACAACTAGTTATAAAGTTAAATTGAACATAAGTCTCTAAAATGTGTGGAATCAATTTTAGGGTTTGGTCATAATATTTCTTTTGTATTATTTTTAAATCTTAAAATTTGTTTTTACAAAGAATTGGTGAATTAATACTTTGTCCAAAAGTATATTTGAGAAAGAAGGTTTATAAAATGTTTTAAAAATCAATATTATTAATTTAAAAAAATTCAATATTGGCTTTTCAACATCCAATAATAATCCCAAACGCACAGCCTGCAAAATAAATAAATGAAGTACAGTTATATGAACTAAAAATAAACAATAACAATAACAACAACAATAATAATAATAATAATAATTACAACAACTGAGCAATGGTTCAAATCAATTAATTAACAGTTTCAAATAAGATTGAGGGTTCAATTATAGATAAAATAAGTATTGAGAAGATGAAAATTTGAAGCAAAAGGATATTTATAGTAGGAATCATTGTAATTAGGGTAATATTAGTAAGAATAAAATAAGGAGTAAAGGTATTATGAACAAAAATAATTTGGTGTCATATAATTAATTATATAACTAAAATTTGAAAAATCATAAGATATTTATAATCTTAAAAAAGATTACATTTAAAATATTATCATAAATAGAATTTTAAACACAATATTAGTCAATATTTTATTTTGATCTATAATATCTGAGAGATGCGAGATTGACTAAGTCCATAACTAAGTACAATTAGGAATCTTAGAGACCAAGTCATGATCGGACTCTAATTGAAGAGTCTGAACCGACCTAGGACTCTATTATACAACCAAAAAGACTAATCTGTGTAGGATTAGGGCATCTTACGTTCTTGAAGTCCTACTCCTATAAGATTATGAGATCTTTGGTCCCTATATAAAGGAATACAATGTAACATATAAGGTACATGCTACTTTACACACTCAATACACATTAAACCATCCTCATACAATTACTAACTTAGCTATCAGAGTGAATAGTCAGACAACCAGTCCGATGCTTTCTAACCTTTGTTTTAGGAGCTTTAGAGCTCAGGCTAGGCTAGAAGATTGTAACACCCTTAGTTATTATAATAATAATTTATATATATATATATATATAAATAAATAAAAACCCTTTTTCTCCCCCATCTCTCACTTTTCCCTCCTCTTTTTCCTTCCTCCCTCTCCTTCTTCCCTTCTTCCTCCTTTCCGCCGGTTGCCTCACGTTCCCCCGTTGCTTGCTGCCTTCGCGCCGACTTCTTTCCTTCCATTTCGCCAATCTTGAAGGTAGGGAGTACATCGTTGTTCGGCATCTTGCCAGCGTGTTTTCGACAATCAGACGCCAGGAACGAGTTTCTCATCCCCGAAAACCCCAGAAGCGGCCCTCCTCCTCCAGAAAATCCTCGCCGGCAGCGTTAGGGAGTGTCGCATGAGCAGCGACTTTCCGGCCCCGATCCGCCGCCTTCCGGCCACTTTCCGGCCAAAACTCTTGTACTTTCGGACTCCCCGCAACTTGAGCTTCATGTAGGTGCTTCCAGATTCGAATTTCGACAGCATTGGCAAGACCGGCTTCCGGACCCCGGTGTCTTCCGGACGCGCGAAATATTTCAATTTCGACTCGGTATAATTTTATTTTAGACTCTGAAAATTTTGTTATAATATTAGAAAGTTATTGTGGCTATTAATTGCTTGTGATGAGTAGTTTAAAAATAAATCAAATTAAATTGTTTGTGTTGTGGTGTTGTGGAGTCGAGAGATTATTAATGCAGTTCTTGTGGCTCGGCACCTGTTATTAAATTCCAGCATATTTGATATGTTTTTGGCAGGTCCTGGACCCGTTTTGCAGGGGGTAAATGTCCGTAAATTAGGGGAGGTTCTGCCGAATTTTCGGCAAATTCCTCGAGTCTAATTTAATTTTAGGTAGTCTACTCTAGGATTTAAGTTTAGAAAAAAAATCTACGAATGTCTATTAATTGTATATCTTTTGTTACTAGATAATTCAGCCTTCCCGCCAGTTCCACCCGAGGTGTAGGAGCGAACTGTGGAACACGTCAAATCTGTGAGTTAAAGTCATTTAATCATTGCACTATTGCTAAGTCTGATTTTAATATGCTATTTTAGAATTTATGCTTGATATGATTGTTAGTATCGCAATATAAATGATTTCACTTGATTATTAATCATTGAGATAATATAAATATCATTATTAGTAACGTTATAATAATATAAACGTTATTATTTTCCCTCACGAATTGCACCTTGCGTTACCCTAAATGTTTAATCTTTACTTCGATATGTGTTGGATGATTTCATTAGACAATAATATTTATTAAATGTGATGATTTCGATTTGGGGATGTGGCTTTCATAGAACATGCCACCTGATGGGTTACATTAGGACCGCGTGCGCACCGGTAATGATCATAGACGGGTAATAAGATTTTTATGAGTTCGCCCTGGTCGAGCATGGCTCTCTGGGCTGATTTGAGTAAATTGCGGTAATAAGATAATTATGAGTTTTGCCCTGGTCGAGCATGGCTCTCTGGGCTGATTTGAGTGAGATGCCGGAGTAAAGGACCCTGGTCGAGCTTCGCTCTCTAGGCGCCGGCTTATTTGAATATTAAGTGGCCGGACTAGAGTTAAGGACCCTGGTCGAGCTTCGCTCTCTGGGCGCCAGTCCTATTGGAATGAGATGCCGGAGCAAAGGTCCCTGGTCGAGCATTTGCTCTCTGGGCCCCGACATACTTGGATACTTAAGTGACCAGACTGGAGGTAAGGTCCCTAGTCGAGCATTGCTCTCTGGGCGCCAGTCTTATTGGATTAAGAGAGCCAAAATGGCTACTAGAATTTGGGGTTAGGTCTATTGAGCCACTCGTCCCGTGAAAGTAAAAAATATATTTCATTTATTTAAATTATGGCTTGTTTATATTATGATTTGTATTTATGTTCAAGGCTGCTTTACTGATTCAAATAATTGATACTTTCTGTGAAGATCGCAGTAGTTTCTAGATTATTTGATTTTAACTCACTCCCGAGACTGACAATCTCAGTTGTAATTTTTTTTCAGGTGACAGTTAAAGTGTTTCGCCATTCTGCATTTTTGACAGCCTGACTTCTTCTTCCTCAAACTTTTGTAATCATCTTGTAATACTATACTTTTGTTATTATTTGCTCTAGATTTTCCGCAGTAGTGAACTTTAAAATTGTCGAGATTATCCTGGTCCATGTTGGACGTACGATGCAAAAAAAAAAACTGATAGAATTATTTATGAATGTCATTCATGATTAATTATATTTGTTTACTATTTATCTGAATTTTGTTCGGTAAGGCTTACTACGGGAGTTGGTGGCCTTAAGCCTACCTATTCCCTAGTGCCGGTCACGGGCCTACAGACTGGGTCGTGACAAAGTTGGTATCAGAGCTTAGGTTTAGTTTTCCTTCGACCTTGGTTAGCTTCCTAACTACTGCTGAAACTAGGAAATCGAGTCTGTCCTTGCATGTTTCGTTGATTCTAGTATCTGCGTTGTACGTTAGAGAGTCTGTTGGGTTTAATAGCTTGTTGTTCATTTTCAGCTCTTGCCATGCCGAGAACCCGAGCGACTGCAGCTGCAGCATCGGCCCAGGAAGGCGAAGATGAGTTTTCTGCTCAGACGGTTCCTCCGGACCTAGCCCGTGGCACCAAAAGGCGAGGTAGGCCTCGAGCAGCAACCCAACCAGATCAGGGCGAGGCTTAAGAGGTACTTGGTGCTGGTGGAATTCCAGTGGAGGCTTTTGTGTCCAGTATGGCTGGGATGCAGAGGGCCTTAGAGCAGTTGCTAGCCTTCCAGTGAGTAGCAGTACGCCCAAGGTGCGAAGTCACTAGTGGGTTCGTGCTCGGAATCCGGACGATGTCCCTATGTCTGAGTATACCAAGTTAAGACTTGTGGAGTTTGATGGGACAACTAGAGACCCTCTAGACTTTTTGGATGAGGTTGAAAAGAGGGCGTCTGATTTGCACTGTTCTGACAGGAGGATCATCAAAATGGCCGGATTTTCCTTGAAGGGAATAGCATCTCAGTGGTTCAGAGATTATATCCGCCCCTTTCTGGATGGGTTGTCGTGGAGACAATTCAAAGACAAATTTGAAGAGTATTTCATCCCTTTTAGTTTAAGGCAGGAGTGTAGAGAGAGGTTTGAAAGGTTAGTTAAGGGAGATCTATCTGTGGCTGAATACACCAGACAATTTATTCAGCTGAGTAGGTATGCACCCTATGCTGTGGGGACCGAGGAGCAGAAGAATAGCAAGTACATTTCAGGGCTCGGTCCAGAGTTTGTTTCTTTGGTTCATTCTAGGAGGAGCAGCTTCCTAGAAGTGACTGACTTGGCGAGGCAGATGGAGATGACGCTGCGAGGGCTTGGTCAGGGGACTAACGATGGTAGGAAGAAGAAGACCAGGGTTGAGGACGTCTAGCACGCACCGTGCCGTACACGGCGGTGGAGGCTACTCGGGGTATCGACCCAGTCAGGCGGAGAAGTCACCGTATCCACAGAAAGGGTAGGCATAATTGGAGGAGTAGCTGAGGATTCAAACCTAGTCAGGGCTTCAGTGGTAGTGGGCAGAGTTCAGGCTATAGCAGCTCTAGTTCTAGGGCCAGTACTTGTCAGATGTGCGGCAGGTCACATCAGGGACCGTGCCTAACATCCAGTGGAGCCTGTTTTAGGTGTGGTGAGATGGGACATATGGCTCGAGAGTGTCCTTGCTACTTTAGCAGACTAGCTTTTTCGTAAGGCTCGTCCGCCAGTGCGACTCGACTAGCTTTTTCCGCAGCTCCGGGATATTTCCAGGGTAGATCTCAGTTTGTCGGCCAGCAGGGCTGTAGTTTTGGAGGTAGGTCTTCAGGAGGCCGATCTAGGGGCAGGGTACAAGGTTAAGCTTCAGGGTCTCAGCAGTCAGGTCGTGGGCAAGCGAGAGTGTTCACCCTCATTCCTCAGGATGCGCGAGCCTCAAATGCTATAGTGTCAGGTACTATTCCTGTTTGTTATTCTGAAGCTAGAGTTTTGTTAGACCCTGGGGCTACCCATTCTTTCGTGTCTCCTAGTTTTGCCTTAAGGTTGGATGTCCAGCCCGTTAGGCTTCAAGTTCCGATGTCGGTCACTACGCTGTTAAGTGAGGCCTTAGAGACCGATGTTGTGTTTCCATCGTGTCCGGTGTCAGTTGAGGGTCGAAATTTAGTTGCTGATCTAATTCTCTTAGATGTAATGGACTTTGATGTGATTTTGGGAATGGATTGGTTATCTATGCATTTCGCCATGTTGGACTGCCGGGAGAAATAAGTGACTTTTCAAATTCCCGGGGACTCAGAGTTCTATTTTAAAGGTGAGCAGATACCTTCTCCCTCAAACCTCGTGTCGGCGATTGAAGCTAGGCAGATGCTTCGCCGCGGATGCCAGGGATATTTAGCTTTGGTCAGGGATATCTCCATGGGAAAAGGTTGCGTCGAAGACGTTTCGGTGGTTTGCGAGTTCCCTGATGTGTTTTCAGAAGAATTACCGGGATTGCCGCCCAATAGAGACATAGAATTTTGCATCGACGTGGTACCGGGTACAACACCTATTTCTTTGCCGCCCTATCGAATGGCACCAGCCGAGTTAAGAGAGCTAAAGGAGCAGTTGCAGGACCTCCTAGATAAGGGTTTCATTAGACCTAGTACGTCTCCTTGGGGTGCTCCTATTCTGTTTGTGAAGAAAAAGGATGGTACCTTAGGTCTCTGCATCGATTACCGGTAACTGAATAAGGCGACGATTCGTAACCAGTATCTGCTTCCTCGCATTGATGACCTATTCGATCAGCTTCAGGGAGCTGTGTATTTCTCCAAGATTGATTTGCGATCGGGGTATCACCAGTTAAGGATCCATGGTGAAGATGTGCCAAAGACGGCGTTCAAGACGCGTTATGGGCATTATGAGTTTCTGGTGATGTCGTTTGGGCTCATTAATGCCCCTACGGCTTTCATGGATTTGATGAATCGAGTGTTCAAGCAATTTCTAGATCGTTTTATCATCGTATTCATTGATGATATCTTAGTTTACTCTAGAAGCGAAGAGGAGCACGCGTGGCACTTGAGGATAATACTTCAGACGTTGAGAGAGCATCAGTTATACGCAAAGTTCTCCAAGTTCGAGTTCTGGTTAGAAAGCGTTGCTTTTCTGGGGCACGTTGTGTCTAGAGAGGGTATCCAGGTGGACCCCAAGAAAGTGGAGGCAGTGACTGATTGGTAGAGACCGACCTCGATGTCTGAAGTGCGTAGCTTTCTAGGGTTGGCAGGCTACTACCGCTGATTTATGCAAGACTTTTCGAAGATAGCAGCGCCTTTGACTAAGCTGACTCAGAAGAATGTCAGGTTTCAGTGGACTGACACGTGTGAGAGAAGCTTTTGAAAAGCTGAAAGACTGTTTGACTTCAGCTTCGGTGTTGACCTTACCCTTTGGGACTGGTGGATTCACGGTGTATTGCGACGCCTCTAGAGTGGGTTTAGGTTGTGTCCTGATGTAAAATGGAAAGGTAATAGCTTATGCGTCCAGGCAATTGAAGAAGCATGAACAAAATTACCCGACCCACGACTTAGAGATGGCAGTAGTAATTTTTGCATTGAAGATTTGGAGACACTATCTCTATGGGGAGACGTGTGAGATTTATACGGATCACAAGAGTTTAAAGTACATTTTCTAGCAAAAGGAATTAAATCTGAGGCAGAGAAGATGGTTAGAGCTTATGAAGGACTATGATTGTAATATTCTGCACCACCTAAGTAAAGCGAATGTTGTAGCAGATGCTTTATGAAAAGTCGAGATCTGGTGATATAACGCAGGGTCTTCCAAAAGTAGAACAAGTGTTAGAAGTGCGTTCAATTGATTCAATATCGATAAACCTAGAAAAGAGAGTTGGGGGTTGGAACGAATGTATTAGAACTCATTAAAGCCCGATTCGCATCATTATGCTCGATAAAAGGAATGAGGGAAGCTCCGATAGAAAAATATTGGAAGGGAAAAATACTTCGAAGATGCACTTGTTCCCATGCAATAGTTAGGAATTCTTGACGATATCGAGGTCCGAAAAATGCATTGTTGGGACTGGATTGGAACGCCAAGTGGCTCTAGATTCAGGAAGTCGATAGGTAGTCTTGCTCATATCAGTGCAGAGAAGAGACCGCTGGCTAAAGAGTTACATGAACTATACAACCAAGGGCTACAGATGGAGATATTGGAATCAGGTGCATTGTTAGCACGTTTCAGGATAGGTCTGTGCTTGTTGACAGAATCAGGATAGCTCAGAATCAGGACCCGCAGTTGCAGAAAATCTTGGAAGATGTGCAGCAGGGTCGAGCTAATAACTTTGTTATAAATGATGATGGCACCCTTATGATAGGCTTTAGGCTGTGTGTTCCCGATGTGGATAATCTCAGGAAGGAGATTTTAGAAGAAGCTCATTGTACAGCTTATAGCGTGCATCCGGGCTCTACAAAGATGTACCATGATTTGAAAGGAAATTATTGGTGGAATGGGATGAAGAGGGATGTAGCAGAGTTTGTCTCCAAATGTCTGACGTGTCAGCAGGTTAAGTTGGAGCATCAAAAGCCGTCAGGGTTATTGCAGCCGCTTCCTATACCAGAGTGGAAATAGGAGAGGATTACTATGGATTTTGTATCAGGTTTACCCAAGACTTCTGTTGGTTATGACTTCATCTGGGTAATTGTGGATCGATTGACTAAGTCAGCGCATTTTCTCCCGGTAAAGACTACCTATTCTGTGGCTAAGTATGCATGAGTGTATCTGGAAAGGATTGTCAGTCTTCACGGCGTCCCAGTTTCCATAGTGTCTGACAGAGGGCCGCAGTTTACTTCAAGATTTTAGAAAAAGCTACAAGAAGAACTTGGTACCGGGCTGGACTTCAGTACGGCCTTCCATCCTCAGACGGACGGACAGTCAGAAAGGACTATTCAGACTTTAGAGGATACGCTTCGGATGTGCGTGATAGATTTTGGTGGTCAATGGGATTGGTATCTACCGTTAGTAAAATTCGCGTATAATAACAGCTATCATGCAAGCATCGAGATGGCACCTTACGAGGCTTTGTACAGTCGGAAGTGTAGATCTCCCGTGTGTTGGGAAGAGGTTGGTGAGCGGAAGTTAGCAGGACCAGAGTTGGTTTAGATCACTTCAGAAAAGATTTCGGTTATTCGCGAGCGATTGAAGACAGCTTTCAGTAGGCAGGAAAGTTATGCGGATCAAAAGCGGAAGCACGTGGAATTCAGTGTCGGGGAATATATGTTCTTGAAGGTGTCTCCTATGCGTGGTGTGATGCAGTTTGGCAGGAAGGGCAAATTAGCGCCTCGTTATGTGGGACCCTTTGAGATTATTGACAGAATTGGAGATGTAGCATACAAGCTGAACTTGCCACCGAATTTCTTGCGCGTGCATCCGGTATTCCATATATCGATGTTAAGGAAGTATATTTCAGACCCTTCGCATGTGTTACAACCACAACATATGGAAGTAGGTGAAGATCTGACTTACGAGGAGCAGCCAGTCAGGATCGTGGATGCTCAAGTTCGCCAGCTGCGCTCTAAAATATTCCAATGGTTAAGGTTTTGTGGCAGAATCATTTGTCTGAAGAGTATACCTAGGAAACTGAGCAGGAAATGAGAAGCCTCTACCCTTATTTATTTTAATCCTAAGTGAGCCATGTTTTAAGATTCGAGGTCGAATTGTTTTTTCTAAGGGGGGTAGAATGTAACACCCTTAGTTATTATAATAATAATTCATATATATATAAATAAAAAAACCCCCTTTTCTCCCCCATCTCTCACTTTTCCCTCCTCTTTTTCCTTCCTCCCTCTCCTTCTTCCCTTCTTCCTCCTTTCCACGGCTTGTTCACGCTTTCCCGTCACGCTACCGCTAAGCTTCTACCGCTACCGCCAGCTTCTTTCCTTTCCGCTGCCGCCGATCTTGACCGAAGGTAGGGAGCTGTCATCATCGTTCGGCATCTTGCCAGCGTGTTTTCGGCGATCAGACGCTAGGAACGAGTTCCTCATCCCCGAAAACCCTGTATGTACCTCCTCGGAAAATCCGCCGCGGTTAGGGAGTGTCGATGAGGCGACTTCCGCCCCGATCCGCCTTCCGACCACTTTCCGGCCAAAACTCTTGTACTTTCGGACTCCCGCAACTTGAGCTTCTGTAGGCACTTGGATTAGCTGGCGGGACCTCCTGACCTCGGTGTCTTCCGGAGGCGCGAAATATTTCAATTTTGATTCGGTATAATTTTATTTTAGACTCTGAAAATTTTGTTATAATATTAGAAAGTTATTGTGGCTATTAATTGCTTGTGATGAGTAGTTTAAAAATAAATCAAATTAAATTGTTTGTGTTGTGGTGTTGTGGAGTCGGGAGATTATTAATGCAGTTCTTGTGGCTTGGCTCCTGTTATTAAATTCCAGCATGTGTTGATATGTTTTTAGCAGGTCCTGGACCCGTTTTGCGGGGGGTAAATGTCTGTAAATTAGGGGAGGTTCTGCCAAATTTTTCGGCAAATTCCTCGAGTCTAATTTAATTTTAGGCAGTCTACTCTAGGATCTAAGTTTAGAAAAAAAAATCTACGAATGTCTATTAATTGTATATCTTTTGTTACTAGATAATTCAGCCTTCCCGCCAGTTCCACCCGAGGCGTAAGAGCGAACTGCGGAACGCGTCAAATCTGTGAGTTAAAGTCATTTAATCATTGCACTATTGCTAAGTCTGATTTTAATATGCTATTTTAGAATTTATGCTTGATATGATTGTTAGTATCGCAATATAAATGATTTCACTTAATTATTAATTATTGAGATAATATAAATATCATTATTAGTAACGTTATAATAATATAAACGTTATTATTTTCCCTCACGAATTGCACGTTGCGTTACCCTAAATGTTTAATCTTTACTTCGATATGTGTTGGATGATTTCATTAGACAATAATATTTATTAAATGTGATGATTTCGATTTGGGGATGTGGCATTCATAGAACATGTCACCTGATGGGTTACATCAGGACCGCGTGCGCACCGGTAATGATCATGGACGAGTAATAAGATTTTTATGAGTTCGCCCTAGTCGAGCATGGCTCTTTAGGCTGATTTGAGTGAGATGCCGGAGTAAAGGACCCTGGTCGAGCTTTGCTCTGTGGGCGCCGACTTATTTGAATATTAAGTGGCCGGACTGGAGTTAAGGACCCTAGTCGAGCTTTGCTCTGTGGGCGCCGACTTATTTGAATATTAAGTGGCCGGACTGGAGTTAAGGACCCTAGTCGAGCTTCGCTCTCTGGGCGCCAGTCCTATTGGAATGAGATGTCGGAGTAAAGGTCCCTGGTCGAGCATTTGCTCTCTGGGCGCCGGCATATTGGATACTTAAGTGACCAGACTGGAGGTAAGGTCTCTGGTCGAGCATTGCTCTCTGGGCGCCAGTCTTATTGGATTAAGAGAGCCAAAATGGCTACTAGAATTTGGGGTTAGGGTTCTATTGAGCCACTCGTCCCGTGAAAGTAAAAAATATATTTCATTTATTTAAATTATGGCCTGTTTATATTATGATTTGTATTTATGTTCAAGGCTGCTTTACTGATTCAAATAATTGATATTTTCTGTGAAGATCGCAGTAGTCTCTAGATTATTTGATTTTAACTCACTCCCGAGACTGATAGTCTCAGTTGTAATTTTTTTTCAGGTGACAGTTAAAGTGTTTCGCCATTCTACATTTTTTACAGTCTGACTTCTTCTTCCTCGGACTTTTGTAATCATCTTGTAATACTATACTTTTGTTATTATTTGCTCTAGATTTTCCACAGTAGTGAACTTTAAAATTGTCGAGATTATCCTGGTCCATGTTGGACGTACGATGCAAAAAAAAAAAAAAAACCTGATAGAATTATTTATGAATGTCATTCATGATTAATTATATTTGTTTACTGTTTATCTAAATTTTTGTTCGGTAAGGCTTACTACGGGAGTTGGTGGCCTTAAGCCTACCCATTCCCTAGTGCCGGTCACGGGCCCACAGACTAGGTCGTGACAAAGATCTTGTTGATAGCTTACCTCTTGGAACAAGTTATAAATTGGCGTCGTCTGTGGAAAATTTGAGTATAAATCTTTATTTTCTACCTCATCAAGCTAAACTAAATCGCATCCAATCAGAATCAGAATGAAGATGTTCTTCCTCTAGGGATTAGAACCAGAACCAATGATCCTCCTGGAATTGGCACCTACTGTCTTACTAGAGAACTTTCTTGAAAAGCTAAGATTGTCGCCTTTGGAGTACTATGATGGCTTAGGAGATCCACTGGGTCATGTCAACAATTTCAACGTCAAGATGGGCTTGCATAATATATGAGATCCAATTAGGTCCCAAATTTTCCCAAAAACCCTAAAGGATAATGCTCAAAAGTGGTATCAAAGCTTACTCGATGACACAATATGTGACTTTCCTATGCTTGTTGAACTGATTAAAGCTCGGTTCATTACTAACATTCTTCTAAAGAAGAGATCTAATGATTTGAAAAAGTGCATTAAGAGAATAGATAAGAGCTTAAAAATTTTGTTGAGAGATTTAATAAGTAAGTTATCAAAGTGGAGAAACTCAATCAAGATACAACTATAAATGTGATGACTGACAACACTTGTATGAACGAATTCAAATACTCATTAATAATAGATTCACTAGATTCATTTATTGAGCTCATGGACCGAGCTTTTAGCTTCATCAGGTTAGACGAGAATTACCGAGTTGGCAAGAAGACCGACCATAATAATCACTCGACAATGAGATCTAATTAGCCTAAGAAAGGGTACAGGGGTGATAAAAGGAAAAAGGATTCCTGTAGTGATGACAAAGACTCTGTTCCTTTAAACACATCAAGGACCAACATCTTGATATTGGTTCAGAAGAACAAGGGAGATCGACAAGCTTTGTGAGTTTTGAAATGGTTATGGGCATGACATAAAAGACTGTATTCTCCTTAAGAGAGAGATCAACAAATTGATGAAAGAGGACACCTTAAAAGGTTCATCACCTGAAAAGGTGATCGGTCAGATAGGGACAAAAATTCTAAAAGCTCTAAAGGATCAAGGAGTAGAGGTCAAGAGGATCTCTAGAGAAAAAAGATTCTAAAAAAAGTGATTTTTATGTGATTTTTAGAGGAGTTATATTTGTCACTAAAAGCTCCAAGAGAAAGAGAAACCGAGTTATAATATCTAAGCATGAAAAACTTCCAAATATTGTTTTCCCAAAAAATGATGGAGAAGGAATTGAAATGCCTCATCAGGATCCTTTAGTAATCTCGGGATTTATTGAGAATTTTTGGCTTAGAAGGTTATTCATTAACCATGGAAGTGCGATCAATATTATGATTTTGGAGTGCCACAAAGCCATTGGCGAGGGAGTAATGAATTTGAAGCCTTGTACAACTCTATTTCTTAGCTCGGGAAGCCAACACATTCAATATCTAGGAAAAGCCAAGCTAACTATAAACCTCGAAGAAGTGACTAGGAAAGCAGACATAATTAAGGGCCCGACTAAGAAGTGGCGAACTTCATTTATGGTCATTGACATACCATTTCCATACAATATAGTTCTTGGAGAACCTATATTGATGGAAAAATAGCCACAAGCATCGATTATTTGAAGGTAAAGATACCAATTTCCAGAGGGGTTATTATCTTGGTTGGAAATCAAAACATGGCGAGAGAATATTATCTCACTACACTTAAAAGGACATCACAAGCACTTCCTATAAAGACATTAATGCACCCGATGTTAGAAGGTCGATCGAAAGCATAACTAATGGAGAGTTAAGAAAATTCTCTTCAGGCAAAAGCCAAAAAAAGTAGTGTAGGTCGGCACCAAGTCGTCTGATCAAAGGAAGTGCAAACAAAAGCACAAGTGTTAGCTGATTTCGTGGCAGAGATTAGCTGGCCTAAAAATATAGAAAATTTTGTTGAACCTCTAGTGAAGTGGGCTTTGTACATTGATAGAGCATCTAACATTGAAGGTGCAAGAGCAGGGATACTCCTTGAATGACTGAACAACATCCAGCTATGATGCTCGGTAAAAATTAAATCTAAAGATTCTAACAATGTTATTGAATATGAAGCTTTGCTCGCTGATTTAAAGATGGCACTAATAGTCTAAACTGAGCATCTGAGCAGTATCAGTGATTCACAATTGGTAGCCAATCAAATAATGGACATTTTTAAAGTAGAAGATCTGATCTCGATAAGTATGTAAATAGGGCAAAAGCTATGTTAAAAGAAATTAAGGATGGTAGGGGCAAATAGAGCATCATCCAAGTCCTACGAAATGAAAACAAAGAGGCATACTACCTCGCTAAGCTCACCTCGCAAGGTAAGCTAAGTAATAATGTCTTGTATTATATACTTGAAGAGCCCAACATAGCGAAGGAAGAGGTACTTATCATTGAAGAATATGATCATTGGATGCAAGAGATCATTTAATATCTTGAAAAAGGGAAACTACTAGAGGACAAGAATGATGCAACTAAGATAGTAAAGACCTTGACCATGTACTCTTTTTAAGAGGGTATCTTATATAGAAAATCTTTATCTCATCTTTGGTCTAGGTGCATCATAAAAGAAAAGGCATAATATGTCTTCAGGGAAATCCATAAAGGAATCTGTGGAGCTTATGGAGCAGTAAGCACCAGAGCAAGAAAGACCATCCTTTAAGAATATTTCTAGCCGACCATATATAAGGATGCTAAAAAGCTCGTACATACTTATGCAAAATGTTAAGAGCATCAAGATGTATCTCATTTGCTTATTGTACTTTAATGTCCGATCACTATTCCACGACCTTTTACAGTTTGGGGCATGGACATCCTCAGGCCTTTCCCACCTACAGCATGTCAAAAGAAGTTCCTCCTTGTAGCTATTGACCACTTCACAAAGCAGGTTGAAGCAGAAGCCATGGGGACCATCATAAAAAAGAGAACAAAATTGATTTCTTCTAACGAGAAACAATATGCAGATATGGCATTCTTCATACCATTAGAACTAACAGTTTAATAACAAAGACTTTAAAGGTTTCTATACTCATATGAATATCAACCTGAGGTTTAGCTCTGTTGCTCATCCCTAGGATAATGGATTAACATAGGTCACAAACCAAACGATTCTACAAGGGCTTGAAAAAGGCTAGATGAAATAAAAGGCATAAGGGTTACTGAACTCCATGGTGTTCTTTGGTCATATAGAATAACAACTGGTGAAACACCTTTCTTATGGAGCAAAAACAATAATACTAGTTGAGATGGGAATGCTGGCCGTATGAATATAATGCTTTCGATAAAAAAATGAGGATTACATGAGGTTATGCCTAGATTTGCTTGAAGAATAAAGAGTAGAAAATAACATAAGGAATGTAGGCCTACAAGTACAGAATGGCTAGATACCATGATAAAGAATTTCGACCTAGGTCATTCTCGGAAGACGAGTTAGTAATGAGAAGAGCCGATATTGGTAAAGAAGGAGCTAGTGTTAGAAAATTGTAGCCTAAATGGAAAGGCCCTTACAAGGTCGTCAAAGTACTCAAAGAAGGTGTATATAGAATAGTTGATATGGCAGAAAGAGAGCTTCTTCGATCATGGAATACCCAAGTACTTAAGAAGTCTTATCAATAAATATTGGAAAAAAGCCTAGATCGGAGCACATTGAAGTGTAAATTTCTTACTTTCTTATTTCTTTACTTTTACTTTATTAAATAAAGTATCTCGTCCAGAGCATTTAGCATATTATTAGTGCATTCTTCTAAAGACGTTGATCTCGCACCAAGCTCAACTTAGAGTACTTAGCACATTGTCAATGCATTCTTTTAAAGAGGTTGATCCAAGTGCATCGAGCTTAACTTAGAGCATTTAACACATTATCAGTGCATTCTCCTAAAGACGTCTATCTAGGCACACCAAGCTTAACCTGGAGTTATAATGCAACCAAGGATGCATCTAAGTCAATTAGCATGGATCCACTAGCCTATGGAGGACCAATGACACGAGCAAGGAGTATAAAGTTCAAGCAAGCCTTAAATTCTTACTTGGAGCATGTTTTGAAGATGGCTAATGATGGTGCTTTTAATGAAGATAACAATGCCTTGAAGATAGTGACATTAATTGCTATTAATGAAGCTTAAACTTCTGGTCATGGAACAAGGTTAAGGTCAAAGATCAAGGATCAAAGTCAACATGTTTTCCTAGGGTTTCTAGAAGCATTGGGCCGCACATTAGGGTTTCTAGAAGCATTGGAGGTCTCACTTAACCCTAGGCACCACCACTTATGCTTAGAAGGAGGCACCAAGATATTGAAGTCTTTGTGGTTTGATTCTTTATTGCTTATCTCTTAGTCCTTTTTAGGGTTAGAATCATTTCAAGACTCTATAAATAGAGCTATGTATTTCGGCTAAAGCACATAAGATCAATATACATTTCTGAATGAAGTTTTATTTGAGTTGTTAACTCTTATTCCTTAAGGTGTTCCTTATTGAATTTCTTGAGATTAAATTAACTTGTTTGATTTAGTTTCACATCTACATGTTTGATCAATCAATTAACTTTTATTAGTTTCTTGGGTTGTTTGAACATTCTTCATCTATTTATAACTAAAGGGATTAGTAGTTCTATCACTAAGTTTGTTAGTTCCATAATCAATTGCAAACTTTCAAGTTAGATTTTGGGGCGACAAATTCGAACTTATTGGTAAGGGTGCTTCCTTTTAAATAGGGAGAGCGTTTATCAGTTTGATTTTCTCACCATTACTTATCTTGGTGTTTGAACGTATCCGGTTCGAGTTCGTATCATTTGGTATCAGAGCCAAACTTGTAAGTTAGTTTACCTTCTTTTCAATTAAGAGTCTGTCTTCTATTTCATCTCAATTTCTGTTCACATCATCATAAAAAAAAAAATACTATTTTCATTGCTGCTCGCATACCAAGGCAGATTTAAAAAAAAAAGAAAAGAAAGGAACAGAAAACTAACCTTAACCATTAGTGTTGGAAAGTTCTTGAAGAATTGATTCTTGATTGATTCATTCCGCAATTCTTTTAATTGATTGGAGCTGTTATTCTTAAAATTCTGATTTGGGTAATTTTGTTTGTTTTCTCCTAAAAAGCTTTTCTTTTGGGTTAATTGAGTCTTGTTCGATTAGTTGTAAGCTTGTTTTGTTCGCACGCTTATAATTTGTTTTATTGATTCACAAGTGTTCTATTGAACTTCAGAATTAATAAACGTTAAGAAGTTGTGAAAAACTTGTTCTTGTGATTACTAGAACAATTTGATTTAATTTCTATAAAGAATTCAATTCTTTGTGAGTGAAACAGGTGAGGGAGTGATCTTTTCTTGTTTTGCCTTTGACTATAAGAAGCCTCCAAAGTATAACACTTGATCACATTTTTTTTTGTTTTCTTTCCTAGTCTTTTGGTTTAACCATGTCATCTGAACCATCATTGACTTTGGAAAATTTAGCTTATACATTGAGAGATGTAGTAGAACATATGACAAAACAATTTCAAAAACAAGATGACAAATTAACTAGGTTATTGAATGATATGCCTAAAACGTCTAAAGTGGATGGTTCTGATAATGACCAAGAAAGTGAGTCTAAAGGGTCTAGACATAATCTCCAACCCAAAATTGACACTAATTTGGGTAGCATTAAGATGAAAATACCATCTTTTCATGGTAAGAGTGACCTTGAAGTTTATTTGGAGTGGGAAAAGAAGGTTGAAAGGGTTTTTGAATGTCATAACTATAGTGAGTCTAAAAAGGTTAAACTTGCTGTTGTTGAATTTTGTGATTATGCTGCCATTTGGTAGGATCAATTGGTGAGTGGTCATAGGCGTCATGGAGAACACGAAGTTGGTTCATGGGATGAGGTTAAACGCATTATGCGTAAAAGGTTTGTGCCATCGCACTACCAAAGGGATTTGTACAACAAGTTACAAAATTTAGTACAAGGTAGTAAGAGTGTTGAGGAGTATTGGCAATCTATGGCGATAACTATGATTAGAGCCAATATAGATGAGGATAGGGAAGCCACAATGGCAAGATTTTTGCATAGTTTGAATCGTGATATTGCTAACATAATTAAATTACAACATTATGTAGAGATGGAGGACATGTTGCACATGGCCATAAAGGTGGAAAAATAATTAAAAAGCAAGAGCAGAAGTGCTGCCCCTAGCTCAAAATGGAGTAACACATGGAAAGGGAGCAACCAGCCCCCTAACAAGGGTCGTGAGGCATCAAAGGACATCAAGTCAGCCCCTAAATTTGATGTTAACACTAAACCAACGATGCAAAGTGACCTCAAATCAAAGAAAGTGCATTGCTTCAAGTGTTTGGGGTATGGACATATATCTTCCCAATGTCCAAACAAGCGAACCATGGCAATTCGAGGTGGTGAAGTGGTCTTTGAGAGTGATGAAGAATCCGAACCAGGTGAGGAGGATTACCTAGACATGCATGAGTTGGAAGAATGTGATGATGTGCAATTGGGTGAGGTTAGTAATGTACTTATAACTTTTAGAGCTCTTAATTTACAACCTATTGATGATGATGCTCAAAGGGAAAACATATTCCATACTACATGTAAAGTACAAAACCATGATGCTAATTGTAGTTTAATCATTGATGGGGGTAGTTGTACTAATGTAGCCAGTGCTATGATGGTTGATAAACTTAGACTTCCAACTATTAAGCATCCTAAGCCATACACCTTGCAATGGCTTAATGATCAAAGTGGGATTAGAGTTACTAAGCAAGTATGGATTGCATTTAGTGTAAAGAAGTATAACGATGAGGTATTATATGATGTTGTTCCCATGCAAGCATGTCATATGTTGCTAGGTAGACCATGGTTATATGATAGATCTGTAATTCATAATGGTCGAACCAATGCATATTCTCTTGTAATGGATGGAAAACTGTATGTTTTGGCACCATTAAGTCCTAAAGAAGTTTGTGAATTACAAAAAGTTGTAAAGGACCGAATGGAAGCATATGAGAAAGAAAAAAGAAAGTGTGAGAGTGCACATGAAAAAGAAAAGGTGCACAAGCAAAATGGGAGTTGTGTGGAAAATAATGAGGGGCGAGAGCAACGAGTGGTAAAAGGAGAGTTTAACGAGGGTTTGCGCAAGAATGTGAGCAAAAGAACGAGTAAGGCGCAAGAAAAAGGGGAAGCAAGCGAGAAAAAAGTGAGTTTCTTAGTTAGAGAGCGAGACATGAGAAAGGCTTTGAGTGAAAATAGGCAAGTACTTGTACTTATGTACAAGGAGACTTTATTTAACACTAATAATCTTAACTCTTCTCTTTCTAGTGTGTTTGTAAGTGTTTTGCAGGAATATGACGATGTGTTTCCTGAGGAGTTATCTAGTAGGTTGCCACTACTAAGGGGGATAGAGCACCAAATTGACTTTGTGCCGGGGTCATCCATTCCAAATAGACCAAATTTATAGAGTCAATCCCGAGGGAGACCAAAGAGCTCGCAACGCCAAGTTGAGGAACTACTAGGTAAAGGTTATATTAGGGAAAGTCTTAGCCCATGTGCTGTTCTGGCTTTTGTTAGTCCCTAAGAAAGATGGGTCTTGGCGATGTGTGTGTTGATTGTCGTGCAATTAACAAGATTACCATTAAATATCGTCATCCTATTCCTAGGTTAGATGATATGTTAGATGAATTGTATGGAAGTGTTATCTTTACTAAAATTGATTTGAGAAGTGGCTATCACCAAATTAGAATGAATATAGGTGATGAGTGGAAAACAACATTCAAAACTAAATTTGGTTTGTATGAGTGGTTGGTCATGCCTTTTGGCTTAACTAACGCAGCAAGTACTTTTATGAGACTAATGAACCATGTTTTGCGTGCGTATATTGGTAAATTTGTGGTAGTATACTTTGATGATATTCTGATTTATAGTAAGAGCTTTAGTGAGCATGTTGAACATGTTCGGATGGTGTTGATGGTTTTGCATGAGAATTCTTTATATGCTAACCTTGCTAAGTGTGATTTTTGCACAAACAAACTTGTGTTTCTTGGTTTTGTTGTTAGTGAAAATGGAATTCAGGTCGATAAAGATAAGGTAAAAGCAATTAAGGAGTGGCCAACATCAAAGAATGTTAGTGATATGAGGAGCTTTCATGGGCTTGCAAGCTTCTATAGGAGGTTTGTCAAGGACTTCGCATTCTGCCGCACCATTTAACGAGCTTGTAAAGAAGAACGTGAAGTTTCATTGGGGAGAACAACAAGAAAACGCATTTAATATGCTAAAGGACAAACTTACTTCATCTCCCATTTTTTCACTTTCGGATTTTTCCAAAACTTTTGAAATTGATTGTGATGCTTCTGGTGTAGGTATTGGAGCTGTTTTAATGCAAGATGGGAAGCCAATAGCCTATTTTAGTGAAAAGTTGAATGGAGCTAGCTTGAAGTATCCAACTTATGACAAGGAATTGTATGCGTTGCTCAGACGCAGATCAATGTTTAAGATTATTGCTACCAAGGAGTTTCATGATTCACACGGATCATGAAGCATTAAAGCACTCAAGGACAGAACAAGTTGAATAAGCGCCATGCTAAATGGAGTGAATTCATTGAAGCATTTCCCTATGTCATTAAGTAAGGCAAGGTAAAGAAAATGTAGTTGCCGACGCACTATCTAGAAGGTATGCTTTACTTGCTTCTCTAGAAACAAAATTGCTTGGTTTTGAGTATATCAAGGACTTGTATGTTGATGACCACGATTTTGGTTCTATTTTTTATGCTTGTGAACATAGTGCTATTGATAAATTTTATAGACATGATGGATTTTTGTTCAAAGAAAAACGTCTATGCATTCCTATGTGTTCTATGCGTGAATTGCTTGTGAGAATCATACTGAAGGTGGTTTGATGGGACACTTTGGTGTTCAAAAGACTTTAGATGTTTTGCATGATCATTTCTATTGGCCTAAAATGAAATCCTGATGTGAATAGATTATGTGCTAATCATATTGTATGCAAGCAAGCTAAGTCTAAATCACAACCTAATGGGTTATACATGCCTTTGCCCATACCTAATTCTCCTTGGATTGACATATCTATGGATTTTATGCTTGGATTACCTAGGTCTAAGCATGGGCATGATAGTATTTTTGTTGTGGTGGATAGGTTTTCAAAGATGTCACATTTTATCATGTAGGAAAACCGATGATGCACAACATGTCGTTTGAATTGTTCTTTAGAGAAATTGTACGTTTACATAGTATGCCTAGAACTATTGTCGGTGATAGGGACACCAAGTTTTGAGCTTATTTTGAAGACTCCCATGGGTAAATTCTGGGAACTAAATTACTTTTTTCTACTACATGTCATCCCCAAACCGATGGTCAAACTGAGGTAGTAAATAGAACTTTGTCACAATTACTTGGTTAAACGAAACTTGAGAACATGGGAAGATTGTTTGCCGCATGTTGAATTTGCATATAATCGTAGTATGCATTCTTCTACTCAATTTTGCCCATTTGAGATTGTTTATGGCTTTATTCCTTTGAGTTCTTTAGATTTGATTGCTTTACCTTTGAGTGAACAAGTGAATTTAGATGGTGCAAAGAAGGCTGAATTTGTGTTGAAGTTGCATGATCAAGTGCGTGCAAATTTGAAAAGACGCAATGAACAAATCACCAAACAACGCAATAAGGACCGCAAAAGGATGGTATTTGAAATTGGTGATTGGGTTTGGGTGCACTTCAGGAAGGATAGGTTTCCCAATCAAAGAAAATCAAAGTTGATGCCACGTGGTGATGGTCCATTTGAAGTAATAGAGCGCATCAACGATAATGCATACAAAGTTGACTTACCCAAGTAGTATAATGTTACTTAATGTCGCCGATTTGTCCCTTTCGATTTTGAATAGGCATTGATTCGAGGTCAATCCTTTCAAAGAGGGGGGGAATGATGCAACCAAGGATGCATCTAAGTCAACTAGCATGGATCCACTAGCCTATGAAGGACCAATGACACGAGCAAGGAGTAAAAGTTCAAGCAAGCCTTAAATTCTTACTTGGAGCATGTTTTGAAGATGGCTAATGATGGTGCTTTTAATGAAGATAACAACGCCTTGAAGATAGTGACATTAATTGCTATTAATGAAGCTTAAACTTCTGGTCATGGAACAAGGTCAAGGTCAAAGATCAAGGATCAAAGTCAACATGTTTTCCTAGGGTTTCTGAAGCTACTGGGCCGCACATTGTAGGGTTTCTAGAAGCATTGGAGGTCTCACTTTAACCCTAGGGCGGCCACCACTTATGCTTAGAGAAGGAGGCAGCCGCACATTAGAAGTCTTTTAGGGTTTGATTCTTTATTGCTTATCTCTTAGTCCTTTTTAGGGTTAGAATCATTTCACGACTCTATAAATAGAGCTATGTATTTTGGCTAAAGCACATAAGATCAATATACATTTCTGAATGAAGTTTTATTTGAGTTGTTAACTCTTATTCCTTAAGGTGTTCCTTATTGAATTTTTTGAGATTAAGTTAACTTCTTTGATTTAGTTTCACATCTACATGTTTGATCAATCAATTAACTTTTTATTAGTTTCTTGGGTTGTTTGAACATTCTTCATCTATTTATAACTAAAGGGCTTAGTAGTTCTATTGCTAAGTTTGTTAGTTCCATAATCAATTGCAAACTTTCAAGTTAGATTTTGGGGCGACAAATTCGAACTTATTAGTAAGGGTGCTTCCTTTTAAATAGGGAGAGCGTTTATTAGTTTGATTTTCTCACCATTACTTATCTTGGTGTTTGAACGTATCCGGTTCGAGTTCGTATCAAGTTAGCACATTATTAGTGCATTCTTCTAAAGATGCCAATTTAGGCACACTGAGTTCTATTTAAAGTATTGAAGCACATTATCAGCATAATGAGTTATTATACTTAGGCGTGAAGAAATAATAAAGAAGATACTCAGGCATGAAAATTTACCCAATTCTAAGGATTACTAAGTTATTACACTTAGTAAAATTTTATACAAAAAGAAAAAAACAAAGGTACACACGAGTTTCAACACTTGAACAAATAGCAAAAAGAAGAAAGCAAAGAATGATTAGATTGGAAATAGGAAAGATAATATTGATAAAGTAAAAGGCTTACAAGAGTTTTAAGCTTGGGATTCATTAATCATATATCGAGATTTAATGAGGTTACCCTCTACATTCAAATCATCTCTTGAAGGAGGATTAACATTAATTCCTAAGGCCGTCTCATCACTCACGCCTTCAACACTTCCCCCATCTTCAGCCTCCCAAATAACCTTCTCTAAGGCTTGTTCTTAATTTATTTTATTTTTATATCATTAAGGAAACTCATATAGGCATCAATAAAATTATATTTCATGGCCTCATTGACCGCCTCCTTATAACTATTGAGGAAAAAAGATAGGTCAGAATAGAAGTCCTCCTCAAACTCAAGCTTCTTTCTAGCAAAAGTCTGATTAGCTAGCTTTGAGGTTAGAGAGGCGCATTCTAACTGTAGATCAGTAATCCTCTAATCATATGTTTTCTTCTCGGATAAAGCTTACTGTGTTGAGTAGCAACATTCTCAATTTAATATTGAGCTGCTTAAAGATTGCCTTCTAGTTTTTTCTTTTTGGCAAAGAAACCTTCAACCTTCTTCTAAAGGATGAACTTAACAATCTCAGCATAGGTCCGATCATGAGAGGTTCGCTCACTTGGCTGCCTTTTGTAATGCTTCTGAGCATTACCAAGGGTCATGGCCTACAAAAAGAAATGGTCAACTTAAAGGTAAAGATGAACAAATTAAAAAAATATATCTAAGATGATCGACATACTTAGAGAATAAGAGACATCTAGTAAGCATGAAGGTAGCTCGGATGGACAATCTCCAGCTCCCTTAAGTCGTGTTGAAAGTTTATCAAACTAGTGAATTCCTCAGCTAAGGGAGGTGTTTGCTCAGTAGGAGCCGATCTGTATTTCTTTTCAAAGTAAGGCCAAGGATTCAGACACTTACTAGAGGATCGAATGATTTCCACCTGAACATAATCAACCTCATCCATGAGACGAGGACGCTTTTAATCGAAAAATATGGTGAGGATGTTATAAGACCGAGCTTTTAATTGATACTCAATGGAACATCATATGAAGTAATTACCAACTTTCCAATATTATCTTCAGAAGTCCCATCCTCAGCAACATAGGACAAGCAGAAGACGAGCTTGCTGATTTTTTGCCTTTAACAAGCTTAGCCCTCTTTAACTACTTTAAATCAATCGCTACATAAAGAAAATCATAAAGTCGAGTCAGATTTGCTAAAGAAAGAAAAGTAAAAAGCACCAAACAAGAGGCACCAAATAGGTATACCTAAAGAGCTAACACCTAGCTTGACTCCTTGTTTGGAAGTATCGAGCTCGATAAGCAATTGCTCAATTAAAGGAGAGACATGTAAAGCAATTCCTTTTTCTCTAATGTTCATCAAGGTTTTCTTATTCACGATATCCTCTTTTAAAGTCAATTTTATTAGTCTTCTGAAAGGAGGGATAGGCCATCTTATCGAAAGATCGGTAAAATCAGTTGAGTAGACGACCACGAAGAAACGATCGCGATAATTATGGACGGATGAAACAAGTCCATCTAAGAGTTTGCATCCAGTCGGGCTCTCAAATAAATGAAAGAATACTCAAAAGCCCGAGCAACAAGATAGAAGCTAAAGAAAAAAATAAGGGGTTCAAACTATATTAAAGTTATTGTACAATTGCTTGGAAGCAACAAGAAGATCAATCAAGTTTGGTTGCAGTTGGGCAATAGACACATTCATGTCCAGAATCACGGATCTCATGTAAGGATCTAGAGGAAGGCTGAGACCAGCTTCGAGATGTTCCTCATATAGCACTATATGGCCTAATTTGGGCATTGTTACCTAAAAAGTCCTTAGGGGACTCTTTTAAGGTATATGAGATCATAATTTTATATCTTTCTTAGACATAGCCAAGTCGGGTCAAGGTCATCTTTAAAGGATAAAGGTAATGGTCATTCTCATCACCCTTAAAAAAGAGCTAGGACTGTCTACCTCCCCAAGAGGAGAAGGATTCTCCTCCCTATTGGCATTTTTTACAAAAAGGTCATAAGAAGAAGTTTAGGTCGTAACCATGGTAAAATTTAAAAAGAGAGAGAGACAGAGAGAGAGAGAGAGAGAGAGAGAGAGAAACTACCAAGAAAAAGTAAGGAAAACTTATTGGTGACAAACACTGATATTCTTAGGCAGAATGAATATGAAGGTAAATAAACTAGAAATGCATAAAGATACAGGAAAATGGAGGAGGCGAAGATAATGGAAGAAAACTCCAGGAAAATTTTAGAAACGATAGAACAGATGGAAAGAAAGAAAACAAGCACTTACTTATAAGTATTTTATATAAAAAATACCCTCAAGGTTGCAAAGGAACCTCATTACGATGGGCATGTCATATGAAATATTAGGAGGAATGTCAAACATCTCACCTACCAAATGCTTGAAATTCAAGTTGTGTAGCCAAGCATATAACTTACTCGTGAACCGTTCAAACTCAAGCAGTAACCCATTATCCTATTTACTGAAGATAATTGAATATGAATATGAAGATTATACCGAGTATAGATACTCTCAGACAAGATAGGGAGACTAATGATAATCGAACATTATATGCCGACCTATCATATCCGAGAAAGGCGGGGTTGACTAATTCCATATCCAAGTACAACTAGGAGTCTTAGAGACCAAGTCATGATCAGACTCTAGTTGAGGAGTTCGACCTGACCTAGGACTCTATTATACGACCAAGAAGACTAATCTTAGTAGGATTAAGACACTTTACGCTCATGAAGTCCTACTCTTGTAGGATTAGGAGAATTTCAGTCCTTATATAAGGGACTACGACACAACATATTAGGTACATGATACCTTACACATTTAATACACATTAAGCCATCCTTATACAATTACTGACTTAGCTATCAAAATGAGTAGCTGGATAATAATATCTGACACTTTATAACTTTTATTTCAAAAATTTTGGATCTCAGATCAAACTAGAAGATCTTGTTAATAGCTTACCTCTTGGACCAAGTTATCATGTAATAATAATTTTAAATATTTTAATGAGTTTTCTTTAATATTTTAAGATTTCATAATTAGATTTTCTTGACACATAGAACCTATTTTGTATTATATTAATATGTAAAGGATAACTTGTAATATCATATGATATTTAAGAAGTTTAAATATCTAATGTGTTATTGTTAAGAATAATAAAACTTAGGAGATGTCTCCCATATTAGTATATCTTATTGTTTTTATGCTTTCATAGTATTGATTATTGTTTGCACAATATTTAGTCATTCACATGCGCTAATATTTCGAGTGTGCCAAAAGTGAATTACCTCAAAAATAATGTATTTAATGAAAAAGTGAATCGATTGTGGCAATCTAACTTCTAATGATTGTATGAAAGGGCTTAAGGGACTTCAAGTTTTATGGGTTCTTAACTATACTTCTAACAGCTTTGTTAAATCTAAGTCAAATGATTATTTTTAATATAAGGAATTGCAACTGAGAACTAAGGAAATAAAACTAATAAAAGTGAAAGCTAAAGAAATTGAATTAAAAAAATTATGTTCTAGCTAAGAAAATTAAGAACTAAAAAGAAATTGAAATAAGTAAAAAGCTACGACATTATAGAGAAAATTTTGCTAAGTGTTGATGATTTATTAATATGATTTTTGTTGAATAATTTTTGGTTCAAAACTTGAAGTGAGCCCCTCAATTTATAGACTTCCTAAGCTCGGTGATCATGTCTCTAAAAACCGCTTTCAAATTACCACCTTAATGAAGCAACTTGTTAAAGTAGTTTAAATAGGTGAAGCTATCTTTAAGGGAGTGGTGATATCAAACTCTCCCACTTCCTCAAAAGTTAAACATGTGAAGTTATTAGTAAGAAAGTGGTGCAGTAAAATTTCTCAGCTTCCTGTAACGTGACAATTCTTTTCCTATCCTTCCTCCTGAAATATTTTTCCACTACCTTCAACCTCTCAAACAAACTCAACTTCTTTTCCCTCTTTATTTTTATACATATTAATTGAATAAGTCTCTGCATCATGTTTCTTCATTGCGTTGCTTTAACTGGCGTCAATGAGATAATCAATTACTGCACCCACAAGCACTTGAGTTAGTAAAATAAATACGTATGGACTCAACAACATCCATGCATAATGATTCTTAATTGCATCATTTAGATATTTGAATTAATAAAATAATTACTGCACCGCCTCAACTACCGAAGTTAGTGAAATAATTTTTGCACTATCTCACCTAATTAAGTCGGTAAAATAAATGTTATAGGCTTGACATCATCCTTGTATAATAGCTCTCTATTGCACTACCTTGAAGATTTGAGTCAGTAAAATAATTATTGCACTGACTCAAATATCTAAATCGGTAAAATAATTATTATTATGCACATCACTATTGTAACACCCGGAATTTTTATATATTTAATAGTGAGTTTTTATTTAAGTTAATTTTAGCTTTATTTTTATTCGGTTTAATTGGAATGATTTAAATACAAATTTTGAATGTTCATGTTAGATAAATAAATGAGTTATTTTCTATACCCAATTAGTTTGAAATTTTAAGAAATTATTCAAGTAAATTATTTGAGAAATGATTATATTTTGGTTATTCAAAATTTTCCCAAATGCGTATTTATATAAGTAAAATTATATATTGAAAAATTTTGAAAGAAATTATAAAGGATGTTTTAATAAAAGAATTTTGGGAAAATTGGTATTATAATTGATTAGTAGTATTAAATTTTAAGTTGGAATTTGATTATTTAATTTAATTGTGTGTTAGGACTAAATTGGAAATTTATTTTAGGAATAAGGATTGAAAGTATAATGTTATTTTTATGGGGTTTTAATGGAAATTTGTGAGCTTGGTATTTTTGTAAATAAATATGTCGGTCAGGGGTATTTTTGTAATTGTGTATTTTCAATAATTCGGATTTGGCCCAAATTAATTAGTTAAGGGCTTAATTGAAAGGCTAAAAAGAAGTTTGGGGGTCAAATTGGAATTCTGCGGGATGAAATTGTAAGTAATTAAGAAAGCTGAGGGACCAAATTGTAATAAGGAAAAGTTCAGGGGTCAAATGTCGATATTGAAAGGAATGGAAATCGGGGAGAGAGAAAAGAAAGAAGGAAGAAGAAAGGGAGAGAGAGAGAGCGTCGGCCGTCCATGGTGGACAGACGGAGGCAGCCGGCGGTGTTGGCGTCGGAAGGAGGCGCCGCAATGGCGAAACGATGGTGGCGGTGGAGGCGGCTAGAAGCGTCGGCGAAGCGGAATCGCGCGTGTGGCGGCAAGCGTCGTTCAGGCCGTTCCGGCGGCCTTCCGGTCGATCTTGGTGGCGATCGGCTCCCTTGGAGAGCTTCCTTTGGCTAGCGGCGGCCGCGTCGGTTTAGTGGCCGGAGGAGAGTTCGGTGAAGTGGTGGCGGCCCGTATTTTTGGGCTTTTCCGGTGAGCTCCGGCGGAGGATGGATGATCGGAGGATGTATCCCGACTCTCCTCAGCTCAAGCTTCACGGTGGCACTGGTTTCGTGGCGATCGGGCTTCGTTTGTAAATCGACGGTCGAGATCGTCCGCAAATTTCTCCGGATGATCGGGTGTCAGATCGAAAAATCGAAAGCGGGGATCGTCATCAGCGCGTCGTTGTGAGTCCAATGGTGTGTCCAGATCGTTGATCGGACTCCGGCGGCCGGAGGCGAGTCGACTGAGCGTCTCGGTAATTTTCTCTGGCCGTTGATCTTAGAAATCCTTAATTTTAAATTTGTGTATATTGGATTATATTGAGTATTTGATGATTTTTGTGAGTAAAAAATATTTGTCTGTCAATTGGCCTGCCATAGTCGTATTTTGTGCTGTGTGGCGGAGTCGGGAAATAGTGAAGTTTGGGGACCCGACTCCCGTTGTTTAAATTGTTGGATATTTGGAGTGTTTTTCTGGCAGGTCCTGGACCCGTTTTTACGGGGGGGTAATGTTCGTGTTGTAGGGGAGGTTCTGCCGGATTTTCGGTAGAATTCTCCCGAGTCGAGATTCTTAGACAGTCAGTCCTAGGAATCTAGACCTAGGAACTATTGTAATTGTTTCATCGTTTTGATAAATTGTTTTCCATGACTAGATTGTCAGTTCGTTCGGCTCGCTCCTACCGAGGCACCGGAGCAGAGCTAGGAGGTCGCCAATCCTGTGAGTTAAAGTCATTTAATCTTTGCGCTATTGCTAGTCTGATTTTAATATGCTATTTAGAATTTGTGCTTAATATGATTATTAGTATCGCAAAATAAATGATTTCACTTGATTATTAATATTTAAAATAATATAAATATTATTATTAGTATATTATAATAAGATAAACGTTATTATTTTTTCCCTCACAAATTGCACGTTGTTTTACCTTAAATCTTTAATCTTTATTTCGATATGTGTTGGTTGAGTTCATCAGATAATGATATTTATTATATGTGATGATTGCGAATTGGGAAATGTGGCTTGTAGAACATGCCTTTGATGGGTTACATCGGGACGGCGTCTTACCGGTAATGATTATGGACATAAGGTTATTATGGATTTGTTTGCCCGATCGAGCATTGCTCTCTGGCCGAGTTCGATTGATTCTTAGGAGGTAAGGTCCCTGGTCGAGCATTGCTCTCGGGGGCGATCTTATTGGATTAAGAGAGCCGAATGGCTACTAGATTTCTTATTTGGATACTTAAGTGACCGGTGGAGGTAAGGTCCCCGGTCGAGCATTGCTCTTGGGGGCGCCCGATCTTATTGGATTAAGAGAGCCGAATGGCTACTAGATTTTGGGGTTTAGGGTTCTACTGAGCCACTCGTCCCGTAAAAGTAAAAATATATTTTTATTTATTCATTTATTAATTTATTGTGGTATGATTATAATATGGATTGTATTTACGTGCATGGTTGACATTTTGATTTGAATGATTAATATTTTATGTGAAGGAAATAGTAGGGTATGATTATAGTATGGTTTGATATCGATTTGAATAATCTATGTTTTCCGAGAAGAAGCAATAGTCTCTAGATTATTTGATTTTAACTCACTCTCGAGCGATCTCCATTCTGTTTTGATTCGTGTTAGTCCTCTCGCGACTCTTATTGATAACCCGACTCCTTCATCATCGGGTGGTGTATTCGATTTGGTATGTTAATTTGTAAAATCTTAGATTCTCATGAGTAGTAATAGTAGATGTATCGGTTGTAAATTTTCCGAGTTTCGGGTCTCGCCTAGTTCTTGACCGGGCCGTTAAATTATGTAAAGTGTAGCATTTAAGATAAATTGTGGCTTTAATAATATTAATTTGAGATGAGATTTGTTTAAATCAGTAAGTGTCAGGCTTACTACGGGTTTCGGTGGCCTTAAGCCTACCCATTCCCTAGTGCCGGTCACGGGCCCACGGGTGGGGTCGTGACAACTATGGTATTTGAAAATAGATTAAAATTGTTAGGCTTGTAACAAATATATTTTGAGTGTAACCTTCTATTCAAAGTCGTAATTTATGGACTTCGATGTATCAAATTACTTATATAACTCTCTCATATAAATTAAATACATAACTAGAAAAATAAAGTTAACAACTAATTTGGTTCTATTTTGATACTTAATCATCATTTTGAGAAATAAAAAGTACAATCGACATTTTTCTATTTTCATATTTAATAAATTAATAATTTTATTAATTAATAAGTTCCTAAAAATTAACTTATTTTTCACATTGAATAATTCATAAGTCTATATTTCAATGACCAATAAATTTTTATGAAGTTTTTTTATAATTATTAATTATTAAATATTTTTTAAAAAATTAGAATAAGAGCAAGTAATATTAGTTCTACCATTATTAGTGTAGAAAGCTCTAAAAAGTCTTTTTAGAGTAATATTTGTATTTTTGACTCACTTAGTATATGGAAGTTTATATTTTCCTTTTTACTTGATTTTAAACTTATACATAGTATATTTGACTTAAATAGTCAATAACTATTTGAAGTTTTTATTTATTATAAATATGATAAGTTAATATTTTTAATATTTAATAAATTTTTAATGCACTTGATATATTAATTGTTAGAAAGTTGGTTGTAAGAGAAAATAAGAAGGAAAAATTGAAAAAAATTGTATTTTCTTCTTGTCTGGTTTAAAGAGAGAAAAATATATTAATCGAAATAAAATAATTTATAAAACGACAAAATCTTTCTCTCTAAAATGGATGAAAAATAAAAGTAAAATATTCTAAATCGCTCCTCTATTTTGATAATAATTCATTAATTATGAAAAAAGTAAAGAATAAAAGTTGAAATTAAAATTTATTCTTTTATTTTCTCTCCTTATCCAAATATAAAACCAAATTAATTTTTTTTATTTCTCTCTATTTTCTATTTCCACATTTCTTTTCCAATTTTCCAAACATGAGATACATTGTTTGTTGGGTGATTGATTAAAGAAAAAAGGAAAGAAAAAGAAAAGCAAAAAAACTTTACTTGGATTGGTAGCCGTGTGCACGTTTAACTTTGCGTTGTCTTGTTATGTCGGTTTGTATTTGCCATTTCTTGAATTTTGACTCTTTGAGCATTCTTTTTCAAACATACCAACCTATGACGAGAAGCCACCTCATTGTCGTTTCGTGTATGTAAGAACCTGTCTTCATGCTAATGGCACAAGGGCTCAGAATTTTTCTTTTGCTTTTTCTTTTTTCAGAAAGGAAAAGGACTGAGAAGTTTATGATATAAAATGTTACACTAAAAGTATACATTTCTTTTTAAAGTTAATTTATTATAAATGTACGGTACTGTATAAATTAATAAAATATTAAAATTATTTAATTTTAATAATTTATTAATATAATTAAATATTAAACAATTATTTATATTTAGTATTTAATTATTAATCAATTGATTTTTATTTGTTAAAAGTTATTTCATTGTGAATTTTTTCTCAACTTGTCTATTCGTCAAACTATCTATATTTGTATTTTGTATGATGGAAAACATATATCAGCTTTGGATTTGAAACAGATATCAGCTTTGTATGCAAAATTTTGTTCTTCCCTTTATCTTAGAAGCTAGAGAACTTGTCCTTGAACACTCTCATTTTCACTCAGGAGAGAAAAGTCTAAAGTTATGTTTAGTGGCAAAATTATAGGGAATTAAACAAATCAATTAAAAGGCTTTTCGTCTAAATATGCTTGCTATTGTGGGGCTCCAAGATCATGCTAATGTTGAACCATTGCATGGTAATATGTTCCTTTTCAAATTTGAAGATGCTATCCAAAAAACATGGTGCATACTAGCAATACATGGAGTTTTGATGACAAGTTAGTGGTTTTTATGGATCCTCTCCCCTCTAAATCCTCTAATGCCCTTACTTTTCATAAGGTCCCCTTCTAGGTACAATTGCATAATGTACCTCCTAATATGATGACTGAAGTAGTCGCAACAAGATTAGGCTCTGATGTTGGTGAAGTCTTGGAAGTTTGGAAGAATAAAAGTGGTGATCTACTTAGTAGTTTCATTCCAATATAGGTTCTTCTTGACATTCGACAACCTCTCCAGCGAGCATTGTCCTTTAAAGTGGAAAATTCAGATGCAACTCATGTAATTCTCTTAACCTATGGAAGGCTTTCTGAATTTTGTTACTCATATGGCTTGATTAGTCATGTTGATAGGGACTGTCTAATAATCTCGATAATGATGGTGCTCAACCTTGGGGACCATGGCTTCATGCTACGACTCAAGTTTCTGGTTGTTTTAGAAAGGGATGGACTGGTAACAAGGATGAACAAAAGAAATCATCTATTGACCCAACTTTTGGAAAGAATGATAGGGAAATAACCAAATCTTCTTCAGTACCTGTTATATCTAATGAGTAGTTCAATGTCCCCACTCCTCCAAATCTATCATTGGCACCTAAGGCACCCGACTCCAAATTGAAGAACTTGAATTCAAGTTCAGTATCAATTAAGAATTGAGAGAAAAGAGTAAAGTGAGAGAGTTATATTTTCATTAATCTCACACGCATACAACTTAATGAGAGTTTTAACTTATATACTAACTATAAGACAAAAATAACTTTCCAGCTCAGCTAATTTTATTATAATAGAGTTGTTATAACTAACTACAAAAAATACACTGTACATTATGCTAACAGCACCCCCCCCCCAAGCTGGAGAGGACTGAGAAATATCCAGGAGTCCTAACTTGGAGAGCATGATACTGTGCCTGGTCGAGGAGAGCTGTTTGGTTAATATGTCTGCAAGCTGCTGATGAGAAGGCACATAAACTGTAGAAATAAAACCTGCCTTTAGTTGATTCCTAACAATATGGTAATCAATATCTAGATGTTTGGTTCTCTCATGAAAGACTAGATTTGATGCTATATGAAGGGTAGCCTGGTTATCACAATGAAGAGGAATATCGAGCTGTACAGAAAAAGAAAGGTCAGCTAGAAGATATACAATCCACTGAGATTCACAAATAGTGGAGGCCATACTCCTATACTCTACCTCAGTTGAAGATCTGGATATAGTGTTTTGCTTCTTGGTCTTCTAGAAAATGAGCGAGGAACTAAGAAAAATGCAGAAACCAGTGAGAGATTTTTTGGTGTCTGGACAATAAGCCCAATCAGCATCATAGTAAGCTGTAAGAGTACAAGTAGAGGCAATAAGATAGAATAAACCTTGAGAAGAACAACCTTTGAGACATTTGACAAGATGAATAGCAGCATCCGAGTGAATTTGACTAGGTTTACTCATGTGTTGACTAAGTTACTGAACAATATGACTGAGGTCTGGTCTAGTCAAATTCACATATAAAAGCCTGCCAAAAAGTCTTCTATATCTTTCAAAATTAAAAAAGTCAAGATCATTACAGAGACTAGTTTGATGCCTGAAGGTAGAGGGACACTTGTTGGCTTGCATGAGATAGACCTAAATCTAGAATTAAGTCTTTGATATATTTCTGCTGGGAGAGAAAAGTGCCAGTAGTTGATCTAGCTATCTCCAAGCCTAGAAAATACTTAGCATGTCCTAAATCTTTAATAGTAAATTATGCATCTAAAAAAGATTTAAGTTGCTTGATCTCAAAATTAGAATTACTTGTGACTAATACATCATCAACATAGATTAACAAAGTAGTAAAAATGTCACAAGAAGACTTAACAAATAGACAATGATCATGAGTAGACTGAGAAGATCCAAAATCCATCAAGGCAGTGGTGAACTCCTTGTTCCATTGTCTAGATGCTTGTTTAAGGCCATATAAGGATCTTTTAAGTTTACAAACTTAACCCTTTTGAGCTTTAGAATACCCTAGAGGAGGCAACATATACAAATCTTCATCTGTAAATCCATGAAGAAAAGCGTTATTAATATCAAGTTGATATAAGGCCACTGTTTGATGGTTGTGGTAGCAATAAGTAATCTGACTGTGACTAACTTAGCTACAGGAGAAAAGACCTCACTATAATCCTCTCCTTCAACCTAACTAAAACCTTTAGCAACCAATCTTGCCTTGAATCTATCAACAATACCATTTACATGTCTTTTAATTTATAAACCCATTTGGAACGTATGGCTTTCTTTCCTTTAGGTAAAACAGTCAAATCCCAAGTATGATTGAATTCTAAGGCACTTAATTCTTGATCCATGGCTTCTACCCACCTAGGCTCTTTCTGAGCAATAGTAAAAGATGCAGATTTAGAACCCATACATACATGAGCCATAAAATCTTTATAAGAAGAAGAAAAAGATAGGAAAAGGATTGAGTCTATAATGGCAAGGTTTGAAGAATGTCTTTTTGAAGGTTGAAAAGAAACATAATAGTCTTTAAGGTAACTAGGTAAATGAACAGTTCTGGGTGGAGGCTCAGAAGAAGGAAGAGGAATGCAAGTGGAACGAGAAGTACTAATATCAGGATTAACAACAGTATCATAATTAACAATAGTATTTGTATTAATAGGAGAATTAATAGTAAAACTTGTAAGATCATCATTTTCATGTGAAACAGTAGACAAACAATCAACACAATTTTCAGAATTCTCATCTTCAATAAAAACAAGAAAACAAGTAGCATTACTGTTGCTTTTGACAAAAGAAAAAGAAAATATCTTTTCATGAAAAACAACATCTTTACTAATAAGAATAGTATGTGAATCCAAATCATAAACTTTATAAGCCTTTTGCCCTAGTGGATAACCCAAAGATATACATTTAATAGCTCTATTGTCAAACTTGGATTTATTTGGTTGAGTATTTGTAGCAAAACATAAACAACCAAAAACTTTAAGGGAAGAATATGGTGGTGATTTCGAGAAAATCAAAGAATAAGGTGATTTCCAGCCAAGAACATATGAAGGTAGTAAATTTATGAGGTAGGTTGCTGTAAGAATACACTATCCCAAGAAATTTTCATAGAAGAGAGGCATTGAGTTTAAGAGCTCTAACAACTTGAAGAAGATGCTTATGCTTTTTCTCAACAACTCCATTTTGTTGTAGAGTGTAGGGTGTACTTCTTTGATGAACAATACCCTTTCTAGACAGGTATTCAGTTAAGGTGGAGTTTATGAATTTTGTGCCATTATCAGTTCTTAATGTTTTAACGGAGGTTTGAAATTATCTTTTAATGAAAGCACAAAAATTCACAATAGTTGTAGGTACTTGAGTTTTATCTTACAACAAGTAAGTCCATATACATCTGGTATAGTCATCCACAAGGGTTAGAAAATATATAGCACCACTTAAAGACTTTTGCTTCAAAGGGCCCCAAAGGTCGGCATGTAAAATTTCAAAAGCAATAGAAGTTGTAATTGAACTATTTGAAAAAGATAATCTCTGTTGTTTAGCGAGAGGACAAACAGTACAAATGTGATCTTTTGGTCTCTTTACGTTCAATTCTGAAATATGAGAACTTTGATCAAAAGAAGGATGTCTTAGTCTAGAATGCCAAAGAAGACAGCTTTGATCATTCATGCAACTAAAAGAAACATCCTTGTTTTTATATAAACTTTTGACAGTATTATTAATAGGTAAAACAGAAGAAGATATTACTTGTTGTAGTAATTCTATAGTGAAATGAAAACTTGAGACATCTATCTTATATAAACCAGCTTGTTGTTTGCCAACAACAACAATTTGATCCCTCTGCTGGTCCTAGAAGACACAGCCAAGAGGATAAAATGTCACCTTGACATTGTTATCAAAAGTTAATCTACTAACACAAAGTAGATTATATTTAAAAGCAGGAACAAACAAAATATTTTTCAATATCAATTTGGAATTTAAAACCATAGATTTTGTGTGAGTCACATTAGTACGTGTCTCATTTGGCAAGAAAATAGTTGATGATTTTTTCAAAGGTTTAGGCAGAATTAAATAATGAAAATTAGCAGTCATATGATTTGTAGCACCTGTATTTACAATCCATATAGTTACACCATATACATTTGCACAGAAATTAGAATAGGCAGTAGAATTACCTAAGAAACAAGCAGCTGCATTGGCAAAATCCATCTCCATATTTCCTTTGCCCTTCATGAACTTCCGAGACTCTTGTTGTACAGTAGAGCTAATAATCTTACTAATGTCATCCATTTTAAAACTAGTATCATTCTCCTCATTAAAAGGTGTCTCCATAGATTATTTCTTAGAAACATGTGCTGCAAACCTGCCTTTGTTTCCAACTTGATTCTATTTTTCAGAATTCCCCCCAAAATTCTTTGAACCTTCATTAGCATCTCTATGCCTTTTTTACCACTCAAGATAACTAATTAGCTTAAAGCACTCCTCCTAAGTATGGCCATTCTTTCTACAGTAATTGCAAAACTTGTTTGGGTCTTTCACCCCTTAGTTTCTCCTTTCCTTATAAATTAATCAGTTTTCACCATCATTGTTGCATCTTCAGTCAGTCTAGAAGCAGATTTAAAAATAAATTTATGCTTTTCATCTTTTAAAACGAGTGCATAAGCCTTATTTGTACTATGTATAGGTTTCATCATCAACAAATTACTTCTTACAGTTTCAAAAGAATCATTTAGTCCCATCAAGAATTGCATTATCTTATTTCTATTAGACATCCCAGGTAGCCTTCTATAAACATCACAGGTATATTTATGGTAAAAATAGGAAGGTATAGGGGCCAACTCACCAAATTGATCCCATAATTTCTTTAGCTGAGTGAAATAGAATGCAACCGACTTGTTGTCTTGCTTAATAGAACTGATTTCCCTCTGGATTTGAAACTCCAAAGGTCCATTACATTCTCCAAATCTCGTTTGAATTTCTTCCCACAGTTCCTTTGAGTTTCTTGCGTACATAAAGCCTTCTGATAAATCCTTTGTAATAGAATTCAGTATCCAAGACATAACCATCCAATCTTGCTTTTTCCAAACTTTATATTCCTTTGAGTTACTACGAGGAGCTACTATATCACCAGTTATAAACCCTAGCTTATCTTTTGGCTCTAGAGCAATTTCTATGGAACGACTCCAAGAAAGATAGTTGTTTCCATTGAAGTGTGTACTCACAAGAAAAGCCCTATTATTTCCAGCTGATTGATTTGATTCTCCAATTTCTAGAGTTTCTGGTGTCTCCGAATTGATTTCAGTTGCTATTGTAAAAAGTAAGCAAGATCGAAGAAGTAAACACAAAGATTGTGAATAAGATGAAAAGAAGAACAAATCAAAAAATCTTAATACAAGAAAGGCTCTGATACCATGAAAAACTTGAATTCAAGTTCAGTATCAATCAAGACTTGACAGAAAAGAGTAAAGTGAGAGAGTTATATTTTCATTAATCTCACATGCATACAACTTCATGAGAGTTTTAACTTATATACTAACTACCAGACAAAAGTAACTTGCCAGCTCAGCTAATTTTGTTATAACAGAATTGTTATAACTAACTAAAAATAAAAAATACATCATTATGCTAACATATGTCCCCATTAGTTCCTCTATCTATCCAATCAAAAGTTCAAAACAGGGCTTCTTTGACTGAAAAAATAAAAGATAAGGACCTAGATGTCGATGGAACCTAAAACTCTAGTGCTTGTCCCCAACCATGAAAGTAGCTCTTCCCAATCACATAAACAGAGGGTTCTGCATGCTTCTGGTGCTGGACATGGGCCAAATGATGGGTTTGTTTTAGGAAGGTCTAAAAAATGGAAAAAAGTTACAAGACATATTGTTGAAGATAGGGCTATAACAACAATTACTTGTTCAACTACTACAGGTAAGTCCTTGTCCTGAGTCGTGATGATACAAATGGACCAAAGAAACGTGTACTTGGAGATATCTCAAGCACTCTACTTGTAAATGAAGGTGTTCCCTCCAATGCTGCTTTCAATATATCGACAGTTTTTGCTTCTAAGTGAAAGTGCCGAGACCCATGAGTTGCCTATGTTGGAATGCTCGTAGGCTTGGGAACCCTCGAGTATTGGATGAGCTAAACTTTATTATTCATCGTGAAGATCCCACTCTTATTTCTCTTTGTGAAACATTGCTTCATGATAGGAAAAGGGAGTTTGTGTGTAAAAATTTTGGATTTCAGAATTGTTTTGTGGTAAATGCGTTAAGAGGAAGTGAGAGCTTAATATGCTATGGAAACCTGATTTTTGTCTCAATTCAATCCTTTAGTTGTGGCCACATTGATATAGTATGTCATCCGCATGACTTAGTATGGTGATTCACAAGGTTTTGTGGTGCGCCAGCACATAGTGACAGAATGCATTTATTGGAACTCCTTCGAGGGCTTAGTCATCAATCTTTGGGCATGCCCTAGTTAGTAGTTGGTGATTTTAAGGCAATGCTGCATGGGGGTGAAAAGAAAGGTAGCCTTCCTATTCCTTCTCAGATTCATGATTTTAGAGAGGCGATCGAGGATGCTTCCTTGGTAGATATGGGTTTCACGGGTCCATAATTAACTTGGCAAAGAAAAGTGATGAATGGCAATGTGGTTTTTAAGCGCCTAGATCGCTCTTATACAATGATCGGTTTAAGGCTCTCTTCCCTTCGTCAATAGTTTATAACCTGGTTTTTCACTTGTTAGATCATAGAGTTATACTTGCTTGCTTCTTTGAGCGGCCGGCCATTGGGGCCACTAGCTCTCCAAGACATTTTCATTTTGAAGCGTCAATGGATACATGATGAAGGGTGCCTTGATATTTTGCAAAGAATTACTCTGAAATGAATATAATTGCACATGTGGCATCTAATAGGACTAAATCGGTGGAGTATCTAAAGCTTTGGGGCATAACTAATTATTTGGCATAAAATGGTTGAATTGACTTTATTCGTCACAAGCTGGATTTTATTTACGGTTCAGATGATCATGAGCAACGATTGGATGAAATTCTCAACCTTGAGTAAGAATTTATCTCCCTTGGCAATGAAGAAGAGCAATACTGGGAAGCTCAGTTTTGAAATGAGTGGTTGGCCCATGGCGACAAAAACACGAGATGGTTTCACCAACATGCTTCTACTAGACGTGCCAGGAATAAAATTCAGTCTCTGTATAATGCAAACAAATCTACCATTACTAGCTCAAGAGAATCCAGGATGAAGTTGAAAGGTATTTCCAGAATATTTTCCTTCCTCCCTTCCATCTTTGGGTAATATCGATCTTGTTGTCAATTGTCCCAACTAAAGTCTCTTCTGACATGAGACTTGATTTGGTTGATATTTATCATTGCTGAAATAAAAACGGCTATATATGACATACCCTCTGGGAAATCTCCGAGTCGGGATGGGTTGCCAGCATTATTTTTTCAAAATTTTTAGGGCATTGTTGGTGATTCTATTACTACTGCCTTTTTTCTGAATAATGGTGGAGAATTCTTGAGTGGAACAATACTTTGATTTCACTAATTCTCAAATTTAAGGATCCTAAGTTGATTTCTCATTATCGACCCATAAGTCTTTATAGTGTTATTTCAAAGATTATTGGTAAAGCTCTCACTAACAGATTGAAGCCTTGGCTTGGAGATGTGATTAATGACCATCGGAGTGCTTTTGTCCCGGATAGATTAATTTCTGATAACTCTATTTTGGGCTTTGAGTGTGTTCACTAGCTTAAAAATAAGAGGAAAGGAAATTTAGGCTTCAATGGTATCAAGCTTGACATGAGTAAAGCATATGATCATGTGGATTAACCTGGTTATGCAGTATATGTCTTTAGTTTCTTATTCCTTTTTGCTCAATTAGGAGATAGTTGGATGTTTGCACCTAGTTAGAGGCCTGTGGAAAGGTGACCCCTTATCCCTATATTTATTTTTAATAGGTGTTGAAGGGTTTACATCTCTCATTAATCATTATGTATTACATGGTGATCTTCATGGTGTTTCAATTGTTAAAGGTGCTCCTAGTGTAATGCGTCTGCTATTTATAGATGATAGTTTGATATTCACTAGAATAGTTACAATAGTTTGATATTCACTAGAATAATTACATAATGTTTTCGTCGGAAAAAATTATTGAATATATACGCTAATGCTTCACGACAGCTAATTAATTATCAGAAGTTGGCTTTGTCCTTTAGCACTAACACATATGATGTTGTCTGTCCACAACTTAAGGCTATTTTTGGTATCCCGATAGTGTCTCGCCATGAATCTTACCTCGGCTTGCCATCAGTTATTAATAGAAATAAAATATGCAAGTTTAGGTATATTAGGGACGGAGTAGCTAAGAATTTAGTAGGTTGGAAAGCCAATCTTTTCTCTTGTGGTGGTAAAGAAGTCCTAAAGTCATGTATTCGGTCCATGACTACTTATTTGATGTCAGTGTATAAAATCCCAGTGAGTATTTGTGATGATATTGAGCATTTCTGCTCTCGGTGTGGAGCTTCTGAAGCTAAACGACGACTTCACTAGAAGAATTGGGATTTTTTATGCAAACCAAAAGACTAACGAGGTTGGGTTTCCAAATTTGCTTCTAATGTTGGCTCCTTTCTTTGCCGAGAGGTACTTTCTTCTAATGCCTTTGTTTCAAATTTGCTTATGTTTGATGGAAGATGGATATCTACCTTAGTTTAGCACCTCTTTGATCCTCACAGTACAAACTTTATATTGTGTATCTATGAAAATATATGAATGATGTATATACTTTCTATGTTATGTATTCTGATCTTTACAATGAGATGTTGATCATATATATACACATAAAGAATAACAGCTGCCTACTTCTATTCTAACGGTTGCCTATAATGTCTAATGCTTCTTTAGGTAAGGTTGAAGTGACCTTTCCTGCTTTGCAGGAAAGGTTGCTCTCTTTCCTGGTGTCTATAATGAGAAGCCTGTACAAGCAAGCTTGCTTGTGCAGTCTCTGAGACTCCTACTTCTGGAGTCCCTTTTCTTCTTGTTTCTTCAACACTCCCCCTCAAGATGGGTTCGTATAAGTTTACAAAACTCATCTTGTTGAGAATAGATTGATGGTTTAGTTTGTCAAGTGCCTTTGTGAATATGTCTGCTAATTGCTCCTGACTTCTGACATATGGTGTCTCGATCTTTCCTCTTTGTACTTTTTCTCTAATGAAATGACAATCAACTTCAATATGCTTGGTTCGTTCGTGAAACACTAGGTTTGATGCAATATGGCGTGCAACTTGATTATCACAGTATATTTTTATGGGTCCGTCATTTTTGATTTTCATGTCTTGAAGGACTTGTTTGATCCAAATAAGCTCGCTAGCTGTAGATGCCATGGCTCGATATTCGGCTTCTGCGCTTGATCTTGCAACCACACTTTGTTTTTTGCTTTTCCATGTCACCAGGTTTCCTCCTACAAAGGTGCAGAATCCTGTGGTTGATTTTCTATCATAGCTTCCTGCCCAATCTGCATCAAAAAAACCAACTATAGTGTTAGAGTTGTTTTTCTTCATCCAGATTCCTTGACCTGGGGTTCTCTTGAGATACCTAAGTATCTTGTCTATTGGCTTCCAAGTGGTTGGAGCGGGGAGCATGCATGAACTGGCTTACCATACCCACTGCAAATGCGATGTTCGGCCTAGTAACTGTTAAGTAAATCAGTTTTCCTATTAAGCGCTGATAGTGCCCTATATTGGTTAAAGGTTCACCGTCCTCTAGATTGAGTTTAGCTTTAGTTTCCATTAGAGTGTTGGCAGGTTTAGCTCCTAGTTTCCCCGTTTTCTTCAATAGATCAAGAGTATATTTCCTTTGAGATAGAAATAGTCCATTGTTTGACTTTGCCATCTCTATGCCTAGAAAGTATGAAATTTGACCAAGGTCTTTGATGTCGAATTCCCTTTTTAGGCTTTGTTTGACTTCCTCTATCCCTTGATCACCATTTCTTGTTATTATAATATCATCGACATATACAAGAACAATAACAGTGTGTGTATGAGTGTGTTTGACAAACATGGAAGAATCTGATGCACATTTATTGAAGTTAATATTTAAGAGGAAGAGGCTTAGTTTGGCATACCATGCTCTTGGAGATTATTTCAGTCCATAGATTGCCTTTTTTAGCTTACATACCAGGGAAGTGTCTGATGTTGATTCATGTCCAGATGGTAGAGTCGTGTAGACTTCTTCTTCCAAGTTTTCTTGTAGGAATGCGTTTTTGACATCCATTAGGAACAGATTCCATCCCTGGTTGGTGGCTATTGATAGAAGAATTCTAACAGTATTCATTTTTACAACGGGAGCGAAAGTTTCTTGATGATCGACTCCATAGATTTGAGTGAATCCTCTGGCTACTAGTTTGGCCTTGTACCTCTCAATAGTTCCATCACAGTTATACTTGATTTTGTATATCCATTTACGTCCTATGGGTTTTTTGTTTGGTGGTAATGGAACAACACTCCAGGTATCATTTTTTTTCTAAGGCTTGAAGCTCTTCTTTCATAGCTCTACACCATTTAGGGTTGGTATTGGCTTCATATAAGGATGTAGGCTCAGGGTGAGTTGTGATTTTGCTTAGGTAGTTGCGGTATTGGTTTGATATGGAATTATAGACAATGAAGTTCTGAATTGGATATGTTACCTTATGAGACACATAGTCTCTTAACTTTATGGAGGGCCTAGTTTGTCGAGTGGATCTTCTCAAGGCGATTGCTTCTGCTTGAGGTTGTTCTTCAATTTCGAATGTTGTATCTTCTCCCTTTGAAGAAATTAGTCTTGAGATTAGAGGTGACTCCCCCTGGAGGGGATAATCCTGTTTGTGACTGCTGAGAAAAAAATTAGAGTTATGCAGAAATAATAACGTGCATGGGCCATGAGTATCTGGTGAGAGATCCTCGGTGCTATCTTTATAATAGGGTTCAATTTCGACAAACGAGACAACTCGAGAGATATAGTTTTTGTGAGCGGTGGAGTCATAGCATTTATACCCTTTTTGTCTATAAGAGTATCCTAAGAAAAGGGTTTTGATAGAGCTTTTATCAAGTTTGTGTTGACGTTTGATGTGTACATAATAGACACAGCCAAAAAGTCGTATATGCCCTAATTCAAGTTTTCGGCCTTTGAGGACCTCTAGAGGGCTGAGATTTTTTAATGTGGCAGTGGGAAATCTATTAATGAGATACGTGGCAGTTAAGAGGGCATCCGACCAATAGGGAGAAGGCATATTATTTTGAAAGAGAAGAATGCAGACAACATTAAGGAGATGTCAATTTTTGCGTTCAAAAACTCCATTTTATTCGGAGGTATTAACATAGGTGTTTTGATGCACAATTCCCTTTTTTTTAAAATGCTGAAAAATTTTAGTTTATATATTCCGTGCCATTGTCGGAGTGAAAATTTTTTATATTAGTATTATACTGATTTTGAATAAGATTAAAGAATTCTTGGAAGCGAGAAAAAATCTCATTTTTTTCTTTCAGTAAATAAACCCAAGTAGTACGGGAATAATCATCAATAAAGGTAACAAAATATCGGAAATGATTATAAGATTCAATGGGAGCAGGTACCCAAACATTCGAGTGTATTAAATCAAATGTTTTTTCAGACATACTGGACGATAAAGGAAAAGGCAAGCGAGTGTATTTGGAAAATTTGCAAACATCACAATTGCTAGAGTTTAAGTTGTAATAAAATAACTGGTTTAAAACTTGATCGGAGGGATGCCCAAACCGCTAATGCATTAACTTGCCTTGATTAGGGTTGGTTGACACAAGACACTGCTTATGAGGATTTTGGAGATAGTATAACCCATTTTCTAATTTCCCTTCACCAATCGTCTTCCCGAAAATTCGATCCTGAAATTGACTGAAGATGGTGAGAATATAACATTGCAGTTTAAATCACAAGTAATTTTGCCAACAGATAAGAGATTGGATTTAAAATAAGGTAAAAGCAACATATTTTTAATGCTGGAATTAAATAAATTTGTAGTACTGTAGCCATGAATTTTAGCTTTGGCCCCATTAGCAACTGTCACATGTTGGGATTCCTTGATAGAATTTGGATTTTCCAATTTCGTGGGATCCCAAGTCATGTGATCTGTTGTGTCTGAGTCAATAATCCAAGCATTTTGACAGATATTTTTAATTTTTTGTAATGAATTTAAAGCGGTTTAGGCAGAACCTGACCCACCGGGTTGATGCAAACTGAATCCACCAGGTTGCTGAACCAAGGCTTGAAGTTGGGCTATCATTTGAGTCACTTGGGCCTGGTGAGCATGTTGGGCCTAGGTTAGAGCCGAGCCTGACCCAGTTGACTGGGCCGGATCATGACTGTGGCTGGGCCAGGTTGGGAAGTCAGAATGGGCTGGATCAGGGTTATAGTTGCAGCATGGGATTCAGAGTCGGGTCGGGTCGAGAAAACCCTAGAGAGTCGGGTCGAGGCGTCATATAATTTTTGACATATGACGCCCTCGCGCCTCTCTCACCCTTTTCTCTAGAGTTTTCCTCTCTTCTTCAGTCGAATCTCCTTTCTCCCCTCTTCACCCCTCCTGCACCGCTCCCCTTCTCCCATCCTCGGACTGGCCGTAAATGAGGGTGCATGTGCCAGCACTGGTCGCGATGGTGACCTTGCTTCTTGCAGTGGTCGCATCGCTCGACTGTGCTCGGCCCTCCTCTTGTTTGGCTTCCTTCGATGGTGTTGAGGCAATGCGAGGTGTAAGCCTGGCTTTCTATGACATCGAGTGAGAGCGAAGAGTTCATTAGAGTTCTTCGTGTCTCTTCTCGTGAACAATCGCTATCACCATGTCGATCTTCGGCAACTCTGTTGACAGGAGGATTTGAGACCTCAAGCTTTCGTAGCTTGAGTCCAAACCTCCCAGGTAAGTATAAACGAGGTCCTGCTCGGCTCTCTTTTATGTTTCTTCTATGTTTGATGTTGGAGGTAGGTAGTTTTAGAGTTCTTCCTATCGGGTTATAACTTCCATTGCATATTCTGAACTATTTTTTGTGCCTTGGGTGATTTTTTGCTAATTCTTGTTTGAGGTTGAAAATGTGGGCAAAATCTTGTTGATGGCCATACAGGCCTTTCATTTTGTCCTAAATCGCTTTTGATGATTCCAGAAACATACAGAGCCTGGAAATTTGAGCTCCATTGTACTAGTGAGCAGCGATATGACCATGTAGTCTGTCGTTTGCCACTCTTCCAATTTTTCTGCTTCATGCTCTGTTGGGGCTTCTAGTCTCTCAGGTTTGGGTTTCTGTTTAGTGCCTGTGACAAAGCCTAGCTTCCTTCTACCACTGAGGCCAATGTAAACTGATTTTGACCATTCAAAATAGTTTTGGTTGCCTTTAAGAATGATGTTGGTTAGTTTATGTTCGTTTTGAGACATGGTTGGTTGATTTGTGGGAATTATAGAGGGGTAGATGATGATTACAGGCTTACAACCTGCTCTGATACCATGTGAAAATATATGAATAATGTATATACTTTCTGTGTTAAGTATTATGATCTTTACAATGAGATGTTGATCATATATATACACAAAGAATAACAGCTGCCTACTTCTATTCTAATGGTTGCCTATAACGTCTAATTCTTCTTTAGGTAAGATTGAAGCAACCTTTCTTGCTGCTCCCCTTCCTGGAGTCTTTCATGAGAAGCCTGTACAAGCAAGTTTGCTTGTACAGTCTCCGAGACTCCTACTTCTGGAATCCCTTTTCTTCTTGTTTCTTCAACAGTATCCCCAGGCCTATGTTTAGTCATACTGATCGGGTATTTTGGAGAAGTGACCCAAAAAGGCAGTTTTCTATGCGCAGTGCGCACCACCTTGCATGTTCAGATCGGTGGTCATCCAATTTTGATCCCTCTACCCGATCCTGGTGGAAATTTCTTTGGTCTTTGTCATGACCACTAAAGGTAAAACTTTTCTTCTAGAGAGCTTTCCATGATCATCCCATGTCGAGTTAATCTTCTAAGACATCACGTTCCATTGGATTCTTGTCTGTGTCAAACTTGTAATGTCTCGGATGAAACAACAATCCATGCTCTATGGAGTTGTCCCTCATCAACAGATTTCTAGACTCAAGCTGGATTCCAAGATTTGTATGATGCTCATGCTCCTATAACTCTACTAGAGTTGTTCAATCAATCTCGATTTTCAGGAGGTAAGCATAGGGTGGAAATGCTGCCAACTTGCATGTTCTACATGGAGGGAAAGGTTGTAACGCCTTTGTCCAAGCCAAATGGGCTTCTGCCTTCATGCTCGCCTACTAGTGAAATTGTGCCTATATCCACAATGACAATATGACTCATTCAAGCAACTCATTTATTGTACCCTATGCTGATGCTGCATACCATCTCTCTAATGGTACTGGTGGAACTGGCATGGTCATTCTAGGCGAGGCTGGTATCTTTATTGGTGCAAGGACAGCTCCTGATGCTCAATTTAGCAATGTCGAGCATGCTGAAGCAGTGGCTGTGGAGGATGGCCGGCCTTTTCCCACTAACTTCAGTTGCAAAATATTGTTGTTTTTTTATTGTTTAAATGTCATTGCTCATCTTTCTAGTGCATCTTATACTAGGATAATTGTTAGTACTGTTATTGATAATTGTTGTTCTCAGGTTAGGTGTTCTTTTACTTTTGTTAGTTTTCTTCAAATTCTATAGCATATTGTGTTACTGCTTTTGCTCTTCATCTAGCTTAGCCTTCCAATTGGATGTGATTATTGCCCAATGTGGCTAGCCATTGTACTTCTTTAACTATTTCATGAATGAATTTATAGTGGTTGTTCCTAAATAAATTTTTTTAATTTATTTTTTAGATTTAATTAGTAATACTTAATAAATATAAGATTCAACTATAAAATTTTAATTTAGATAAATAATTAAATATCACATATAAATTTATTGATAATTTATATTATTAAAAGAACATATAAAATAAATAAATTATTTAAAATAATATTAATTAATAATTTGTAATTAAAATATAAATTTGTAATTAAAGAGTGCTACAATATACTCTAACAAAATTTCTTTTTATTATAAAAAAATTATAATTATTTCTATTAATTTAAATTTTTTTCTTTTGATTACAGTTCAGATGTTTTCAAATTCGTAATTTAATTTAAAATTTTTAAATAAATTAAATTAAGGATAAGTGAATAGTAAATATGTTTATGTGAAAAGATTTAAGTCCTTATATATCTATTATTTAATGGAATATTTTTATTTTATTTTATTGTGTCACTTTGTTAATTTACTTTTATAAAAAAACAAAGGAAAAAATTCTCTTAATAAATATGAAAGATAAATTATAATAATAATAAAAAAAAACAGGTATGTAATCAGAAGCTCATTCCGCTGATAATTATAATTGCTATGAAAATCTAAACATCAATAATGTTTATTTTTTATTATAATAATAAAAGAATTTAAAATTTTAAATATCATATTCACCGGCAGATTTAGCCTCTAAAATAAGGTACGGCGATGTTATAATATTTGTCAGTGCAATATAAGATTAAGCGTATGAAATTTAACACACCGAAAAGCAAAAGGCATATTCTTTGACAGGGCAAAGATGGATTGCATATTCTCTTTTGTGGAAAAGGAATTAAGATTATTTGACATGCATGTGGGTCCACTAATTTGTAGCCGCAACGTCCAGTGAAAGAAGGTGGGTCCCACGCCTTATGGGCATTGCTAACAACAATGGCGGTTTAAGTATCAAATTGCCCCTGAACTTTCTAACCATGTTCAGATCGCCCCAAATTGATTTTTTTTAGCTAAATTGCTCAACATATTTTAGAAAATAGCCAATCAGTTTTTCCATGAGGCTTTTATCAAATGTCTGAAAGACATACTCAAACTATTTAAAATGCTAAAATGAATTAGTAGCCATAAATATTACATAAAGAAGATAACAATAATAAACTAGTCTAAACAAAAAGAAAAGAAAACTTTAAATTTCAAAAGATTGAAAGTAGAATATATTACATATAATTTTTCTCTTTTTCTTTATTTACATACTTTTCTCTAAATTTCATAAACAACAATAGCATCATAATTACTTTTTCATCAAATTATTCTTTTTCTCCATAACTTTAATCTAAAATCTCATAAAACAAGAAACTATTACCTTTTCTAAATTTATAATCTAAGATCATCAACCACTATAACATACATATCCAAGATTTGAACATTGTCATAATGTAGCATCATAATATTAGTATTTTGAGCTTTGAGAGAGGAAAGAAGCCACTTCTTTTGCCAAGTTTACTTTTAATATGTAATTAAAGTGTAGAAACAGTAAAAATAGTACAAGAATGATGGAGATAAAAAATCATTATGATGGTTTTGCATGCTTATGTGTTGAAAAATAGTCAAAATATCACAATTAGAAAAGACTTTTCAAAAGGAAAAATCAAAATAACATTATAGCTCAATTATCTGAAAACGAGTGTGTAACACATTCTTTTAAATTTTCAGCTAATGGATTAATATATATATATATGAACCCTTTTATTCCAACATTCTGAATTCTTTAATTTAGAATGCATATGATCTCTCCAAGTAGGATTTGAACTTACAACTAGTCAGTTAATAGTCGACCACTCTACCACTGAGCTACTGAGGAACAACAGAAGATTAAATCTCATAGAGCTCAATTCTCATTCTCATCCCATGACTAATAGGAGTTTGAAGTTTCCTTCGTAACTCCCTGAACTTCTTCATAGTTTCTTCGTTCCATGCCTCATTTCATAGAAATCTCAAAGTGGCTCTATTTTATTATATTCCATCCATATCCCAATTCCATTCATTTGGTGTCATTGATATAAGAGATGTCATTTCTAATCTATCTCTTTATATATATATAAAGGTATCAGCAACTACAGATTTTACTACGGGACAGCTTATGATATTCATATCAATTTATTATGCGCCTCTGCATCTAGTATTGGATAGATCTCATACAATAACTATCCTAGCTCTATCCTATCTTTTGTTTCATTTCTTCTAGAGCAGTCACAAACACTTTTTTTGATTATAGAGCTACTACTAGAAATTCAATGCATAATCTTAGCATTCAATTTGTATTCTTGAATAATCTTATTTTTCAATTATTCAACCATTTCATTCAACCATTTCATTTTACCAAGTTCAATGTTAGTTAGATTAGTCAACATTTATATGTTTTGATGCAAAAACAAGATGTTATTTGTAACAAGTGGTTTTGTTAGTTGGTTAATTGGTTATATTTTATTCATGAAATTGGTTGGATTGATATTAATCTGGGTACAACAAAATAATTTTATTAGATCTAATATACTTTTTTGATTTAATAAGAAGCTTGTGTTATAATTGAAAAATTCTATGACTCAAATCTTTAGTATTTTCTTATTTATTATATATGCGCTTACTCTTTAGGTAGAATATCGTCATCCATTTTTATTTAGAAAGCGAAAGAAACCTCACAAATGAAAAAAAGAGAGAAATGTAAAGAAAAAACAAATGTAGAAATAAAAATAATTTTAATCCACTGAAGAATCTTTCTTCTTTCCTTTATTTGAAAGAAAAGAAAGATCGAAACAAAATCGACGAAACTAAAGAGTTTCAAGTGAATGGAAAGAAAAAAAAAAGAATAAATTCTATTTTTACTTTAATAAGATATGCTATAAATATAGAATATTTTATATGACACTTTTATATATGAGTAATTTGATCAAAAATATTAATTTGGAGCGATATGGTTAGAAAATCAGGAGCCAATCCGACACTTAACCCCCGTGCTCATGCCATGTTCTTCGTAACCCCCGTGCCGTGTGTTGGCTCTGTCTCTCTCTTCCAATGTGTCCGGACACTTTCTTGGACATGAGACGTACAACATGGAAAGAGCCGGACTTTCATATTTAATCATTTTAATTTTTTAGTTTTTTATTTAATATAATAAATAGATTTTGTTAGAATATTATTACGACATTCTATTATTATAAGTTTATTTATAAATAATCAATTAATATATAAATGACTAAATAATATTTTTTATTTAATTATTTATTTTATATATTTTTATAAATATAAATTATTAATAAATTTACATAAATTTTAATTATTTATATCAACTAAAATTTTATAATTAAATTTTATAGTTGTTAAGTACCATTAATTAAATTTTATAAAATATATAAAAATTTGATAAATAAAAATAATATATTTAACTGATCAATAATTAAGTATTGTATAAATGACTAATTTAATATTCAATTTTTTAAATAAATTATTAAAATTAAAATGATATTAATATTTCTAAATCGATTATAATATTATATATCTATTGTATTAGAATGGTTCAAATAAATATTTTAATTTTATCTTTTATAATTTTTAGTATTTCTTAATATATATTTTCATTTAACATGCTCAAATATATAATAAGTGGCACTTTAACTAAAACTAGTCTACATAACTAAAGATTTTATTAATTTTATGTATTTTATAATTTATTTTTGAAGGGATGTACTTTATAATTTGGGAAGGTGAAATGAACCAAATAATAAATTATTCTAAATTCCAAACCTCAATAAATCTACATGGGGTTCTTCATTCGTATTCAACGGGTCAAACCGGGCACGATGGGCATGTCTTTATACCAACAAATTACGAATGGCAATCCGCCAATATTTTTTAATATTTAATAGAATTGATCTAAATAATAATAAATAAATTTAAAATTTGATTTTAATATCGATATAAAATTCAGATAAGTCTCAAATTTTAAATTCTCAGACATCCATTATTTAAATTCAATTATATTTAATTAATATTTAATTATATTATATTTTTATTATTTATAATATTATTTTAAATTTTATTAAATTTATATTTAGATTGTACTAATTTATGAAGTCTTTAATATTGAATATTTAAATTTGATTAGTTTATATTTTATATTTTTTATTTGTATTGAATTTGTTAATATATTTTAGAATTTAATTATTGTAGATGGATTCAGTAAACAAAAATCTATTTAATTTATTTAAATGTTTATATAAAATGAGTAGGATATCCGCTATCCATTTAAATATTTATAAATAATATTTAAGATTTATTTAATTTAAATAAATTTTAATCAGATTCGAGTATTTCTATTCGGCTTTAGAATGGATTCAAGTGACAAAGACCATTTCTTACATTGATTTAGGACAAATTTAAATATATACTTTTTAATCGGATTCGAATTTGAAGATTCTTAAATGAACGAATACCTGCCCGTCTCCATTTCTACTACGAATAGCTTCATCAACTAGAACAAGTTGTTCTTTACTATTCCAGATAATCCATGTGTTTTTGCTGAAATTAGAATGTAGATCATAGAATTATATTATATAATAAATAATTTGTACTTCAAATTGGAATGTCTATCGTGGGATTAGATTATATATCAATTAGCTTTTTACTTAAGTTTTTTTGTTGCAATTAGAAAAGAGACCAAGAGGATTGTCAAAACTTTAAAATCTTTAAGTTTTAATATTAATCTACTGGTCAAATAATATTGTATCTCTATATGTGCTTTAATATAATAATATGAGACTACTCTAAAAGTAAGTATAATATAAAATAAAGTTTTTTCACGAGACTCCACGAGATAAAATAAAATTTGATGAAATCATGTCATATTATTTTTCAATAAGAAAATAATTATATGATATATTTATAAAATTATAAATTGTAAATATTTATAAAATAATTAAATATAATATTAAATGTTGATAATATATATAGTAAAAATTTATGACTTATTTAAATTTAAGATAAAAATATTATTAAGAAAATAATTATAATAAGTATAATAACCATCATAGCTATAATATATTGATAATAAATTTTATTATTTTCTTAGCAAAATATATGTTTATATTTATATATATAAATGTAAAAGAATAACAATAAAATAGTAAAAGAATGAAATTTTAAAGTTGTATAATAAAAACAATTAAAAAATTATAACATTTTAAAAAATTTATTAGTTTAATATAATAAATAAATAAATCGATATATATATATATATATATATATATATATATATAATAAAAATAAACAATAAAAACTCTAACAATTTGATTTATTAAAAAGAATTATTATATCAATGTATCAGAACTTATTTAGTTGAACAAAATAAATAAAAAGCTAACATTGACCAATATATATATATATATATATATATATATATATATATATATATATATATATATATATATGTATATATATATATGTATATATATATATATATGTATATATATATATATATTCATATTTAGCTAATTGGTCTTTTTTTCAAGTCCATTAGTGACCAACTGGAGATTAGATAGAGACCACTTTCGGGGTAGATGGTCAGCAATCATTTTGTATGGTCGCTATTTTTAGAGACCATTATGTTTTTTGGTCATTATTTTTATTAGCGACAAAGATTTTAGCGATCACCATATGTGGTCTCTAAAGTGGTTACTAATCGATTTTAGCGATTCTAAATTGTTGTTTTTTTTTTTGTAGTGATCTATGTTATTTTTTTATAAAAATTATATAATATATGATTTTATAATTTTTTTGTTATTATATGTTAAAGTAAATAGTGACCACGTGGCTTGGTAACTATATAGAGACCATTTATTTATGGTCGCTAAAGTGATAGCTATTTAGAGACCACTTATTAAATTTGTACCAACCCAAAACTAGATTACATAAATTATTGTTCGCTTTCGCTTTGGCCTCTCCTGGCCTTACGGTTTTGTCCCCTTGGCAGATTCAAGAACTTCCTAAAAGGTCACCCGACTTGAAATTTTGATTCATTCATGAATCAAGCTCGTTTAATTTTAGAGTTTCTATAACTCCACAGCCAAACAACCAAAAGACATATTATGTAATTAGTTCCAACTCTTTATATATGTGCTATCAACCATTCTCTATTCCGTTTTGATGTACAATTCAATTTATTCATGTACCCCGTACCTTATAGTACTACCATTCTAGAAGCCTGTCAGGAGCCACTCATTGTCCAAGCATCATATTCTTGCTCCGACATCCACTTCCCGCCTCATTAGACCGCTTCTCTATGCCAGGCTGTCACATGATTAATGATATTATTTAATTATTATTTTAATTTATATTATTACTTTAAGTGCATTACTATTTTAATTTAAATATTTATTATTTAAATATTATTTTTAATTTTATTATTTATATTTATTAATTTAATAATCATATATAATATTTCATATAAATAATTATAAAACTCAAATAATATAAATAAAAAATTAAATCAATAAACATAAATAAATATACTTAATAAATAATAAAATTAATTCATAAAATAAAAATATAATAAAAATAAATACAATAAAATAAATATTATAATTAATCTAAATAATATGATCATAATTTAATTTAATTATTCTTATTAAATTATATTATTTACTATATTATTATTATTATTATTCTTAATTTAATTAATCTTATTACATTATTATTATTAGAATATGATTCTAAAAATTAAAATAGAGACCACACTGTTGGTTTCTAACTCGGAGACCACACAGTCGCTTTCTATGTGGTAGCTGAAAACTCACATTATTGATTGGCATCCAACTTAGCAACTACATTTTATGATTTCTAACTCAGAGACCACGATAGTAGTTGATGTGCGTAAAATACACACATCTAAATGGGGTTTTTAAGATCGATTTTATCAATATTTGGATGTAAATTGGTACCAACACTCACCCTATGCGTATGTTTGTGTGCATTAGGTCTAAAAGAAGTCAAAGAATGAAAAGGGAAAGAATTGGAGCATAATTGGACGTCAAAGCTGCCGAAACAAGCTAAGTACGAGCATGAGAAAGTTGAACATGGCCGTGTTGGTCTCAACACTGGCCGTGTTCCTAACACGGTCACAAACACAGGTCGTGTTACCAACACGGGAACCAACACGGCTGTGTTGGACATCAAAGAAGAAGTAGATCTTACGGAGCACGGCCATAGAGAGTAACACGGCCAAGAACACCAGCCCGTGTCCTTAACACAGCCATGGACACGGCCGTGTTGGAGGCGACAGGGGGTATTAATTAAAAGAACGAAGAGAGAAAAAAAAGGGAGGAGGCTAGGGCTAGAACGTCCCAAACCCTAATTTTTCTTTCTCTAAGGGTTTTCTGAGTTTAAACTAAGAGAAAAGGAGACTTGGATCAAGGTTTCAATCAGATTCCCTTGAAGGATCGAAGATTGGGCGAGGTTCGTTGATTGATTTTCAAATCGAGCAAGAGGAACAAGAATCGATTCAATTGAAGCAAAAGGATTTGGGGCTGTTTACTCTCATCCAAGGGTGTAATCGGGTTTTCTCTACCTTTGCTTATTGTTGTAATTGAATTCTTGTATACTTTGAGAATGAACATGATTAGCTAGATTGATTAAATCCATTGGGATTTCTTTACTATGTTGGCTTGATATTATATTGTTGGATTATTTGGGTTAATTTTGTATTCTTCTTGTTTTCAGTATTAATAAGATAATGCATTATTCATGAGACGTTGTGAATTGTGTGTTTAGATTGCTTGTGTGATTGAGAAGTCCATTTGGCAATTGGAATTTTGAATAGCAAGAACGGGTTAATAATCGCTTAGAGATAAGGATAATTAACTAGCCGGATTAAGAGTTAACAAAGCTTAATAGAGGCAGATTAAAGCTTAATGCTAATTTAAGAATCAATCGTTAGGAAGAGATTCCAACTTTAGGTTATTAGGTTTAGGAATTCGGTTATCGAGAGAGAGAAACCGAATTCGGTTAAGAATTCGTCCACAGGTAGCATAATTAGACTCACCGATCCTTTATCTTTTGTTTGATTGCCAACTAGTTTAGATTCCCTTTGGGTTTGTCTTCTTGTCTTGATTATTTCGTTTATCAATCACTCTTGCATCTCCCTTAGGACTTAGCTTGTAGCTATTAGTTAGTTTAGAAATTATTTATCGCTAATTTTAGGTTAATATAATAAAGAACAAAGGAGTAACTCTGGGCTTTCACTTTTTTGAGGAATACGACCTTGATACTCGCCATTAATGCTAGACTGCATCGATAGGTACACTACCTTTGATTGTAGCTAACACGAGTAGCACATATCAAGTTTTTGGCGCCGTTGCCGGGGAATTATATGAAAACTAGAGTGAAATTTGCTATTTGTTAATTTAAACATTTTTTTTCTTTCTTATTATTTTATAATTTTTATTTTTTATTTGTTTATTTATTTTATTTTATTTGTACATATTTATTTAGTTTAAGTTTATGATTCAGATAGTGAATGATTAGGAGGTTCAATGCTAAATTCAAACTCTTTGTATGACGCATTGGAAAATGGGATTAGGAACCAAGAGAGTGCTAAAAATTGGAATACCCGTGCATCTTTAGAAGCTCGAGTGGAATCGTTTTGCAGGGCTACCAATCGACTCTCCACTCCTATCCTTTCATCTCAAGTTTTTTATGAATTTTGTTGTGGTTTACATTTGAGTAATGATCGTCCATTGTGCAGTGATTTTACTCCTTATTCTTATAACTGTGAACAGGTGAATTATACGGGCAATTGACCAAATGACTCGTATGGAAGCACCTATAATCAAGAGTGGAGCACTTATTCACCCTATGGATGGAGCTTAGATGGCCCAGAACCACCAGAATCTCAGCAACCACATCAGCAGCAGCCTAATCTTGTACCTTCAACTCAAGATGAAGAGTTAGTGTCGGAGGAGCTGATAATGAGGTTCATTACAAGTCTTGATGATAGATTCCAACAAACAGAGAGGATACTTGAAGATCAACAAGCCTCGATTAATAACATAGAGCATCAAGTAGGCTTAATCTTCAAGTTACTAGCTGAAGAGCAATTGGGAACTCCATCAAACACTACTAAATCCGAGGAACACTTGAGCGCCGTCACTTTGCGTTCAGGTGAGAATTTTTCTGGTTTATCTACTATGTTTGACGATGATGCTTCTGTGCAGGGCGATTTCTTGAACATGGAGATAGAACCAAAAAAGGAAGAGGCAAACACGATCCCTCTGAAAGACTACCAACAGGAACGTACAGTCGATGATGCTGAGTTGCAGTTAGAGGAATTTTTGGTGGATTTTCCACAAGTTCCTTCGATGATGGAAGATGAGCATGAGTTATCCAATGAAGAAGTCTTGGAGGAGCTCGAGTTTCTTCTAGCAAGTGAACCAAGACAAGGACTAGAGGAAACCATTGACGTTCCTGAAGAAATTGCCCAACCGTCAATCCTTCCAATTGGTGAAACTTCAGCTTTCAAATTGGAAGAGCCCCTAGAGCATCATGACTACGTGCAATTATACGAGGAGCGAGTCTTGCCCATCATACTGGCAGCTTGCTTGATAGTCGGGAAGAGGACATTGACGATTATCCCTCTAAGTGGATACTTGAAGCCATTTGCTTGGAAGAAGGATGGATGGTCATCAATCCCCACCGTTTGCTTTTCACCATGAGTCCAACTAAGAAGACTCATCACATAAAAAAGAAGCGCTTTTGGGAGGCACCCCAAATTCTATTTTTCAATTTGAATACTTTACCCTTGCATTGTGAACTTAGTTGATTAGGTTTTATAGTTGGTTTTTGTTAAGTTTTATTTATGTTGAGTGTATGAGTTGAGGACTTATTGGTTTTGCAGGTGAGAATGAGTGAGAAAGTGCTGAGAATCGCAACTTTTGCATTTCCTGGAGATCAACACGGGCATGTTCAAGACCGTGTTCGTTAACACGTCCCGTGTTCTAATTGAAGAAAATCAAACTAAGATGAACACGTCCACAGAAGCTAACACGGTAATTTATGCCCTGCCGTGTCCATAACACGTCCCCGTGTCCAAGACCGTGTCCATGACACGGGCGTGTTCTCAGAAGTGGTAAGTCAGCACATTTTAATTCGCTTAACACGGCCTGATATCCTGACCGTGTTCATGAACACGTCCCCTGTTGGAGAACACGGGCGTGTTCCGCACACTGCTTATATATACCACTTCATTCAAAATCTTCAAAAAATTTTGCTCTCCCCTTAGTTTGGCAGTTATCTCCTCTCTTACTCTTTCACTTCTTATTTCTCATTTCGAAGGCTTTGGATATTGCGTTTGTCAAGTAAGTACCCTCTAACTTCATTTTTCATTATTTTATTTTGATATTAGTTCGAATTTATATTTTCTTTATGTTCGAATTTTGTGTTTCAATTTTTTTAATTTTTTTTATTTCCTTATTTTATTATTTGGTGTATGCATTTACATTCATGTTCGTGCTTAATTTTTTTTTATTTTCTTTAATATAGTTTATATACTTAACTTGCTCATATTTTCCGTTTTTCTTTTCTACCATTATTTATGATTGTGATTAATTCCTTATTTTTCTCTTTATTATTATTGTCGGTCGCTAAACAATAGGCTCTGTCATAGATAGTCGACTCTCTTTGTGTCTGTTTTATATTAGCATGTTGGTTTGCCTTGTGATGGATTATGGCAAAGTAAACTCCATATGGATGAATTGCAAATTTAATTGGTTAGCATCGGTTGGCAGTGTTATGGATTAAATTTTCTTTGCAAGACATTGAGCAGTTTAATTTTATCAAGTTAAATCATTTGGTTTGTCCATTTTATGCCGTTATGCTGCCAGAATTTTGTTGATCCTTAGTACTAAAAGTTTCCTTTTCAGGTACCAAGTCCACCAGACGAGGATCAGGAGTTTACAAGAGGAGGCGGACCGATGGTTCCTCTTCCTCTCGATCATCAGGCGCTGTACCGACTAGTTCAGGCCAAATTAGACCACCGCATCACCATCGATTCCTACTTTTCCAAGGGCAACCCACCTTTGAGCAGAGATATCAATCGATGAGGCACAAAGATTTGGGAAAGGGGCGTAGGATAGACTGGCCAGCACTGGAGATTGTCGGACTTGCAGCTGCAGTCCGCCGATATCTTGAGATGCCCCATTTCAACATTTCTTTGACATTGTTGAACCAATATATAGGGAGTTGACCGTGGAGTTTGCCAAGACTTTCTTTCTCGCAAAGCCGGTTGTGGGACTTCAACAACCGGATGCGACCGGGCCAGACTAGCAAGGTAGACTTTCACGATGAGTGTACAGCAGTTTGGGGTACACTTAGGATTGTGGACTGAGGAGGATGCAGCTGGAGAGGTTTATAGTCGCTGTATACACACGCCTGGTGTGTCATATCCGTAGATGTGGGCTGAGATTTCTGATGACATCGAGGGTTACAGTGCCAGCCAGTCCAAGGCGTCTAACTTGCCTAAGGGACTGCGGTACTTGCATGCATTGCTGGCTAGGACCATCATTGGTAGGGGAGATAGTGGTGGTGTAGTTACCCAGCCGGACCTGTTTATACTTTACAGTATGCACCAGCACCAGTCTGTCGATATGGGGTACTTATTAGCCAGACAGATCAGTGCCTTCTGCAATAACTCAAAGAAGGTATTTTTCTGTTTTGGGACTTACATTACTCGACTGGCTAGGAGCTTAGGAGTTTTGGAGGAAGCGATACCACATTTGATAGAGCTGGGGGTGATGGAAACGTTGGAACTTCCCCAGATGGTTAGTATGGGGATGGTGACTCGTAGGCAGGGTCCGATAGGACCAGAGAATAGACTGAGGAATGCTCTTTTGGCAGCACTCAGAGAGGAGCGACCTGCCCCACGAGCCCATGGTACACAGGATGTCCCACCTTCTTCTGATATTCCAGAGTCTTCCTCCAGACCGTCTACTTCAGCTCCTTCTGGGTCTTCTTCAGCTGTTTTAGGAGTCTCCCCAATTGAGTTTAGAGAGCTGCAGCTTAGAGTGCAGAGGTTAGCAGAGGAGCAGCAGCAGCATTTCATTCGACAATAGGCTTTTCAACAAGACCTTTTGTCGGGGCCGAGTTTCCAGAGCCGGATGATGGCTCGGTTTGAGAGGCAGAGGGCTATGCTTCAAGCCCTGATTGAGCAGGGAGGTAGGTTAGAGGACTCTATGGCCAATGACATGTTTGATGATATTTTTGCTACAGACTTTGCACCTGCCTGTCCATAGAGCCGGGTTCCAGAGCAGAGCCATTTTGACATCCCTCTAGCGGATGATCTAGCTCGGCCCTCCCTCTCCGACCGAGCACCTTTCAACACAGTGGCGAGCCTCCTATTGACGGCCGCTCCTGCCGATCCACCGGCTCGCATGTGACACTACTTCCGATCCTCGAAGCGTACTCCTCCACCATGACCAGCCAAATACTGATATACCTGTTGATGCACCTCTTTTCACTCCCGGAGCCATAATCGGAGATTAGTTTCTTTTTCCTTTTCATTTCATATATTTTGTACACCGAGGATGTGTCCTTCAAGTGTGGGGTGGGTGATATTTATCCCATCTTAGTTATTTGTTTATTCTTTGTGCAATGTTTTGTAAAATTTTGAAAATTTTTCACTTTGTTTGATGCTCTTACTGTTGACTTGATTTTGAAATCCTGTTTATGTCCATGTGATCGGGTAAAACCGATAGTGTTGAGTTTTAAGAGTGTAAGATAATTAGTTTGAGTTTTGCACTAAGTTGCTTTGGTTTATTTAATTCTGTTTTGATGATTTTTATTTGGAACCTACTCAAAAGCACACTTATGAGAAATTGAGCCTAAATTGTAAGCATACACTTTATATGCTTGTATTTATTTCTTCTTGAGAGTGCCAATCGCCTTTACTTTTAGAACTTGCTCGGTAATGCTTATGAGGGCCACAAGGAGAGTTTAACACTTTGGTATGATAGAGGCACTTAGGTTTTTCATTCTAGCCAAATAGCCTTCATTCGTTTATTGATTCGTAGATAACCCCTCTTTCACCATTTTCTATCATATTTCATTGCCACTTAGTTTTATTCGCTTTGGGTTATGATTTTGCACATGAGTTGTTTTTATTGGGAATTTTTGTCTTGGGAATAGCTTTGGAATCTTGTAGCGACTTACTTGATCCAAAAAGAAATTCACTCTATTATGTGAATGTTCTTCCCTTATGAAAAAAAAAGAAAAAAAAATATAGAAATAGAAGAATAAGAGGGAAAGGTGATGAAAAGAAAGAAAGTAAGTGAGCCAAACATTTGGACTTGATTCCTATTTCCCACTTTGGACTACTGTTCATTGTTTATCCCTTATAATTTTTGTGGCTTGTGTGCAGGTCATGTAATTCATTCGCGAACACCATAGGTTCAACTCGACCAAATTTACCTACCCCTACCTAATCCCCATTACAACCCTTATAAAGACCTCTTGACATGGTTGTTGACTCTCCATAAGTGGTAGGAGTAGGATTTAAGAGCAAGAATATAGTAAGTAAGGCAGTAGTTGATGCATTGAGCGATTAAACACTACCCTTTAAACACTTTGAGTGATTTAGAGTGAATCTGGTGAGGAGTTGGTTCTGAATAATTTTGTTGAGACAGTATTGTGTGAATTATTGGCATCTTGGTTGTGATACTTGAATTGATTGCTTCTTTTCTTTTTGTTTGACTTACGCTTGTTAAGGATATGTGCAAGAGCTCTCTAGTCATCCGGTTTAAGTATTGTTCCTTAGTGGTTTATTTTTCTTATTTTACTTTTGATTGCTTGAGGACAAGCAATGAGCTAAGTGTGGGGTTATTTGATGTGCGTAAAATACACACATCTAAATGGGGTTTTTAAGATCGATTTTATGGATATTTGGATGTAAATTGGTACCAACACTCACCCTATGCGTATGTTTGTGTGCATTAGGTCTAAAAGAAGTCAATGAATGAAAAAGGAAAGAATTGGAGCATAATTGGACGTCAAAGCTACCGAAACAAGCTAAGTACGAGCATGAGGAAGCTAAACATGGCCATGTTGGTCTCAACACTGGCCATGTTCCCAACACGGTCACAAACACAGGCCGTGTTACCAACACGGGAACCAACATGGCCGTGTTGGACATCAAAGAAGAAGTAGATCTTATGGAGCACGGCCACAGAGAGTAACACGGCCAGGAACACCAGCCCGTGTCCTTAACACGGCCATGGACACGGCCGTGTTGGAGGCGACAGGGGGTATTAATTAAAAGAACGAAGAGAGAAAAAAAGGGAGGAGGCTAGGGCTAGAATGTCCCAAACCCTAATTTTTCTTTCTCTAAGGGTTTTCTGAGTTGAAACTAAGAGAAAAGGAGACTTGGATCAAGGTTTCAATCAGATTCCTTTAAAGGATCGAAGATTGGGCTAGGTTCGTTGATTGATTTCAAATCGAGCAAGAGGAACAAGAATCGATTCAATTGAAGCAAAAGGATTTGGGGCTGTTTACTCTCATCCAAGGGTGTAATCGGGTTTTCTCTACCTTTGCTTATTGTTGTAATTGAATTCTTGTATACTTTGAGAATGAACATGATTAGCTAGATTGATTAAATCCATTGGGATTTCTTTACTATGTTGGCTTGATATTATATTGTTGGATTGTTTGGGTTAATTTTGTATTCTTCTTGTTTTCAGTATTAATAAGATAATGCATTATTCATGAGACGTTGTGAATTGTGTGTTTAGATTGCCTTGTGTGATTGAGAAGTCCATTTGGCAATTGGAATTTTGAATAGCAAGAACTGGTTAATAATCGCTTAGAGATAAGGATAATTAACTAGCCGGATTAAGAATTAACAAAGCTTAATAGAGGCGGATTAAAGCTTAATGCTAATTTAAGAATCAATCGTTAGGAAGAGATTCCAACTTTAGGTTATTAGGTTTAGGAATTCGGTTATCGAGAGAGAGAAACCGAATTCAGTTAAGAATTCATCCACGGGTAGCATAATTAGACTCACTGATCCTTTATCTTTTGTTTGATTGCTAACTAGTTTAGATTCCCTTCGGGTTTGTCTTCTTGTCTTGATTATTTCGTTTATCAATCACTCTTGCATCTCCCTTAGGACTTAGCTTGTAGCTATTAGTTAGTTTAGAAATTATTTATCGCTAATTTTAGGTTAATATAACAAAGAACAAAGGAGTAACTCTGGCTTTCACTTTCCCGAGGAATACGACCTTGATACTCGCCATTAGTGCTAGACTGCATCGA